>NC_143066.1:9038478-9342282 GCF_052426305.1 Pelodiscus sinensis
TGGGAACAAGACCCTCAGACTCAGCAGATGTATTATTAAATATAAGTCCCAAATAATTGGTTCAGGCTGAGTTAAGAAATTAGGACACAGGTTGTGATAAATAACCACAAAGACCCATGGCAACGAATTGACATATATGATAATAAGTTAAGAGCAATGATATATTGACCAATAGGAAAAGAACACTTCAGCATTAGAAACACCCCCTATTGAATATGCATAAAACATGTTATCGTCAGTGTCACTTGGTATAGAAGTGGGCCCCCAGCCCCAGGGGCTAGAAAAGCAGAAGATGTAGTCCTTGGAAGGGCCAGTATGATGGACCCTGGTCATGATGGGGAAGGTGAAGGTAGTGAGAAGGATGATGGGCTAACACCTAAGATTGTTCTAGAAGGAATGATGTAAGTATATGGTAAGGAAATATGAATGTACATTCCCTGTCTTATGAACCTGAGGTGTTTGTGACTGTGGCAACCTTATTAATAAACTATAAATATTGTAAATATACAAGAGTTTCTATATTGTGAGTGTTGTAACAGTGCACAACAGGGTTCCCAGTCATAGTGTAATTGAATACTGGGCCTGAGCCTGGGACAGAGAACCTGTTAACCCTAAAGGTGGGTAATTAGAATTTAACATAATCTTAGATGAGGCTATTGCACCACTGCATGAGCTGGTCCCACACACAGTTCTGCCACTCCAAGTCCTCTCGAGTTGTCTTCTGTGCCAGGGTCTGCTGCATGTCATGCAGGAGACCGGCATGCTGCCGCATCAGGTCTTCATGGACCCAGGCATGCTTTCAGGTCCTCTGGGCTTGGGTGGTGTGGCTCACCCCTCAAGCCTGGCTGTGGAGAATACAAAGAGGAAGAGGCGGTCAATCATCCATGCAGACCCTGTCTCTGAAGCCGTGCCCTCCTCTGTGAGCAGCGACCTACAGTCCTCAGGCCAGAGGAGAGGGATGTACTAGGAACAAGGCCATAAGTGGCCTGCATAGCAGGCCCTATCTCATGGGGGCCTCGAGGTGCCCGGGGGCCATACTGCTTGCTCCCCCCCTCCCCCCGGCCCTCAGATAAGCAGGCAAAGGAAGTGTCTGGCCACAGTGGGAACCCCTATGTGTGGAAGAGAAGCCAGGAGAAAGCCTGGCCCTCCTTGGGGTCCGCACACACACCTGCACCTTGCAGCACTGCCCGTGGGAGCAGGTGGTACCTTCCATGTGCAGGCATGCTTGTGTGCTGTGTGTGACACACCTGGGTGTGTCTGGGGTCATGCCTGTGCTCTTGTGGCTAGTCTGCTTCCAGCCATGGCAGGTACAGGGAGGGTGTCTTTCTCTCCCCTCCTTTGCCGCCCCCGCCAGGGCCAGACGTGTGTGTGTGGCCTCCCCTGAGCCTGGGAACAGGATCCCGGGCATGCTCATGGGCTGCCTGCTGAGTCCACATTGTTCCACTTAATGGAGTGCAGCACGATGTCCAACCTGAGCAGGCCAAGCGACGCTTGTACCCCTTCCCCTCTGCGCCTGCCTCCCCTGCCCTGTGTGTGTGAGACAAACTCAGAGCACTCACCTGAAGACCCCTCCCTGGCAGCAGATGATGCCTGGGAGACATCCTGGCTCACAGCAACTGGCTCTAAGCACAGCATGATGGTGGCCGTCTCATCCTCCTCCTCCTGCTGCTGTCCCTCATCCACCTCCTCCATCATGGCCTGTAGCTGGGTGACAATGGGCGTGTTGAGCCCAGAGTCCACCACGATGGGTGGGGAAATGACTTCCCCACCCTCCAGGGTTTGGTGGAGCTCTGCATAGTAGGGGCAGGTGTGGGGCCCTGCCCTGGAGCGTGAGCTGCACTCTCTGGCCCTCATGTATCACTGGCGGTGCTCTTTCACCTCATGCCAGACCTGTTCCAAGGTCTCAGGTGGGTGTCAGTGCTCGGCCATCTGACCATAAATGTCTGCATTGCAGCGCTTGGAGTCAAGATCCTTCAGCGTCTCCTCCTCGCCCCACAGCTTGAGGAGGGACAGGATTTCCCCTCCGGACCACGAGGGTGCCCGCCTCTTGGTACCCCTTGGTGGGTCCTAGGAGCCCTGCTCATGCTCCCAGCGAGGGCCAGGAGGGGTTTTGGGGGGCTTGTGGATGTGCCATCATTGAGCAGGCCTGTGGCAGGGAAACCCATATGGTCAGGTACTGCTCCCAGAGCCGGCTTCCAGCCACAAGGCTTGTCCAGGGTGCCTGCAGCTTTAAGAGGGGCCAGAAATCAGGCCCTATAGAGTTGTGATTACTTTGGACGGAGTTTCCACCAAGGCACCTGTGTTATTTCCTGGAGGCCTTTTCTTTCAACAACAACAAGAAACTCCTCTTCCCTGTCCACACATGCCTTTTTCAGAAAAAGGCTTCTTCCTCAGAAAGAAGATTACTGCTGTCAGAAATCCTCTGTTCTTTTGATTTTCTTTCAAAAGAATGCGACTGCAGTGTGGACATAAATCAAGGGTTTTTTTCAGAAAAACAGCTGTTTTCTGAAAAAACTCTGTAGTGTAGACATAGCCTGAGCTTGGTAACGAGTCTCAATTCCTGCCTTTGACCCCAGCCCAGGAGTCACCACTGGCTCAGCTACTAAGCCCCAGCCATTACAGCGAGAGTGTCCTACAAAAAGCATGCTAACTTTCAGTAGCCAATCACAGTCTTCACAAATATGACAGATTATTTTTTTTCATATACAGATAATCCCAATGTAGCCATAGTCATAGTTTCCTGTATGTTACTAGATCACTGATATTATATTAATGGCAGCTATGATTAATTATTGTTAATTAAGCATTAGTTTGAAGAATGTTGAACTATTTAAATGGAATGACTCCACATAATATGCAGTGCCAAGTACATTATTATGGACCATGGTGTTTCATGTAGCAATCAGTTTTTACTTATGTTATCATAGATGCCTTCCAGGGCAGTAGAGTTAATTTGAATGAGATATTGCATTGAATTCAGCCTGGGAGATGGTATTCCTGCTAGGTATGGGCATTCTTTAGAATAGCTGCTTCACACTAAGAATTCTTTGTCGTCACCCTGGCTTTCAAAGTCATGCTTGGCAATCTTTTTGGATCATATACCTGCTCCTACATGCAGCGTTATGCTTGCAAACTTTGTTGGCCCTCTCCCCGTCAGTCCATTACTGAAAAGTCAAGCAACATTGGTGTCATTGAACAAAGAAAAGGGGGAGTATTAACCCAAACAGAAAGATGCTTTTTGTTACTTTAATACAGAAAACATTATAGTCAGGTAGTGTTATTAAATTATTCAATAAGATTATTTTCCATAATAGATGTATTCATAGAATCATAGAATACTAGAACTGGAAGGGACCTTGAGAAGTCATCAAGTCCAGTCCCCTGCCCTCATGGCAGGACCAAGCCCTGTCTAGACCATCCCTGATAGATGTCTATAAAACCTGCTCTTAAATATCTCCAGTGATGGAGATTCCACAATCTCTCTAGACAACTTATTCCAGTGTTTAACCATCCTGACAGTTAGGAAGTTTTTCCAAATGTCCAACCTTAAACTTCCCTTGCTGCAATTTAAGTCCATTGCTTCTTAGCCTATCATCAGAGGCCAAGAGAACAAATTTTCTCCCTTCTTCTAGTAACAACCTTTTAGATACTTGAAAATTGCTATCATGTCCACTCTCAGTCTTCTCTTTTCTAAACTAAACAAGCCCAATTCTTTCAGTCTTCCCTCATGGCTTATGTTCTCTAGACCTTTAATCATTTTTGTTGCTCTTCTCTGGACCCTCTCCAATTTCTCCACATCTTTCTTGAAATGTGGAGCCCAGAATTGGACACAGTACTGCAACTGAGGCCTAATCAACCCAGAGTAGAGCAGAAGAATGACTTCTCATGTCGTGCTCACAACACTCCTGTTAATGCATCCCAGAATCATGTTTGCTTTTTCTGCAACAGTGTCACACTGTTGACCAAATTTAGCTTATGGTGCACTATGACTCCTAGATCCCTTTCTGCAGTACTCCTTCCTAGATAGTTCCCATTCTGTATGTTTGAAACTGATTGTTCCTTCCTAAGTGGAGTGCTTTGCATTTGTCCTTATTAAACTTCATCCTATTTACCTCAGACCATTTCTCAAGTTGTCCATACCATTTTTTTAATTATGACCATTTTTTAATTATCCTCCTGAGTATTTGCAACCTCTTCCAGATTGGTATCCTATGCAGACTTAATAATCATATTCTCTATGTCATCATCTAAATCATTGATGAAGGTATTAAGCAGAACTGGTCCCAAAACAGACCCCTGTGGAACCATACTTGTTATGCCCTTCCAGTATGATTGTGAACCATTAATATCTATTCTCTGAGACTAGTTTTCCAACCAATTATGCACCCACCTTATAATAGCCCCATCTAGGTTGTATTTCCCTAGTTTATTGATTAGAAGGTTATGTGAGAACATATCAAATGCTTTACTAAAGTCTAAGTATGCCACATCCACCGCTTCTCTCTTATCCACAAGACTTGTTTTCCTGTCAAAGAAAGCTACAGATTGGTTTGACATGATTTGTTCTTGACAAATCCATGCTAGCTGTTATCTATCACCTTATTATCTTACAGTTGTATGTGAATGAATTCCTTAATTACTTGCTCCATTATCTTTCCTGGCACAGTCGTTAAACTGACTAGTCTGTAGTTTCCTTATTTCCCTTTTTATAGATGCACACTATATTTGCCCTTTTCCAGTCTTCTGGAATTTCTCCCGACTTTCATAACTTTTCAAAGATGATAGCTAAAGGCTCAGATACCTTCTCTGTCAGCTCCTTGAGTATTCTAGTATGCATTTTATTGGGCCCTGGTGACTTGAAGACATCTAACTTTTCTAAGTAATTTTTAACTTGTTCTTTTTTTATTTTAACTTCTAAGCCTACCCCATTCCCACTAGCATTGGACCCTAGCTTCTAAACCTACCTCATTTCCACTAGAATATGTTAGGCATCCCAGCACCATCAATCTTCTTGGAAAAAAATGAAACAAAGAAATTGTTAAATATCTCTTCCATTTCCATGTTTCCTGTTATTTTTCTTCCTCTTCACTGAACAATGGGCCTATCATTGGTCTTCCTCTTGCTTCTAATATATTTGTAGAATGTCTTCTTGTTACCCTAAAACAATTTGTTTTCATCATAGCATTCCTTCCTTCAGGACACTTGAATACAATAAGCAGGTCAATCGTTGGGCCTTTTTAAAAAAAATGCATCTTATACAATGAATACAAAACCACTCTTTATATAAATGGCAGAATCTGTGAAATCTTTTCTACATATTATTTCAAAGTAGCCACAGATTAATATTATATAGATCCGCAATGTCTGGTTACTATATTTTATTTTAATGAGTTAAACCCTCCTTCCACTTATGTCAGTGCAACTGCATTTTACTATATTTCACAGCCTGGGATTAGATAGGAGAAAAGATTTTGGCCCAGTGAGCTAAAAAAATGTCTTGCAATTTATGTCTAGAGTATGATTAAAATTTAAACATGATACATGTAAATATAATTGATCTTTGTCTCACATTACAGACACTTTATGTCAGTGAGGTGGTGAAAAGTTGCCTTAAAATGGGAGTAAATGATGTGTGTGCGCCAACTTTAAGTCCTCTTTACATGTCTAAAATTGTGTAAAGTAGGCTTCGCATAAATGAGAACTATGTCTATGTGGTTTGCAATTTGCATATCTTTTTCTGGGGAAAAAACAGAGTGTAGACATAGCCATAGTGGACTACATATCTTTCGACGTTTAGACTTCTAATTGCAGTCAAGTTACTGATTAGTAGAGGCCAAATGTCATTTCTGTGGCATGTCTGTTGAGTGCCCTATAGCAAAATGATTTTGTTGCCTCCATGTAGTTTCTAGTGCTCTACTATGATAATTGGCATCTACTTTGGCAGTCTTAGAAGAGAAACCAAATTTAAATGGCCCTGAAAAACCAATGCTACTGTCTTACTAGTAGAGATGACATTGGGAGGATGTTGTCCCAAAGCTGTAGATGATCGAGCACTGCTGCCACTTACGTATAAACTGTTAAATATATGATACACCACCTTGCATGACCTTCAATGTTATTTTTTAAAAAAATCAAAAACGGGGAGGGAGAGAAATGAACCTTTTGAATTTATGCAGAATAAGTTCCTAATGTACTTATCTTCATTTCTGCCTAGAAATGTATTTCATAAATGGCCAAGGTCTAGAATTTGTTCCCTAATTTCATTTTGTGCTACTTCTAAATGGGGTATATTAATTTATTTTTAATTTAAATCCCTTTCATTTTCTAATGGAGATGAGGGATAAACAGTTGGATCACCATGTTAAATGAAAGAAAACACTGTCTTACTGCTCACCCCTTCAAGCCATAACAAACAATTGATGCCAAGTTATTTTAAAAGGCAATTAATCCTATTATTGGTTTGTTGAATCAATACTAATGCATTTTTCCTATAATTTGCAGGTATTGGGAACACTGGCTGTCAGCAAAGTTGAGGTAGGAAATTCAGTTTTATGCTGTTGGTATGCACATGTGTGTGTTTTTAAAAATAAAACTGACTATGGTTCATAGGTACATGCTGCTGGATTGTCGATACGAGTTTGGTGATGGATGTTGCATGGTTTTGGATGTTAGGTGAAGGAGTTATCAGGTTGCATATTGCTTCAGAATTTTCACTATGTGGTTCTCTCCTCCCTATAATCGGTGTTCTGTTCCTGTTCTTGCAATTGACTTTTATGCTTCATGAATTCATGAAAGTTTTCTTCTGATTATATCTAAAAGTCCTAGCTACAGAAAAAGCACTTTCAGCTCCAGATTTAAAAATTGATATTATTCTGTTTCAGAATCCATTGATTTCCAAGGATTTCCAAAGAGTGTTTGTTTTTAAATTCCAGATACAATTCCAGCTATCAGCCCAAAGACATGAAAACCCCAGAAATCTCATTCTGGGGCTTTCAAGTCTTACTTTCAATGAATTGGTACTTTTGATATTTTCTTTTACGTATCATTTAGGAGTTAAGCTGAGAGAAATTGTACACCGATTATGTTTATCAGACATGCAATCTGGACAGCTACATTGCAAGGAAATTCAACTCATTAATGTTGCATGGATTTTATTGGATAAAATAATTACTAAAACCCAGTTAGCAGCCATATAACAATTATGAGGTAGTTGTTGCTCTCCTTTAACTGTGTAAAACAAAGTAGCTAATAAACACCCTTCAAGAGTATTCTTGCATTTAAAGTTTTACAGCTAATGGCATATAATTTGGATTTTTAAATACAGAACATTCCCATTTATCTGAAAAGTCTGGACAACATCTGAGAGCTCTAAATACCAAGTTTTTGGTAAAGGGAAGTGGCATTTTGAGGTGTAATTTGACATGGGGAACACACTGTGGATTCAGATGGATTTTTGGATAAAGGGAATATGGATAACTGGAATTTGTAACTAATAAAAACAACACTTCATGGCAACTTATGTGTGACACCTGTGTTTACATTTGTTTCTGTGGCATCTCAGTCCCTGTGCTTTTAATAATCAAGTAATATTTTTATTCAGGGCACAGTTACTGGCTCATTTAAATGTAATGTCAATTGGAAACTCAGAGTGTTTCCATATGAAACTGGTCTTAGACTCACAGTAGGGAATTTATGATGTTCTCAAAAGCTAATGTTTAACTGTTACAAAATGTCTAGGTGACTCCAACTGCTACAGTCAGATAAATTTTTAATATGATCCTTTGGTAAATTAAATTGCATTATTAAAGAGAACAGACAAGCCACACTAGTTAACTTGAAGAGTAAGGACACATGGTCATTTGCATACTGTAAAACGGGTGGGAAATCTCAGGCCCGGGGGGACGGATGCGGCCCCCAGCTTGCCTGGAGCTGGCCCCTGAGGCTCAACTTTGGGGAGGCTGCACTGGTGCTCCAGCCTCCCTGCCACTTACCCATAGGGCTGGAACACACAAAAACTACTCACCTGGGCCCCTCAGGCTCCAGTGTGCAAGGGGAATATGGGGAGCATCTTTCTCCTTCTCAGTCAGGAGCTTCTTGCTTGTGTGTGGACCCCAACTAGTTTTTTCTGTGGGTCAGCAACCCCTGACCCAGAAAAGGTTCCCCACCCTTGCTGTAAAAGAATGATATATTACACATTATTCTTAATAGCATTACCTGTCCCACTGTGGTGGTAGACATACACCTGCCTCCTCCCTACCCGCTGTTCCCGGGGGCGGGGAAGCTTGGGCCACATGGCTGCCTGCCTTCCCACTACTCTGAGGCTGGGGAGGCTTGGGCCTCGTGGCTTCTTCCCTCCCTGTTGCTCCTGGGGGTGGGAGGGTAGGAGCCATTCATCCTCTTCCCTCAACCCTGTTCCTGGGGGGCTGAGGTGCACATATATGCACCCTTCCCATCCCTTTGGTGGGGGGGGATGTGCACGTGCTCCACATGCTGCTCCGTCTCCTCCCCTCCCTGTGGTGGGGGTGGGGCCTCAGCAGAGGGGGCAGGGCTGGGGGCCTGCCTCCCCCTAGAAACTTCTCAAGTCTTCTCAAATTTTCTCCGTGACAGGCAGCATGAAGGACACCGCTCCTTTTCTAATAGTATAGATTTTAGCTTTAAAGTACTGTATTTGGGACAGGCCCAGCTTGTTTTGCTCATATGAGTACTAGAACTTCAAAAGGAGTAGTGTGAGCAGGATTTGCCTCAGTTTTGGTCATTAGTATGGGGCTGCAGTGATATATAAAAACAAACTCTCACTCTGGTTTACATTCACTTCTCTGATTTTTTTTTTCTTGTGTTTAAAATTGTCATTCTACAAGAAATATTTTCAGTTTTGCTCCTTGAGCAAATGTTCTATTCTGTTGTTGTTAATTTTGAAAATGTTCCCCATTACAATAATGACTCTTGAGCTAGACTGTGTAAAATTCTATGAACATTGTCAGTTTTCTATGATATCTTGTCAGTTTTGTCGGATGGCATTTTGGTAACAGTTTCAAATTTCTATCTTAAAGGGTTAGCAATTTTGGCACTTGCTTTAAATAAAAACCTTTATGAATAGTTTTTGTGTGCTTCAGGTCATGAAAATGCTAACTAAACAGGGCACACTTATTATGGGAGAGTATAGGCACAATTTAGGAATCACTTAAGCCTGCATGTGCTCAAGTCCCATTGAAGACAAAGCATGCTTAAGTGTTTTTCTGAATCAGGGCAGAAGTGTTTATTATTATGAGAAGTCCTACTGAATTCATTGGAACTACTCACCGAGATAATTACTTCATCTATTAACAGTGGTTGCAAGAAAGGGTCCACAGTTTTTGAACTGCATGCAGCAGAATATTTGAGTAAAAATCCTGGAACCTTTGAAGTCAAGGGCAAATTTCACCTTTTGTGTTTATGGAATAAACTATGCATAATGTATGAAGTGTTTTTGTAGCCATGTCTGTTCCAGGATATTAGAGAGACAAAGTGGGTGAGATTATTGGACCAATGTCTGTTGAAGAATTGTGTAAGTTTCTCAGAGCAGGAGTACTCTGTAGGTACGTCTAGACAGTGGGGCTATTTTGGGATACCAGAGGTATCCCGAAATAACTACCCCGCATCTTTTAAACGTGCCTGTTATGTCAAAATACCTTTCAAAATAATGGACATGCTATTTTGGCATCCCTGTAGCCCTCGTTCCAAGAGGGTTGTGTCGAACTAGCGTGTTATTTCAAAATTTGGTGCTGTGTAGATATGCCAAATTTCGAAATAAGCTATTTAAAAATATGGTCAAAATCAGATATGCAATTCACATAGTGCAAATTTTGTATCTTATTTTGAGTTTTGAGTGCTGTGTAGACACACCCTTGGTAAGGTATAAAACTTTGCCTCTCTCCCCAACGGAAGATGGTTCAATAAAAGATATGACCTCACCCATCTTGTCTCTTTAACATGCATAATATCTTACAAAGTTGTGATATTCTATTGATGGTAATTAGTTGAGCACCTAGTTTTTATGTATGACAAGTCAATGTTTCCCAAATTTGACAGTACAGCCGGTCCCCAAGTTACGAACTGGTTATGGACCAAATACTTGGCCGTAACTCAAAATGTTCATAAGTTGTACCCCATTGAATTACATTGCGACTGTGCTGTTTGTAAGCACAGGTCACATTTGTAACTCAGGGACTGCCTTTATGACCGCTTAATGGGAGGTTTGGTCGTAAATGCGAATGGTCGTAAATCGGCTGTTCATAACTCGGGGACCGGCTGTGTATGTTTGTTCAGTTTTGACTTTGCTTCATATTAAGCTCACATTCTACTCCAACACAAAGAAAGTAGGCAGGGAACCTATATCAAATTCAGATTTCACCCATCTATCTCGATTGGCTCTCGTGGCCCCCTGGCCAATACCTTTGCTAGGTACCTGAATTAACCATTTAGTTACATGACAGGGTTATATAAAGATGACAGCTTTTTACTAGGCTCATGCAATAATTAATTCAGTCAAGTTAATTGTTTGTTACTATGTAATACTTGTTTCCTTGAGTCTGTTGTCTGTTCTTAAAAACTGGAGCTTAAACCTGTGCAAAGCGATTTCATATTATTTTGCTTTCTAAAGGCTTCATTTTTATAGGCTTCTGTTCCTGAACCATGCATCCATGCAGACTTATGGATATGACACCCATAAAAACCTGAAGGAAAAAGCTATCATGTTTTCATCTTGGTTTAATATTTCAGAACGAGGAAAACAATATTTTTTCAAAGTCTAGTTGCCACAACCCAGCTGCAGAGAAATAAGTATGTGTAGAAGGAGATGTCAAGTAATCCAGACACCTTTCTTCCATATTTGAACACTGAAGTGTAACAAATACTGACAGAGTCAACCATTCAGGCAGTGAAGCCTTCCGTGAATAAATTCTAAATTTACCCATACTATATCTTTTAATGTCCCTAGTCTTGTAAATATTCAAATTACAAGCCTTTTACAAATAATATCTTGTGCATATACATTGTAATAAAAAGATTTTTATCACAAATGGCTCAGCACTCTTCTGCAATAATGCAATTAATGGGGCATAGTAATGTCATTACAATATAGGCTTCAGAACAAACTAGAAGGCAGCTATGAATTATCTAAATTACAATAATATATAGCATTTTGCAATTAGATTTCCTCAGAATTCATTACTACAATGCAGTGTAGGGAATGAAAGTTCTCAAATCTCTACAGTTTGGGGGGCAAATGCATTGTTGGGCAGACTCACAGATGTCTATTAAAACTCAAAGTGAATCCGGGCTATGCTAATCTTTTTTGAGAGGAATGAACATTATTTTAAAAATTAATGTGGAGCCATAGTTACAAAATAACTTTACACTCTGCCCCTACATTGTACAATTTTAAATGTATTTTTCAACTGTAAAGGTTGTTTTCATTATGTGTTTACCTGGACTAAATAATGTTTTAGAAGCCAGCAATGTTCTGTGCTACTTTTGAAGGTAGGCAAATCAGATAGGATGTTTCTGCTGTAAAGGAATACCCTAAGGCAGTGTTTCCCAAACTATGGGCCATGGCCCGGTACCGAACCGTGGGAAAAAAGTACCGGGCCTCAGCATGCTTGCTGGGGTGCTCTGGCCTTCCGGAGTGCGCGGGCGGCACTGGGTCCCCCAAGCCCTGAAGCAGGTTGGGCAGAAGATGCAGCCAGATGTTCCAGGCTCCTGGCACAGAGGCGTAGCAAGGGGGGAGGGGAGAAGTTGCCCCGGGGCACCACGCTAGGCAGAGGCATAGCGAGGGAGAGGAATGGGGGGGGGGGGAGGCAGTTGCCCCAGGCACCACAGTAGGGAGGTGCCAAGCTGGGGTGGGAGCAAAGCGCACAGCACCATGAGTTGTGGCGAGTGGCGAACCTGGTCTGTATGGAAATGCTCCCTGTAAGACTGTGCTACTTCTGATAGCAGTTTCCTATAGGAGCATTTCCTTACAATCGTACAGATAAGAAAATGCTCCCAGTAGCACATTCCTATAAGGTAACAGCTTTCTATAGTACATGAGCACTGTCAGGCCATGTGCAATCAAGCATGTGCAATCAAGCCTCCAAGGCATGGCCAAGCTGTAGGAGCAGCCACTGTAAAGGTAGAGTTACCCTGCCTGGCTCTGTGGAAGGGGGAGAGGGATTGGGCTAGGGCAGGGAAGCTGGGGGTGCCTAGCTCTGGGGGATAGGCATTGGATTAGAGTGGGGGGGGGCATTAGGTTGGAGCAAAGGGTCCGGGGATGCTTGGATCTGGAGGAGGGGTGGGTTCATTGGGGATACTTATAATTTTTAATAGGGTACTTTATAAAAAAAAGTTGAAAAACATCCTCTAAACCAGTGTTTCTCAACCAGTGGTATGAATACCCCATAGGGGTACTTGAGAGAAGTCGGGGCGGTACATCAACACAACTGAAATTTGGAGAAAACTGAATTTTTGGTTTAAGTTATTCAGTCCTTTATTATTTTTGTACTTTTTACACCCAAAAATTTCATCAACCACCCAGCTATGATTACGTTATTTAAACAAATGTGTTGCAATGGTAGAAAAAAATTTTGTGTGTCTGAAAACTGCTGCGGGTACTGATAATTTTTTTAAAGTGGTATACTTTATAAAAAGAAGTTTGAGAAAACACTGCTCCAAACCATTCCTGTTGGCCTCTCTGTTTCCTTTCTCCTTTGGAAAGTTGGGCAGGTAGTAGTTTTGGTAAAAATATATCAGACATGTGCACACAGTGCCCTCTCTACCTCAATTCATGCTGGATAATCCGGGCCTCAGTTCTAAAGGTGATCGATTCCCTCCATGTGTTGTTGTGGATAGTGCTTGGAGGGGCTTGCCCAAAACTGGAGGGGGTGGGGGAAGATGCAGTACAAGCTCTCCCCTTCCTCTCAGGGTCCTGCTCAGCCATGCGCCTGGTTCAGGGCCCTGCCCCGTGGTCCTACTAGCCAGCTTATATCCATTTGTTCTTGTGTCTACATTGGTATTAAATTTAAATAATTCCTCTCCCTCCCTGGTATTTATCCCTCTAATATATTTAAAAAGTGCAATCATGTCCCCCCTCAGCCTTCTTTTGGTTAAAGTAAACAAGCCAAGCTCCTTGAGTCTCCCTTCATAAGACAGGTTTTCCATTCCTCGGATCATCCTAGTGGCCCTTCTTTGTACCTGTTCCAGTTTGAATTCATCCTTCTTAAACATGGGAGACCAGAACTGCACACAGTATTCCAAATGGGGTCTCACCAATGCCTTGTATAATGGCACTAACACCTCCTTATCCCTACTGGAAATACCTCGCCTAATACATCCCAAGACCGTATTAGCCTTTTTCACGGCCATGTCACAATGGCGGCTCATAGTCATTCTATAATCAACCAGGACTCCGAGGTCCTTCTCCTCCTCCGTTACTTCCAACTGATATGTCCCCAGCTTATAACTAAAATTCTTGTTATTAATCCCTAAATGCATAATCTTACACTTCTCACTATTAAATTTCATCCTATTGCTATCACTCCAATTTACAAGATCATCCAGATCTTCCTGTATGATGTCCCGATCCTTTTCTGAATTGGCAATACCTCCCAACTTTGTGTCATCTGCAAATTTTATTAGGACACTTCCATTTTTGGTGCCAAGATCAGCAATAAAAAGATTAAATAAAATTGGCCCCAAAACTGATTCCTGAGGAACTCCGCTAGTAACCTTCCTCCAACCTGACAGTTCACCTTTCAATATGACCCGCTGTAGTCTCCCCTTTAACCAGTTACTTATCCACCTCTCAACTTTCATATTAATCCCTATCTTTTCCAATTTAACCAATAATTCCCCATGTGGTACTGTATCAAATGCCTTACTAAAGTCGAGGTAGATTAGATCCACTGCATTTCCTTTATCTAAAAAAACTGTTACTTTCTCAAAAAAGGAGATCAGGTTGGTTTGGCACGATCTACCTTTTGTAAAACCATGTTGTAATTTGTCCCAATTGCCATTTGCCTCAATGTCTCTAACTACTTTCTCCTTCAAAATTTTTTCCAGGATCTTACATAATACAGACGTCAAACTAACAGGCCTATAGTTACCCGGGTCGCTTTTTTTCCCTTTCTTAAAAATCGGAACTATATTAGCAATTCTCCAGTCAAATGGTACAACCCCTGAGTTTAGAGATTTATTAAAAATTTTTGCTAATGGACTTGCAAGTTCATGTGCCAGTTCCTTTAATATTCTTGGATGAAGATTATCTGGGCCCCCCGATTTACTCCCATTAAGCTGTTCAAGTTTGGCTTTTACCTCGGATATGGTAATATTTACGGGTATGTCTACACTACCCCACTAGTTTGAACTAGCGGGGTAATGTAGGCATACCGCACTTGCAAATGAAGCCCGGGATTTGAATTTCCCGGGCTTCATTTGCATAAGCGGGGAGCCGCCATTTTTAAAACCCCGCTGGTTCGAACCCCGTGCAACGCGGCTACACGGGGCACGAACTAGGTAGTTTGATCTAGGCTTCCTAGTTCGAACTACCGTTACTTCTCATGAAATGAGGAGTAACGCTAGTTCGAAGTAGGAAGCCTAGTTCGAACTACCTACTTCGTGCCCCGTGTAGCCGCGCTGCACGGGGTTCGAACCAGCGGGGTTTTAAAAATGGCGGCTCCCCGCTTATGCAAATGAAGCCCGGGAAATTCAAATCCCGGGCTTCATTTGCAAGTGCGGTATGCCTACCTTACCCTCCTAGTTCGAACTAGGAGGGTAGTGTAGACATACCCTACCTCCTTATCTTTAGTCCCATTTGTTAACTTACCATTATCCCTAAGCTCTTCATTAGCCTCATTAAAGACTGAAGCAAAGTATTTGTTCAAATATTGGGCCATTCCTAGATTATCCTTAACCTCCACTCCATCCTTAGTAATTAGCGGTCCTACTTCTTCTTTTTTTGTTTTTTTCCTATTTATATGGCTATAAAACCTTTTACTATTGGTTTTAATTCCCTTTGCAAGGTCCAACTCTACCTGATTTTTGGACTTTCTCACTTTGTCCCTACATGCTCTAACCTCAATAAGGTAGCTTTCTTTACTAATCCCTCCCATTTTCCACTCCTTATATGCTTTCTGCTTTTTCTTAATCACCTCTCTGAGATGCTTGCTCATCCAGCTTGGTCTAACATACCTGCCTATAATTTTTTTCCCTTTTTTAGGGATACAGGTTTCTGACAGCTTCTGCAACTTTAACTTAAAATAATTCCAGGCCTCCTCCACTTTAAGATCCATAATTTCTTTAGTCCAATCAACTTCCCTAACTAATTTCCTTAATTTACTAAAGTTAGCCCTTTTGAAATCAAAAACTCTAGTCTCAGATTTATTTTTGTTTATCCTTCCATTTAATTTAAACTGAATTAGCTCATGATCACTCGAGCCAAGGTTGTCTCCTACAACCATTTCATCTATGAGGTCCTCGCTACTCACCAAAAACAAATCTAAAATAGCATCCCCCCTTGTTGGTTCAGCAACTACTTGATGAAGGAATTCATCAGCTATCACATCTAGGAAAATCTGAGGCCTATTATTATTACTAGCACTTGTTCTCCAGTCTATATCTGGAAAGTTGAAATCTCCCATGATTACACAGTTTCCATGAGTATTTACTTCATTAAAAACATTAAAGAGGTCTCTATCCATATCCAAATTTGATCCTGGTGGTCTATAACACACCCCAAGCACTATCCCAGGGGAGGATCTGATAGTTTTCTTCCCCAATGTGATTTTTGCCCAAACGGACACTCTCTTCTCCATTCCATCACTTTTTATTTCTTTACAATCTACCTCATCTTTGATATACAATGCGACTCCATCACCTTTACCCTTATTTCTGTCTTTCCTAAACAGCACATACCCTTCAATACCTGTACTCCAGTCATGCCTAGTATTCCACCATGTTTCTGTTATTCCTATAATATCTGGTTTCACTTCCTGGACCAATAGCTCTAATTCCTCCTTTTTGTTACCTAGGCTCCTCGCATTGGTGTACAAACATCTTAATTTTTGCTGTTTGGCCTCATTCACATTCTTTACCCAATTTGGCACAGACGTTATACCTCCAATATGACCTATTAGACTAGTATCCACCCCACCCTTCCTCATGTTCATTCTCCTACCCCCAGCTATATCCTTTCTTACTTCGTTTTCCTCCCTCTCAGGCTACGTCTAGACTGGCCCCTTCTCCGGAAGAGGCATGCAAAGCAGGCAAATCAGAATAGGGAAATCCGCGGGGGATTTAAATAAACATGGCCGCCGCTTTTCCGGCTTGGGGAAAAGCCGGAAAAGAGCATCTAGACTGGCACGATCCTCCGGAATAAAGCCCTTTTCCGGAGGATCTCTTGCAAGTAGGAATAAGAAATCCTCCGGAAAAGGGTTTTATTCCGGAGGATCGCACCAGTCTAGACGCTCTTTTCTGGCTTTTCCCCAAGCCGGGAAAAAAGTGGCAGCCATGTTTATTTAAATCCCGTGGGGGATATTTAAATCCCCCACGGATTTCCCTATTCTGACTTGCCTGCTTTGCATGCCTCTTCCAGAGAAGGGGCCAGTCTAGACGTAGCCACTGTGTTAAAATCTGGCGTAGAGATTACCTGGGCATCTCCCAACCATCTCCCCCAAATTCCTAGTTTAAAGCTCTCTTAATAAGTTGAGCCAGCCTCCATCCTAGAAGTCGATTTCCCTCCCTACTTAGGTGAAGTCCATCTCTAGAGAACAGTCCTCTGTCCATAAATGCCTCCGAGTGACCATACATCCCAAAGCCCTCCTTATAGCACCACTGCCTAAGCCATCTATTGATCATCATAATCCTGTCACATCTTAGTTGCCCTTCTCTAGGAACAGGCAGAATCCCACTAAAGATCACCTGAGCCTCAATTTCCTTGAGCATCCTCCCCAGCCTAGCATAGTCTCCCTTAATTCGTTCCAGCGAGAATCTAGCCGTCATTTGTTCCTACATGAAGGATGATCAATGGATTCCTTCCTGCTCCCTTAATAATTCTCTTCAACCTCAGTTCCACATCTCTTCTCTTAGCACCTGGCAGACAGCACACCCTTCTATTCTCTGGATCAGCTCTGGTTACAGGCCTATCTATTCTTCTCAATAAGGAGTCCCCAATCACATAGACCTGCCTTTTCCTAGTGACAGTGAAATTCTCTGGTCTATCTCTAGCTTCCTCTGGCTGCAAGTCCTTGCCATTCCTATTTTCTCTTGCAATCCTAATGCTCATTATTGGTGTTGTCTCCATTAAGTCTTCCCCTTTATCTATGGGACTAGCCACTCTTTTCTTCTTCCTTACCCTTCCATCTTCATTATCTACCTGCTGTACTCCTTCTACATTTTCCAGCTCCACATACCTGTTCTTGAGCTCTATTTTTCCTTCACTGACCCATCTTTTCCTCTGCCTGGTCCTCTGAGTCACATGCTTCCACTGTACATTTTCTTCACCCAGCAGTCCTCCCTCTGAGGCCCTTGATCCTGCTTCCATCTGCATATCTAAGCTTTACCCTTCAGCCACGTCATGCCTTTGCCCCATCATCTGTTCAAACCCCCTTCTAAACTCGACCAGAGTTTCCACCTGCATTTCCAGTCCTCGGATCTTTTCTTCCATCAGCTCTATCAGGCGGCACTTCATGCAAACAAAACTCCTTTCAGGTACCCCCTTCAGAATCATGTACATATCGCAGCTACCACATCCAATCATCCTCCTTGTGTTCTCTACTACTTTGGCCATGGCCACTAATGCCTCTGTGTTTTATCTACTTTCTCACCAAAATCCTATTAGTCCGGTGAACACAAAAACAAACCAAAACACCCTCTCCACAGCAAAAACAAACTCCAAACAAGTCCCACAATCCAAACTCCCTTTACAAACTCCCACTCAAACTCCCCTGTTTACAGCTCTGTTTGCTTGGCTCCTGTGCCGCTGCAGCTACAGAACTCAGTCTACAAAAGGCATTATTCCTCGTAGAATGAGGTTTACATATGTCGACAATACTGTTGAGTTTTGTCGACGTTATGTCGACATAACTCAAAGGCAGTGTGGACGCAGGTATAGTTTTGTCGACAAAAGTCCACTTTTGTCGACAAAGCCCTGTAGTCTAGACACACCCCAAGAGGGCAAACTTTCTTTCCTTGATGGAATAATTAGGAGAACATTCATTTTATTTTCTGTCCCTGATGCAGGCTTTTCCTTGTAGCGATCATTAGGCCTTTCCCAGAAAAGTTTTGGATGAGCTTTTCTACCTTTCCAAAATTCCTGTTAAAGGTAAATATTTGAGGCATTTGTAAGTTGTTTCTCTGCCTGGTGAAGGCCACTTATATGTGTCTGCTTCTGTAGATGACTGGAAATCTACACTCACATGATCTATTCCTGGATCAACCACTGACTCATCATTAGACAAGCTACTTCAATTCTCCCTAACTTGTCTGTCAAACAGTCTTATGTTCAGCTACCTCAGTGTAATACTTAATAGATGTAAAGATGAAAATATTACCATTAGGCTGTTAGGGTAAAACAGATAAAAGCCAATACTCAATCCCACCCTCTTCTCCGCTAAAATCCTTGCTGGTCTTTATAAGTATGTTATACAAATGCCGCAAGTTCACAGGTTTACAAGGGTGAAAATGGTTTGAGAAAGATGCTGTAAAGCCAGACATACCCATGCTTGACATGAGTTCACCCATGGGAGTACAGGACTTGAAAAGGGCCGAAATCTTGTTTTATTGTATTCTGAGAAACAATATAAACTGCTTTTTGCCTTTACCAGGGAATTATAATTTAGTTAAAAATAAATTCCAGAAACCCATTTTTTATTATTATTACAGCACAGTATACACAACGGCTTGGTGGTGTGAAATGTGAGGTTTTTGGGACCAAGTCTTACCAGATATCAGAGAAGGCTGGTCTCTCATACTCCATTTACAGGGTTTCACTTCATCCTTGGAGTGATCCTTGAAGGTGAAAGCACAGACTTTAGAACAGAGTTCAGAGTCTGCATCCAACAGCAATAAAGAAGACACCACAAACATATTTATTTGTCAATGTTTCTTTTATGATTCCTTGCTGTTACTACTTCCTTGTATTGTTCTTGAGGTAAATAGATTTGACTCAATATTTTCTGACATTGAATAGAGTTCTCTTCTGTTCCCCTTTGTGTATTACTTTGGCTCATAAGCCTGGTGGGATATGCAGTATCAATTTACCATGCACATCTTAGATGTTGTGAATTGCCTGGTTGATATTTGTGTTACTATTTTTAGTGATTTTTGGGACCTTCAATAGAAGCTGTTTCTGTTTGATGGAAGGAGAAAAATATTCTTTTATGATACAAATAGCAATGGGCTTAAACTGCAGCAAATGGAGTTTAGGCTGGACATTAGAAAAATTTCCTAACTATCAGAGTGATTAAACACTGGAATAAATTGCTTAGGATGGTTGTGGAATCTTCAACATTGGCGATTTTAAAGTGCAGGTTAGCCAGACATCTGTCAGATACAGTCTAGATGGTGCTTGGTCTAGCCAGAACATGACTAAATGTCATTTTGAGGTTCCTCCCAGTTCTTTGCTTCTATGATGCACATGTGTAGATTCATTGTTTGAAGATGAGGATAATTTCTCTTATACCTATTACCAGGGCTTGATAATTTCTCTTATACATATTACCAGGGCTCGCCAGCCACACGGTTTGGCACGCTGCACATGCGCTGAACGCACTGCGTGGCTGCACCGGGCTAAAATTTACTCACCAAGGGCGAGAAGATTGCCCTAATTGTCGAGCCCTACATAGTACAAATATTTTGAACACATTGGTTCCTTCTCCACTCTGCCCCCCACATGCATTGAGTCTAATTGTGGAGAAGAAAAAACAACAGATGAGGAGGAGCACTTCCCAGCTTATACTGGATTTGGAGTTTGCTTTGCTCTGTTAACTGTTTGGCTTTGGAATTACTGTACTCAAAATTGATGTATATGGATTCTTGATTTGTTCTTTATATTTAGGGTATCTAGACAGCAGTGCTATTTTGGGATACTTCTGGTATCCTGAAATATCATTTTCCACATCTTGCCAGTGTGCCCATTATTTCAAAAATAGCCTTTGAAACAACTAGCACACTATTTCGATGTCCCTGTAAACCTCGTTCTATGTGGATTAAGGGACATTTTGGAATAGCTCTCTATTTTGAAATTTGGCACCATGTAGGCAGTGCCAAATTTAGAAATAACTATTTCAAAATTAACTCGAAATAAACTATGCAATTTGTACCCTTAGGCTATGTCTACACTCGCGGCTTCTTGCGTGAGAAATATGCAAATGAGGCGAAGCATGGAATATTGCCGAGCCTCATTTGCATACCTAATGAGCCACCATTTTTGCATAAGAGGTGCCCCTTCTTGGGCAAGAAAAACCCTCTTCTGCAATGCCGTTATTCTTGAAAATAATCGGCGTAATTGCATTGCACAAGACGGTTTTTGTCGCGCAAGCATGGGCAGTGTAGACAGCTCCTTTGGGCACAAGAGCCTCTTTTGCAAAAATGGTGGCTCATTAGGTATGCAAATGAGGCTCGTGATATTCTACACTTTGCATCATTTGCATATTTCTCGCGCAAGAAGCCGCGAGTGCAGACATAGCCTTAGTGTATCTCCATTCTAGTGCAAATATATTCAATTCAGTAATACAGCAAATTTTTATGTGCGTGCTAGCTTCATACTCAAAATAGAGGCCTTTCTGTTTACCTGGAGTGACCCTGTTCACATCCATTAGCAACTGAACACAAACTAAGGGTTATGTTCTCACACCATTAGAAACTGAACGCAAACTTAGGGTTATGTTCTCACATGACTAGGTTTATTGTTTACACTTACACAAAATAAATGAGAATTTAGAAAATCTTTTTCTATTTCTCTCACTAGACTTAGGTGTAAGTACTCTTGTCTTACTTCTGGGCTGTGTCTAGACTGGCAAGTTTTTCCACTTTACAGCTGTCTACATTGGCCGCTTGAATTTCCGGAATAGCACTGATGATCTCCTGTAAAATCATCAGTGCTTTTCCGGAAATACTATGCTGCTCCCGTTTGGGCGAAAATGGCGATCGGGGCTTTTCTGTGGAAAACCGTGTCTAGATTGGCCATGGACGCTTCTCTGCAAAAAGTGCTTTTGCAGAAAAACATCCTGAAAATCTAGACGTGCTTTTCCGAAAATGCTTTTAACGGAAAATTTTTCCGTTAAAAGCATTTTTGGAAATTCATGCCAGTCTAGACGTAGCCCTGATGTATTGAAACTATTCTGCTCTCATAAAGGAACATGAAATGAGTGGTTTGATTTCATTCTAGTTCTTAGCAGACATTAGCCATCATCATACATGTATCATAGAACTGGCTTTATCTGTTTGAAGGGTTTGTGTCTGGCTAAGGGTACGTCTAGACTACACACTTCTTTTGAAAGAAGCTTTTTCAAAAGAATCTTTTCAAAAAGCTTCTTTCGAAAGAGATCGTCTAGACAGCCACAACTTTTTTCAAATAAGCGATCCGCTTTTGAAAGAGAGCACCTGGGCCATAGGGGTGCTCTCTTTCAAAATAGCCCTGTTTGTGTTCAAGAACACCTTTTTTTGAAAGAGCTCTTTCGAAAAAAGGCATTCTTCCTCGTAAAATGAGGTTTACCGCTGTTGAAAAAACTGCCACGTTCTTTCCATTTAATTTTGAAAGAATGCAGCGGCAGTCTAGACACAGGTGAAGTTTTTTCAAAAAACGGCCACTTTTTTCAAAAAAACCCTGTAGTCTAGACATAGCCTTATGATGAAACAGATTCCACATTATGCTATGCTGTTCAACCTTTTGTAAGTGCTGCTTGCTTTTCCTGGGACTGTATAGATGTTCTCGTAAGTGTAAGCCAAATTCTTTTGGGGGCGAAGGTGTCTGGGGATTTTTGAATTGTTCACTTCATTTGCATTGTTGTTCTGTTCAGTCATGGATCATTCTCCTGTCTCATACTGATGCCTCTGAATCCTTGTGCACCAGGCTCCCACAGCTGTCTCTCTGATTTGTCCCATGTTGAATCCAGCAGTGACATCTGAGGATATTCTTGGGCTGTGGTTTTCTGCTTCAATGGCTTCTCAGTACATGAAGTAGAAAACTCTTGTTTTACTCTTTTCAAAAATCCCCAAGCACCAAGTTTGTGTCTTGCTTTTTGTGTTATCACCAGGGCCCTTAGTAGTCTAGCACCAGTCAGTCTTAATCTGGCTAAGTGTAATTTTTCTTCCTCTACAAGTCCAGAGGTCCTGTGATTTTGTAGGTTTCTCTGAGTTCAAATGAATTGAGTTCTTATGCTCAAGTTCTTAAGACGAGTTATTTGTTTTAGGTCCTCCCTCTACATTGCGTTAACACTAATCTGATACCAGTGTTGGTCCATTGGAGTCACTGGCATTGCATTAAGATGAAGTGATACTGCAAACAAATGAACAAACAAACACATAGAAATCAAACAAACACTCTGGAGAGATTACCAACTCTCTGTAACATTCCAGCAACTACTGAATAACTAACTGGAAGTTGTCCAGATTCCTGTCTGGGTGGTTCAGTAAGGATGTGTTTACACAGCAGGACTTAACTCGAATAAGTTGTGCAAACGGAGCTACGTCAATTGCGTAACTTACTTTGAAATAGCTATTTCGAAATAGGGAGCGCTTACCCAGCACTTATTTTGAAATAGACTACTCTTCCTCCGACTTCTCTTATTCCTCATACAATAAGGCTGTGTCTACACTGGAAAGTTATTCCGGAAAATCAGCCGCTTTTCCGGAAAAACTTGCCAGCTGTCTACACTGGCCGCTTGAATTTCCGGAAAAGCACTGATGATTTAATGTAAAATCATCAGTGCTTTTCCAGAAAAACTATGCTGCTCCTGTTCGGGCAAAAGTCTTTTTCCGGAAAATTGTTCCAGAAAAGGGCCAGTGTAGACAGCACAGTAGTGTTTTCTGCAAAAAAGCCCCGATCGCGAAAATGACGATCGGGGTTTTTTTGCGGAAAAGCGCGTCTAGATTGGCCACGGACGCTTTTCTGGAAAAAGTGCTTTTCCGGAAAAGCTTCCTGCCAATCTAGACGCGCTTTTCCGGAAATACTTTTAACGGAAAATCTTTTCCGTTAAAAGCATTTCCGGAAAATCATGCCAGTGTAGACGTAGCCGAAGGGTAACACGAGTCAGCGTAAGAAGTCCTCCAGCTTGACAGTATTTTAACACTCTATCGAAATAACTGCCTGCTGTGTAGACACGTTCTAAGTTATTTTGGAGTAGCACTGATTATTTCAAAATAATATTGCAGTGTAGAAGTAACCCATGCACTTAATAGGGAGCTAACCCTTTAAGAGATCCCTGTGCGGGGGGGGGGGGGGAATGAGTTCAGTGTTACTGTTGCTGTGCAGATTTAGTCTCCACACCCAGAGGCTTCTGGAGGTCCATCCAATAGTTTGGGGTCAGACTTCATGAGCAAGCAGGCAGGGCAGCTGCTTTTCCAAGGCCTGTGTGAGCTTGAGGAAGCTAAGCAAGGAGTAGAGAACTGGCTGCTGTTCCTCATTCTGCAGCACTTCTGCAGAAGTCTGTTCATTTGTGAGCTAACTGACTAGTTAATCAGTGAGCTGCCTGCCTAGCAGTGACCATAGCAGAGGAGAAATCTGCCTGGACTTCAGCCGAGGATTCCCTACAAGTAAGTGGAGAGAGAGACTTCAGAGTCAGCATATGGTGCAGAGTTGATATCGGAGGCACAAACAGACTTTGGTGAACCAAATCTAAGCTCTTGGAACCTCTCAGTCTTTTCCTACTATGTTTGTGTGGACTGAACTGTTCATATTTCACTTTTAGTTTTCTCTTTACTTATGTTTAGTGTAATTATAGACATTGTTTGTGGATTGTAAAATAGTTGTGTTCTGTTGTAAAAATTAGATTATTTGTTTCTTCACAAAATTTTATAAAGTTATTTAATTAAATTCATTCTTTTAGTTTCTTTTGGAACTTGAATGTAGGGAGGCTAACACTAGGCAATCCTTGCTGAAATTCCTAAGGCTGTGTCTAGATTGCAGGGTTTTTTCGAAAAAAGTAGCCTTTTTTCGAAAAAACGTCACCTGCGTCTAGACTACAGCCGTGTTCTTTCGAAATTAAATCAAAAGAATGCGGCTTTTCTTTTGACGGCAGTACTCCTCATTTCACGAGGAAGAACGCCTTTTTTCGAAAGTGCTCTTTCGAAAAAAGGCGTTCTTGAATGCAAACGGGGCTTTTTTGAAAGAGAGCATCCAGACTGCCTGTGAGTCTGGATGCTCTCTTTCTGGGTCTCCAGTACTGCAGTGGAAGTGGGGGTTTCTTTAGACACTGGAGAAGGGCAGTGAAGTCTAGCCCACTCAGGCTATGTCTAGACTGCAAGCCTCTTCGAAAGAGGCTCTTTCAAAAGATACTTTCGAAAGAGCCTCTTTCGAAAGAGAGCGTCTAGACTGCACGTTGAACTTTCGAAAAAGTGGCTTGCTTTTTCGAAAGAAAGCATCCAGTGAGTCTGGATCCTCTTTCGAAGAAGCCCTATTTACATTGAAGAACGCCTTTTTTCGAAAGAGGAACTTTCGAAAGAAGGCGTTCTTCCTCGTGAAATGAGGTTTACCGCCATCGAAAGAAAAGCCGCGTTCTTTCGATTATATTTCGAAAGAACACGGCTTGAGTCTGGACGCAGGGGAAGTTTTTTCGGAAAAAGGCTACTTTTCCCGAAAAAACCCCTGAGTCTGGACACAGCCTCAATGTTACATAGACATACCCTAAATGATACAATCAAGTTCAGGTAGTTTTTTGACCTATCTATGTCAGAGATCGCCTTGAAGAGATAGCCTAGTTTGGTATCATGAGGTTTCTAGCTCCAAGTAATTCAAAAGAAACCTTATTTTATATTTATTTTGAAAAAATCTCTAGAATGGTGCCATAACCTCCCCAACTTAAAAAAACAAACAACCTGCTAGAAATCCCACCAGATAGTTCAGATATTTTTGTGGCTCCAAGCACAACTAACATGGCTGGACTTACACTGTTATCAGAGAAGTTCTTCATTATAAAGACATGTCATTGCCAACACTCCTCCCACTCTTCCCCCTCCCCACTTTCCCACACTGAAAGAATAGGTCAGACCTGGTGGGTAGCATGTTTCTGAAAAGGCCAACAAATATATTACATTTTGGTCACTCCTTTGCTGCTGTGTTAGGAAATCCTCTGACAGAACTGACAGCTGCTTCATTTCTGCTTTTACTTGAAGGTTTGTAAGGCACTGTGTACATTTCTGGTGCTGTGTAAATACATTGTGTGAATAGCACGGGGGTGGCATATGCAAGGTTTCTTAAACACTAATAAATGGTACAGAGGCCATTCAGAGCACTTGTACTTGGTGATAATATATATTTTTGTTATAGTGATGGCCTCATTATGCCTAGCACTGTACAGGCACATAGTAAAATAGCCCATATTTTACTCTGGGGGCATTCTGTGCCAAAAACATTAAAATAATCTGCACAGTATTGTAAAATTCTGCAAATTTCATTTGACAAAATGACACTACCTAACCATGCCGGTTTCAATTATTTTGGTAATTTATTTCAAAATACCTGTCAGCAAGTATGTAACGATACAGATACGCACAGAAGTTCCCTGACTAGAAAGTTAAAGAATGACAATCCATTTTCTGCTTTTCTGTTCCCTCCACCTTTGCCCTCCCAACCACCAGAGCCCATCTGGGGAGCCAGACAACTGCACAGCCTCCCCTCCACAGCTTGCCTCTGGGGTCCCTCCCCAGACCATGCACCTGAACCCCCACATCTCTAGAGCCCCATTGTGGAGGGATCCCCCAGCCCCAATAACCTGCACTTCCTCCCCTTTCAGAGCCCAGTTGCAGCCCAGACACCTAAGTTCCCACTAAGGCACATGCCTGTGCAGGACACCACCTAGGGCCATGCACTTACCTCTCCCAGATTCAGGGCTACAATAGAGAGAAATGGCTCTCACTCCCATTTCCAGGGCTGGAACGGGGAGAAAGGACTCCTCTTGCCCAGTGGTATTGGTGGGAAGAGACGTGCTGCTCTGGGCCTGGAGCTGCTGTGTTGGAAAAAGAAGCACCTCTTGCCTGGCTCCAGAGCTGCTGTGGCAGTGGGAGGGGCACCTCTCACCCAGCTCCAGAGTTCCTGTGGTGGGGAGGCATCTCTGACTGAGCCCTGCTCTGGTGTTGCTGTGGCAGGGAGAGAATGCTGGGGGGAGAGAGGACTGAGGGAAGTCCTTTCTCCCTGCTGCAGTCCCAGGGCAGCCTTCAACCCAAATCCTTCACCCCCAGATCCACCCCTGAGACCTCACTCCCTGCCAGAGTTATTACCCCAGCACTGCCCCACCCTGAGACCCCTCCTGCACCTGAACATCTCGGTCCCATCCGCGCCGCACGTCACCTCCATATTAGTGCACATAATGAAGTTCATTCCAAACATGGATGGGAAAAATTAGAGGGACCATTTCCAGACCCCCATGTCTCCTCTCCTTCCTCCCTGAGCTCAGGGATCCAGAGGGAGAAACAGCCTATTGGACTCAGTAGAGCCATTGGAACGACACTGCTGCGGGGGAGTGAGAAGGAGCTAGAGGTTTCCTGACAGCTGCCATTCTGAGCATGCCCTGAGGAAAGGAGATGGGAGGGTACAGTATATTCTGTGTAAACCCAAGCACCAGGCTAAGTGGTGGCTAGCAGCACTACAGCCCATTTCTGTGGGGGAAAAGGAAATCCTGCACACACCATGTTCATTTCTGCCCAATTCTGCATTGTGCAGTGGTGCCGAATTCCAACAGCTGTAATATTCCAAAGGACTCGCCACAAAGGAGGGGAAAGACAAACAAAGGAGAAGGAAGGGGAAATATGACCTAAGCAAAGTTCCATAGTGGAGCCAGAAATAGAACTTAGGTATTCCAAGCTTCAGACTTGTGTCTTGTCCACCTGATAGAGCTTTGCCTTGGATGTTACTTATATTCCAGAACACATCAAAAACAGAGAGTGAGGGTCTGTGTGAGCATGTGTGCATGGGCATAAAAACACACGTCTTTGAAAAATTGAGTTCAACTTTCAGTGTAATTGAATAGGTGCAGTTTTCTTGACTAAGAGGGGATATGATAGCGATCTATAAAATTATGGCTGATGTAGAAAGTGAATAAAGAGGAGTTATTTACTTCTTCCCATAACACAAAAATTAGAGGTCACAAAATGAAGGTAATAGATACCAGGTTTAAAACAAACCAAAGGAAGTACATCACACAACACACAATCAACCTGTGGAACTCCTTGCCAGAAGATGTTGTGAAGGTCAAAACTATAATAGGGTTCAAAAAAGAGTTACATCTTTTCATACGGGATAGGTCCATCAATGGTTCCAGGATGGATAGGAATGGAGTCCCTAGTCTCTGTTTGTGAGGGCTGGGAATGGGCGACAGGGGATGGATCACTTGATGATTTTCTGTTCTGTTCATTCCCTCTGGTGCATCTGGCATTGGCCACTAGGAGAACACACACAACCAGCTTAGATGGACCTTTGGGGTGACCCAGTATGGCTGTTGTTTTTTTTAGCTCAATTCATAAACCTTTGGATTGTTTTATCCGTAATAAAGCAATAACAATTTTAAAAATGAGAACGTAGCAAGACTGGGAAATATGCTGATTCAGTACTTCTCCCCCCTCCACCCTTATGGTATGTCTACAACACATGGCTCCATCGACGGAGCCATGTAGATGAGCTTTGTACACATAGCAAAATGAAGCAGTGATTTAAATAATCGCTGTTTCATTTACATCAAAATGGCTGCTGCGCTGTGCCGATCAGCTGTTTGTCGGCTCAGCGTGGTAGTCTGGACGCTCTGCGGTTCACATCAAAAGCCTTTGTCGACCGCCCCGTTATGCCTCGTGGGATGAGGTTTACCGGGGTGGTCGACAAAGGCTTTTGATATTGACCGTAGAGCATCCAGACTACTGCGCTGAGCCGACAAACACCTGATTGGCACAGCATGGCAGCCATTTTGATAGAAATGAAGCGGCAGTTATTTAAATCGCCGCTTCATTTTGCTATGTCTACAAAGCTCATCTACATGGCTCCGTTGACGGAGCCATGTAATGTAGACATACCCTTAATGATGAGAACCTGTGAAGCTACAGTCAGAAACTAAAGCTGCCCTCCCACTCTTAATGTACTGACCTTCTGTTGCAAAGCAAATTTGTCCTCTTTAGATTTTCCTGGTGAATGGATGAGCAATAGGGTACGAGTTGTTAAAGAGCTTTCTAACAAATTCATTGAGATTTAGTAGACTTTGTTTCTGAGACTGTAACATCATATTGCTTTACTGTTTCTGTTATGGCTAGGGTCACCAGTTGGCACTGTTACACCTAATCTTATAAATTCTTTCTCTTGTTGTGAGAAAATTATTAGTCTTGGAAGAACTGCTGTCCTGTTGGTTTTCAGATGCAGTCCTTAAGCAAGCTGTAGCAAATGGCAAGGAAATTTGTTCTCTGTTGTAATTGTTCTCACTGAGAGTCAATTCTTGAGGCAGAGTTGCTCCCTGGGGCAACTGGGTATTAGTTTTTGACATGCAAGACTGTTGCCTGCATGCTGTTGCAGCACTCGTGTAAATAAAAAAGTAGCATTAAGACCATCCCTGGGCCTTTATCGACCAATTTCCCTTCCAATGGGAAATTGACCTACATAGCCCTGACACTCAGCAGACTGGACACACTATGAATATCTGCTCAGAACAGAGGTTGGGTATAGCTCTAAATAACTCTGTGTTAAAAAAAATGAAAATTCAGAGGGGTAACTGTATTAGACATCAGAAATTGCAATACACGTAAACTTGTAGGGGAACATTTTAACGTTCCTGGTTACTCAATCATGGATTTAAAAGTAGCCATTCTACTACAAAGGAATATCACTAATGACACAGAGAGTCTGCAGAACTGGAATTCATCTACAAATTTGACACTGTTACCTTGGGTTTGAATAAAGACATTAATTGGTTAGTGCATTACAAAGCTGATTTCTCCTGCCTTTAACAGCCAGCCCACTTAATTAGCCTCATTAACACAGGTCCTACAATTGACAGGTACTTCTGCTATTATATATGTTTATCTGTCTGTCTGTCTGTCTATCTATCCTTGAAGGCTCTACCAATTTCTTAATTTACAGCTAGACTTTGATATTTGGCAGGAGGATATACTCATAGTGAAGAGGTACTTTTTGCTGCTTTTGTGAAATTCAGTCAGGACTGGTCATGTCAAAAATACAGGATATTGTCACCAGTAAAAACTTGATAGTTGCTACAGTCGTGGCTGCTCCATTACAGAGACACTAAGGCTATTCCATTTTCAAAGTCTATTCTAAAAATAAGAATGCAGTGGTAAAGTTAATTTTATTTGCAAACTGTAACATTTTAAATTCTGAAAAGTTTATTTGTACATACACATAACTGTATCTTTGTAAACAATTTCATTTCAGAAGTATTTAACTGATGTTTGTCCTGCAGCCATTTTTGTTTTTAAGAGTTTAAGTAATCTTTTTTAAAAAAATTGTATTTTCCTTGTAGCAAAACACTGATTAATAACTATGGGTCAAATTCACCATTCACCAATTCACCATGTAGACATCTAGTGGAATTTATGAAAGTGCTTGTGCAGCATATGTGCCTAACTCCTTTTGACTTGCTTTGGGAATTATGTGCCTAACTCATTTTACAGCTTTCGTAAATTCCACAAGGATCCTGTTTTCATCTTTAGGAGTCTAAATACCCTTCTAAATCTGTCCCTAGTGAGTGGAAAAGCAAAAACTAGCATCTCTAGCTGCAGCAAATAATTTCACAAATGAGCTAATGGGGCATCTTCTAAACATGGTCTGAAAATAAATTCAGAGGAGCATACAAGAATTAGATATTTGACAGCAAAAATTTAGTTCCTAATGCTCTTAAACTCATTTGAAAATCCCTACCTTCATGACAAAGTGTCAGTTTCCTGTCCTACCATTATCTGTCCTGCATAGGATCCTATCAAAGTCTTAATTCTGCCTACTCCAAAAATGTAAGTGGTTTAAAATGTGCATTGCTTGCCAACATAGACTTCCAGGTAATATGGGTTTTGTTGGGAAAGGAGAGGGTCTGAGTATACAAACCTTTTCCTATGACAGCAGTCTTTGGCTGTGTCCAGACTCAGGGGTTTTTTCGAAAAAAGTAGCCTTTTTTCGAAAAAACCTCACCTGCGTCTAGACTGCAGCCGCATTCTTTCGAAATTAAATCGAAAGAACGCGGCTTTTCTTTCGATGGCGGTAAACCTCATTTCACGAGGAAGAACGCCTTCTTTCGAAAGTTCCTCTTTCGAAAGAAGGCGTTCTTCAATGTAAATAAGGCTTCTTCGAAAGAGAGCATCCAGACTCACTGGATGCTTTCTTTCAAAAAAGCAAGCCGCTTTTTCGAAAGTTCAACGTGCAGTCTAGACGCTCTCTTTCGAAAGAGGCTCTTTCAAAAGTATCTTTCGAAAGAGCCTCTTTCGAAAGAGGCTTGCAGTCTAGACATAGCCTTTGTGTGAATATGGCTATACAAGATTGAACCCCTTGAGTTGAGGGGACAATATCCTGAAAACCTCCACATTCATTTAGAGCGATGCCATATTAGGAACAAAATCGGGTTCTAACTGCTACTGTAAAGACTAATTTGCCATATAAAACATGAGAGCTGTACTGAAATATGAGCCTGGAGAGCAACTCTTTTGATCTCGAGTAGTCAAAAGGTTGGTGTGTATAATGCTATGAAAATAAATTATGTCAAAACTGTAGGAAATAATTTATGGTTTGGAGATTGGTTTACTGATAGAAATACACCACTAATAAAAATTGATAACGCAGAAAGGCAAATAGTTTGACAATAAAATGGATAGAAATTAGAAAACTTTGTTATAATTTTTTTATAATTATAAAACTTTTTATAGGAAAGTGTATCTTTCAGCCTCTTCAGCTGGATGTGATCAGCTACCTTATAGTATGCTGATGTAAATTATTTAAAATGGCATTTTTACAAAGTCTATAATTAGAAATCAGTCAATTGTTTTCTATAATATTCTTTACTTTCCTAAATAATTGTATTAGAATTGTCACCTATGGTTAAGGCCCAATTCTACAAAGCTTTATTCTCCTGAGGAATCCCTATTCCCATGAGTCGCTTTAGTGATCAAGGTTCTGAACCTACAAAATCTAATTGATGCTCCTTACTTAACTCATGTCAGCGAGAATACTCAAGCTATTAAAATTAAGTATGTGCACAAGTGCAGTACTGGGGCTGTGACACTCCCATATTTTAATGGAAATATGTTTTGAATATGAATATGCATAACTTGAATATGCTTTATGCAAAGCAAGTCAAGTTACATGTCATTCAAGAGCCAGTGAGCCCCTGAAGGTGTATATTTTATTTGTGTGCATGTATCGTTCTTGTATGCAAAGCTGACTTTGCCCTATAAGGTAGACATATGAAGTGTAAACCTGCTTATTAATCTAGAATTTCTAGTAAAAAGCCATCAGTGGTACTTAGGAGACTTAATGGCTTGGTGCTCAAGGCAACAATCTGTAAATGGTTTTGTTTTTCCAGTAAGCCTAAACTATGGTTGGTCTTATAAAAACATGTGACCATGCCATCTGGGGCTGGAATCTATCTTGATTTTGATATTTTTCCTTAGAGATGAGGAGAATGAAACAAGAGTTTCCTGCCCTGGGGAAATTCTATTTAAAGGATGGGAAGCAATTACAGGCAGTCCCCGACTTACGTGGATCCGACTTACGTCGGATCCCTAGATACGAACAGGGTGAGGCAACTCCCGCACATGCGCAGCAGCATTCCCGGGGCTCGCTCACCTGGGTCCTAGGATCCTCCTCCTCCTCGGGCCGGCTCCGACTGGGGTCCCGCAGAGCTGCCGGGCAGAGGAAAAGTGCCTCCCCACGCCCGCTGCCCTCCCCCACCCCCCCACCCCCCTGCCAGCAACAGGCTGCCCCCTCCCCTGAGCAACAGGCTGCCGAACAGACAAAAGCAGCCTCTCTGCCCCTCCTCCCCTCTATACATGCCGGGCTCCCGGAGCGCAGCAGCGTCCCCGGGGCTCGCTCACCTGGGTCCTAGAATCCACCTCCTCCTCCTCTTCGGCCGGCTCCAACTGGCCTCTGCCTGCAGCAGCTGGCCACAGGGACAGGGATCCCGCAGAGCTGCCGGGCAGAGGAAAAGTGCCTCCCCACGCCCGCTGCCCCCCCCCCCGCGGCCTCGCATCCTGCACACCTCCCCCCTCCCCCCCTGCCAGCAACAGGCTGCCCCCTCCCCTGAGCAACAGGCTGCCGAACAGCAGACAAAAGCAGCCTCTCCGCCCCTCCTCCCCCTATACATGCTGGGCTCCCTGGGCAAACAAAGACTCCACCAAAACAAACAAAGTGCTGGCCTCATTGTGTTAGCAAAAAAAGGACCCTCCTCCTAGAACCCTGGGTGGTGTGTGGAAATAAAGCTATTAGCTCAAAGCATGGTGCAGAGCTGTTTGGTATTTGATGAGTTACTCCTTTAGTCCTGAGTTTGTCACAGGGACAGAAATAGATGTGAAATCTTCTGAACAGGGGAACAGACAGCAAAACAAACATTAGAGGGGAGTTAACCTTTCCCTATGCTATCCAAAACTAAAAAAAATGTTTGGCTAGAGTTTCCCCTACAATATGTACCAGTTCCGACTTACATACAAATTCAACTTAAGAACATACAGTCCCTATCTTGTACGTAACCCGGGGACTGCCTGTAGTGATTTTCTTCATCTGGCTTTTGAAATCTGCCTACCTACCCTCAGAAGATACACAAGGAACTATTAGACCCAGAGAAAAGATCAGCTCTGATTTGATGGATTTTACTTGAAGTTGGGCCTGGGGTGAGAAATATGTGTAACAATCTCTCTGAGGGCTTGTCTACATTACAGAGAAGATTGACGCTGCTGCAGTCGATTTTCCGGGGTTCAAATTAGCAGCTCTAGTGAAGACTTGCTAATTTGAACTGAGAGGGTTCTCCCATCAACCTCCCAGTGCGTGGACAGCACCAAAACAGGATTTAAGATAATTTGACTCCAACTATATAATTAACATAGTTGGAGTTGCGTATCTTAAGCTGACTTTGCCCTATAAGGTAGACCATGCCTGACTATATTAGGGTTCGTTGGTATGTTTTGTTTATTTTAGATTAGTAGTTTCCTTTGATCTTCAGAGGGGTAGCGGAGTTAGTCTGTTAGTCTACCATCTACATGTTTTATTAGTCTCTGAGGTGCTACATAACTATTCGTTGTTTTTAAGTTTTTCCTTTGATCTGTCTGTTTTCCCTTTAAATCACTTAAATCCTTTTTATACTTAATAAAAACATTTTTTGTTTATTATCAGACCCAATGTAAATGATTGTTTCCTGGGGGAGGGAGTAGAGCAACAACAGTGCACCTCTCTCTTTCATTAATAAAGAAACTCTTTCTATGAGTTACCCCCTATGTAAAACTTTTATACTGTGTAAGATGGATTTATTTGGGGGTTTAGTTCCCTTTCGGGGATGCTGTCAAGTCCCTAGAGCTAAGCCCTCGCAGAGCAGTTATCAGTGTCTATGTTACTCTGCTGGAATATTCCCCCAACTCTGTGCTTTGTTGAGGGAGATCAGAGTTTCTGGCCCATCAGGACAGGGTGGTGGAGCACCCCAGTGGGAAGGTAGGCAGGCTCAGTGGTCTGATCAGCACATTGGGTGACAGTCTCAAGGGGATCTCTGTGATCCAACCTGTCACAGGAACCTTACATTTTCTGCGTTTACGACCTTAGTTACATCACAATCTGGTACTAGTTATGTTCTTGCATGGTCTTAATTACTGTAGTAGTTGGGTGGCTAATCTGTCTGCAGCTAGAACTGCAATAGCTTTCACACCAGCAGCTTTTATTGCTTTCATGAGAAAACAGGTCACTAACCAGTGTCAGTTATCCACATTTGCTTCAGAGAGAGACTACTGGAAGCATTCTACTCTAATGCAATCTTGTTCTTTGTCCTTGAAAAACAATCCTCTTATTCCTTGCTTTAATACTATGGCCAAGTTTGGGTCTCTCTACAGGCTGCCCTCCCCCTTTGTGGCTTTGTAGAGCTCTGGTTTTTGCTCTTTTCTTAGTTCTCTTCCTGCTTGTCCTTCTGACTCTGTGTTATTTTGCCCTGCTAGCAGCACACATATTAGAACTGCTAAAAATACCTGTACCTATGGTCAGGAACTAATCCGAGAAAACAGACTATAACATTTGGATGATTCATTTAACCAGAATTCATAAAAAACAGTCTGTCCAAGAGGAAGTGTCCTTGCCCAGTTCAGTAGAAAAAGTTTTAGGACTCCTTAGACTGACATGCTTCAACCCCTCTGAAGTTAAGCTGTCTTCCCAAAATGTTGTGAACCAAAGAAATAAGATGGTCTTGATCTCCTCTTGTGAGCAACTCCCACATACCTTCTTGAAGGGCTAAAGATAAGCCATCTCAACTGCTGAAGAATGACAGATGGACTAGGTAATGTTAATAAGTGGGCCTAGAGTACTGGTTACCTAGGTCGATCCAGTGTGTGGTTTCATTATGTCATTTGAAACAGGTCCTCAGCTACAAAGACCTGGCCCTTGAGCAAATTTGATCAGTATCACCAGACTTGACATATAAAATGCTCACATATCCTGCTAGAGGTTAAAAGAGAAAGGTGGCACAACAGTGAAAATAAACTGACCTCAGTCAGGCATCAAATAATTGAATTTAATGAAACATTGTATTGTAAATGCATTTGTTTCATTCTTTTATTTCCCTGATTAGTTTTATGTCTGCTTTTTAAATGGGATGAGGTTTTGCTGCCTATAGAGCAATTTTAACATGGGTTGAGAAGGGGTTTGAAGCTGCTATATAAACCATTTTCAGTCATTTTGTTGTGAATTTCCAGAGTATCATGCTGTCAGAACTGTGGATCTATGTCATGTTGATCTTTGTGATAAAAAAGGAAACAATAGCTATGAGGCAAAAAATAAATAAATAAAAATAAAAAATCTCCAAGGAAAAGAGCACATGGCCTAAAAAATGTCCAGACCACAAAGTTGATCAAGTTCCTTTGTTCTGTGTTTGTTACAGTAAAAGTTGATATTCAGTGCGGATTGTCCTGAAGTTAACATAATCTAATATGATATATACATTCATGTGTATACGTTTTCAGTCATATGATACACACAGGTAACACTTTTCTATTTTGGCAAATCAAGACAAGAAGATAAATAGGGAGAAGTATGTATATATATATATATATGTTTGTGTAATAAAGCCAGCTTACTGATTGCAGGGGAGACATTTCCTACACAAACCTACAGCAGTGACTTGATAGAACAGGACAGAATCATGCAGCTTCAATTAATGTGCAAATATGCATGCTGAACTTTCATTCTGTTTATCATGTGGACATGGGGTTATTTTTATCTCCATATTCTGTATATGACATCTTAGTTTGCTTCTTGCCTGCTACCATTGGAAAAAGTCATCATGTGGCACACTACAAGCTGAAGGAATTTGGAGATAAATTCCTCAGCTGTCATACACATCCTTGAGCAGATATTGGTTAGGAGATAGACCTCTTCTTTCTGCAAGGATTATCATTAAGGTTTCTGTGTGCTCTCCTTATTAAAATCACATGCATCTTTTGACCTTATGCTGTGAACAGTTCCTTGTCAACAATGATTGACTGTCATATTTGAAAAGTCCATATTTAGCAACGTGAGACTCAAAATAAATTTTTATACAAAATACAGTGGTATTCAGTTTTAATAATTTAAAAATTTTAGAAGGTGAATTGTCAGGGACTAAGTAATGGTTCTTTTATACTGAGGTGATCGCTACACAATCCTCAACATCAGTGAAATTTAGAACAGCATAAAGATTTTTTTTCCAAATTCATCTGCTGATTATGGTTCCCAGGAGGCAGTTCACACTTCTGCATTGACACACTAGTGTGGACCAGGAATGTCACCTCCTTTTGCCAGGTGTAGCTGGGACCAGTGGTGTAGAAGGCTATGATATTTGGATCTTTCTAATTAGTCTAATGCCAGGATAGTAAAGGCACTGTAGGTTTGTTTCACAAAGAGAGGCAGAATAGGGGTTTTTGGGACACTGGGCCAAGGCAAGTGGGCCTCCAGCTTCTTCTGCCAAAAGTGCTCCTGTCGGGGAAATAGGATTGGGGCAAAAGGGCTTCTTCTATGCTCTCCAACACTCCTGCCAGGGAGCAGGGTCAGAGCTGGCAGGAATGAAAGGACAAGCCCTTGTGCCTAGCACCATTCTCCAGCCACAGGGCCTGCTTGGAGGAGTAGTTCAGGATGCGAGAGTGCCCATTTTTCCAAGGGCCACTCAAATGGCCAATGACCTGAGCTTGGGCCTTGTACTGCCAGGTTGTAGCATCTTGAGACTATCAATCACAATCTAAATATTATTGGTTAATGCCGTGAAGAACTTGCATTGGAAATGTAGTTATTGCAAAGTTACTTTCTTTAGTGAATAAAGAGGTTTTTATTTATGATTGTTGTTCGTGTGGGTGGGGTTTTTGGTTGGCTTTGGTTTTTGTTTTTGCTTTTTTGGGGATCATAGTTTCTGTTTGGTTATTTGTAGTATAGCTACTACAGTGTCTCTCAGGCCCATTGGTAATAACCAAAGAAAGGCTATCATTCATTTCAAAATTAATTTATAGCAGTAATATTTCTGATTATTAAAGTGAATAATTTCTTTGGTGCAGTTTAAAATAATTCATAGGGACTTCATCATATAAAAATTCCGGGATACTTTTTAAATAAAATCAAAGATATAGAAAATAATGAACAAAATGCAACCTAGCGATAGTCTGAATTAAGAAAGTAGCTTTTTCCTAAGGCTTGTGGGAAATAATTTCAGGTGCATAATGTGGCAAAGAGCGGTTAATACCAATCTCAAGTCTAATCTTTAGAAGCAAGAACACTGTATCCAAAGGTACCACAAACTGGATTCTTTGCTGATGAAAAGCATCATTGATTTTGATGGGTCTGTGCCAATTGACACCAACATAGAATTTGGCCCTGCTTATCTAATTTGGGTGAAAGAAGCAAGAAGCCTAAGCATAAAAAATAATCTTGCTTTTGAATGATGAACCCAGTTTTTCCATTGTTAACCATGCAAAAACCATCAGCTTGCAGTGTTATGAATTTAGTCCAAAATATTTTAAGTGGAGTTTTGACAAGTAGGGGTTCAATTGCACTGCTTTAATATATCTAATAATGTAATAGACAGGAATGGCTAACCTCTGCTGATTCAGTTCCAAAACGAATGGGTCCTTCTCAAGCTACATTTCTTCAGTCCTTTATTTATGCAAAGGTCTTTCTCGCTGCAACACAACTAGGTGCTCACCAACAGACTCCAGTTAATTCTAATACTTTTAGGTTTGATACCCTCTAATGTTAACGAGATCAACTATCTCAACATAACCACAAGATCCATTCAGTGCAAACTGCAGATAATGATGTTACAGACAGCTGCTCTCTAGATACACTCACTAAGGGCATGTTTACATGAGGAAACTATTTCAAAATAACTAAAATTGATCTAATAACTCCCGAAATAACAAAATTGAAATAGTATGGCCTCACTGCAGGGAAGCCTCAAAATTAGTTCAAGGCAGGCTACCTCAACTCAAAGCTGCAGGAAGAATTTGGAATTAATTAGTTTGAATGACTCTGGGAGGTAATTATTTTGAAATATCAGCACCGGAGTGACCACACTACCACTATTTCAGAATTTTTTTTTTTTGGAAATAAGCATTATTCCCTGAGGAAAGCAGGAGCACAGATTTTGAAATAAGTAGCCCTTTATTTTGATATAATAGGATGGGTAGTGTGCACACACTGCTTATTAATTCAACTTGAGGAGGTTTATTTCAAAATAACACCCTAATGTAGACCAGGGCAAAGTCTTTAGTATGTATTTCTAAGTTGTAACAATAGTCAGTTATACCAGTCACGGTCAACGTATATGCATAGGAAAAATGCAGTTTCAATTGATGCTTAAACTGAGGAATATTCTGTGGTGTGCAAACAAAAAAAAAGTGGCATGCTTCAGTGAAAAAGCTATCACATTATATAGCATGGGAGTGACTACTAAATCCTATGTTAAAGTTCATTCCCTATGAGAACTGTATATATCTTACTGCATGAGCAGACCGAGTCTTAGTGAGCTTCATGTAGTTATTAAATATGCCGTGTCTTCTTTCCAATCAACTTGCCTGTTGTGTGTGGGGGGGAAGAGGGAAGATGAGGTTGCTAAGCATTACAAGGGCACCAACTAAACTGCTGAATGCAAATTTGGGGAAGTGTGGAAAGATGAAAAAATATTCTAAGGTGCAAAAATAGCACAGCAACATAATTCAAACCACTGTTTCATAAAATATTTTCCATAAGAACAGAGATAAAATCATGTATCTATAGCAAAGTAATGAAGGCAATGAAAGTTCATGATCTTAACTTTCTCTTTAAAAACCTAAATCAGGCATCCAAACCCTTTCTAAAGGGGAGTGATCATTAAAGTGGGACTACAAGTAAAATGCCGCACTATAAACTAACACTCTTGAATTTATTTCTCAAACATTTTCTTTGGTGGATTATTTCTCAAACATTTTCTTTGCTTTAAAGTGCTTTTCCAATTATACCAAAAGTTGATTACAAAAAGCAAGACGTTAAAGGTTTGCATTGGTTTGTTTGGTATATTTTTGTTGCTGTTGTTTTATATGAGTTAACTTTTAAATTGAAGCAGATAGGAACATCTTTCTTTGTGCTTTCTAAAGGAAGGTCAGCAGTGTTGTCTTTCTTCTGCAGCAAGCTTAATACACACTATACTTTGAAGTGCAGTTTTCCTCATTGGCATCACTTGTACTGAAGGTAAATGTCAAGGTGGTAAATGTTCAGACTTGTTCTCCTTTTTATTGATACATTTAAAGCCCCGTCCTTCCTCTTTCTGTTTACAAGTCTAACACCGTTCATCTTCCCCACACTCTGCTAGACTTGTGCTCCGTTCCAGGGGCTGGAGCCAGATGAACCAGCAGTTGCTGTCTGAAGAGGCTGCATCTGCAAGAGGATGAGGCTTTCTGAAGAGGCTGCTGGGAGCCCTATTACAGCAGGGGAGGGGAAAACATTTGGGGAACTTGGTTCCCCAGATTTCCCACTCCCAAAAAGGGGGAGTCCACCCCTCATCCCAAGAAATATGAAACAGACAGTGAAAGTAAGTAAGGGCGAATTCTTTCTCCCACTCATCCCATGTAAATAACAGGGCGGGTATGGAGGAATCTCAGAGGGGTGCTTGTTATCCCCACATAGGCAGGTAGAGTATTTAGGAAAGTCACAGGTGATATGTTCCTTCTCTGTCTCCTCAATAAGATTTCAGAGAAGAGTTGGCATTGCCCAGCTCCGGAGACCAGATGCTGATCCAAACGCTGAGTTCCCTGCGTCTTTTGCTGTTTACACAGCTGTTGGAAGCCATTCCACTCTCCCTTCTTGGCAAAAGGACTGGACTCTTTTTGGCTGATAGAATTAAAATGCTTGACTCATGGCAGAAGCAATGGCCACTTGAGTCCCCAAATGAAGAACTCAGTCTCAGCGTTATATCATTCTGTGTTGCACTTTTTCTTATTGGGATCCTATTCACACAACCCATCAAGCACATGGAATCCACTCCGAGGGGAATATCCCAGGGTTTCAAGACCTTCAGCAAGATACAGAAAGCGAGCCATGTATCCCCTCTACCCACCAAAGAATAGATCCTCCCCAGTGGTCATTTTAAGACAAGTTTTTAAGGCATTTTTATGTCCCAGTGATTCTGTGTGTCTCTGCCATTGCAGTAAGGGCTAAACTTAGGGGTTGTAATGAACAGCTTGCAAATGTTACAAACTACACGTAGTCTGCCAATTATTCATTAGAAGCACTTGGTGAATATTTATGAATAACAAGTGCGTTTTAGGGATTAGAAACGCTTTACAAGTGATTTGACACCAAAGAAAACACTCCCTTTTGTGTGAGTGTGTTCAATTCAATAATAATCAACTAGCTCTGAATACTATAGCTTCCACAAACGTCTAGAAATCATTTATTGCCATCTTGGTTTGACCTGCACATTAGAGCTGCTATATCTAAAATTGCTGCTGTATCTGGTTTTTGTGCTAGCCAACATATATGGTACTCTTATTTTACTGAACAGTTGATGTGTATGGAGTGTCTTAGAACGTTGGGAGAGACACCCGCTATCAAATGAAGCTCATTGCATTCAATTTATTAAACTCACTTCTTTTGCTAGCAGACTCTCAAAACACTCCAAACACAACAGTGACATTTTTTTCCTGTTTGGAGTTCATGTAATGTTTATGCTTTAGCCTTTCTAGGGATCATCAGGTAAAGCTAAGTACCTCTCAACCAAACACCTCTTTATAGCATGGAATGAGTTTAAAAACAAACAAACAAACAAGCAAAAAGAACACAGCAGAGTTTGAGTCAGAGTTAGGCGGTTTATGCTGGTAACTATTAGAAAAACAAAGCATCTGAAAGCAGAGATCTAGACTAGGGGTACAAAGATTGCACTGCAGGGAAACATTCTGAGATGGTGGAATGGGACAGATGTAAACTGTACAAAGCTTACTTCACGTAACAGTTTTCCAAATCCAGAGCAATACTGAATCTTCTGAAAATAGCAATGTTTTAAGTGACGTAGCCTGTATGTTGATCGCTGTTATCTTGCATTGAATTAGTTCGTATGGCTAGACTGTACATTGACTTAGATACCCGAAATTCACCGGTGGATCTCCTGAGGCTGCGTTTGTCAGGTTAGGACCTATCTCACGCCATGTCTCCACTTACTGGAGGACTGATGCTCTGGCAATTGATCTTCCAGGATTCGATTTAGCTGATCTAGTAAAAACCCATTAAAGCGAATGCTGGCGGTGCCTATGGTGGTGCCAGTACTCCTTGCTGTTGCGAGGAGTAAGACAAGTTGACAGGAGGTGGCGCCAAACTTAGCTTAAGGTACATTGACTCCAGCTATGTTATTTATGTAGTTAGCGTTGCATATCTTGAGCTGACCTTCACCCTACAATATAGACCTGATCTCAGTGCAACACCAACAGTCCTGGTGGATTCACTAGCAGTAGAAATCAATCTCTGGATCTCAATGTATCTATTAGCTTGTATTGAGTTGAAAGTCCCAGCTCCATTAAGCAAGCCCATACCAGTCTAATCAACCTCTGTGTCCTACCTGCCACTGGAGAGGCAACAGAGTACCACACCAAGTGGGTGTTTCATCAGTATTAATAGAAACCAAGATCAAACAAACAAAAAGCAATTGTTATTCCCAGCTGGGCTAAACTTACCATGAGGAAGCAAATGTTACTGGATATAATATCTTGCATAGAGTGAATCATTTCACAACCCATTTTATGGTGTTCTGTGCATAATTTAGGAAGAATTTGAAGCTATCAGAAAAGGCATGAAAACCAAATTAGATTAGAGTTACAACAAGAATAAAAAACCCCAGCAGGAACAAATATTTTTCAAGAGTACCTTGAATTACAAAAACTTCCACATTCAGTGTGGGAAAGCACTCCGGAAGCTAGGATTTACAAGGCCAGAGTTGCAAGAAGAAATGTAGAGCAGAAGACAGATGTGCTGTTTGAGAGCAGATGGCATGTTAAAGTTTACAATGATACCAGCCTCAATACATGCTTGTCCCACAGTCTCCTTTGTACTTATTTCCAACTCACCCTTCATCCCAACAACACTCATCCTGAATTAGTCTGCAGAGTATAGCACACAACTTCTGATGATCAGAGGTTTACTTTAGCTTGATGAATGGCTAAACTGTGTGCAGCCACATGAGTCCCTCAACCGCTGGACAATCTCCTTATCCCCCCCCAATCACCTTCAGAACTTCTGCACTTGTTCCCCTAACTTTCCAACACACACCCATTGGTAGGGCTGCATTCGCGCATACATGGCTACTGGTGAAGATGGTAAATTGTAACTGTACTCCTAAGTCCAACCCTGAATTATTTGATACAGAAAACAAAGCATAATAATGGTCATGGGAGGAATGTGTGGCACACCTAGGCTATGTCTAGACTGCAGGCTTCTTTCGAAAGAGGCTCTTTCGAAAGCATCTTTCGAAAGAGCCTCTTTCGAAAGAGAGTGTCTAGACTGCACGGAGAAATTTCGAAAAAGCGGCTTGCTTTTTCGAAAGAAAGCATCCAGAGAGTCTGGATGCTCTCTTTTGAAGAAGCCCTATTTACATTGAAGAACGCCTTCTTTCGAAAGAGGAACTTTCGAAAGAAGGCGTTCTTCCTCGTGAAATGAGGTTTACCGCCATCGAAAGAAAAGCCGCGTTCTTTCGAATTAATTTCGAAAGAACGCGGCTTGAGTCTGGACGCAGGGGAAGTTTTTTTCGAAAAAAGGCTACTTTTTTCGAAAAAAACCCTGAGTCTGGACACAGCCCTAGAGTTTGGAACCATATTTGCTGGCTTTGCTGATGGGTGAAACATACAGTAAACATTCAAAATAAAAACTCTGTCATGGCAGGTGATTAAAATGTGAGAGGTGGACAGGGGACAAAATAGGCTTTTAATGTAGCTTGATTCAAGTCTGATATTCAACATATTGCCTTAGAATAACAGAAGCAGTTAGTGCAAGTTTGGATTTCTCTTCTGGGCTATGAATAAATGAATAACAGCTTGAAGTAGCATCAAAGTACTCCTATGTAGATTTCTTTGTCACAATACAATTACAAATAGCAGCTCGAGCAGTAATGTATACAAATACTTGAATAATACAAAGCATAAAGTTACTGAAATATTTCAGCAGTGCTCAAACATTGTCATTTTAATGTAATGAATTCATAAAGCTATTACGTTTTAAGTAATCATCCAGTGCTTGCTACATACTGATTTGGGGAGCATTAATCATATTCCTCCGCTAGTGCTGTGAGTCTTCAGTGATGGTGATTTTTGTCCAGAGATGTACAAACTCACTGCAGGTAATATTTCCAGAGGCACACAGGGATGTTAAGTTCACAATTCCAGACCTGATGTGTCTGTCAGCCCCACTGTCTGGTGTCAAACAACACCCAGAATATTGCACTAGAACCTGTAGAAGTAGTTGGTTTGATTGAAACTCAGCCCAGGTGCCTCTGGGAGGTTCACAAATTTTGGTGGGTCTGGATCTTTGATACTCCCTACTGAAACCTGTAAGTAGAAGAGGTTTTATGACTGAAGTTTTGTGGTTATAATACAAGGGGATTATCATGACAATTATGCAAAGTGGTTTTTTTTCACAGAGGTAGGCTTAAACATTTGCAAAGTTTATACAGATTGAACCTGTCTAGTCAGGTACCTTTGGGACCTGACCAGTGACGAAGCAGAGAATTTGCTCAATCATAGGAGGTCAATATTGTCTGGCAGCATTACCAACACTTCCACTGCTTGCTGGGCTCTTAGAAGACATTTAGGGGTAAACTAGAGCTAAATAACAGCATAGAAAACTGATAGGACTGGTGGCTGTAAACAAACGTTATGGTACCTTGGCCACACTTGGCCACACTCATGATAAGTGGACATCAGGCTAACTAAAACCATGTTGGACCATGGATGTTGCCAGACCAGGGAGTGATGGTCTAGAAAGATTTGTAATATTACAGTCTGAGAATTTGGTTTGGACCCATCTCTCATTTTCCAGTGTAAATTCTTTCTCTAGATGTGCTCTTAAACATTTACCTCTTTGTTCTTTTGAGAATGTTGGTAACTGTTTTAACATAACTCAACCCAGTGAAAAGTAAGGAACTGCTCAGTGTAATTTTGTTAAAATATAGAAATACACATTTTCTATAAATGGTTGTACCAGAAAATTAACATTTGATAAAAGGGTGATATTCTGAATGTAGCTACATGAGGGGAAGGAATTTTCACATTGAATATCAGGAAGAAGTTCTGAAAATGAGACCTGTAAGATATATCCCCAGCAAAATTGGAGGATACATTTAAAATTTAACAGAGAAAATATCTTAGTTTAAAATACATTATAGGGAGCGAAGTGGTATCATCGGGGGGTAGTCTTGATGACCAAGGAAGTCATTTCTACCAATAACTTCTTTTAGTCTACGGTTCAAAAGAAATTGTTTCCTATTCACTGAAAATAAAAGATTGCTATTTGATATTAATGTGTCATTGGTGTGATTCAGTCCCGCAAACATAATGGGTATTCGCTCTAGATACTGCATTAATTTACCTTTGAAGGTATTTGTGTGTGATGGATTCAAGTGTATTTCCACTTTGGTTTTGTATTTAAACTTGAAGATTAATCACAGGCATTATTAAGTTATCACCAAAGAAGGACTCTGATGATTCATATTTAAGTGAGATTTTTATAGTTGATTTATCTTTATTGTATTGCCATTAAAGCTTGTATAAAATTTCCAGAGAAATAGCAGGGTATAAAATGTAGATACATTTGGTTTAATCAGTCTGTTTCTGTAAATTATTCAGTTCTCTACAAGAAATTAGAATCTTCCCTGAATACAAGTCTTATATATCTCTGATTTACATGGAGACTGCTAAACTGTCTCTTCACAGAAAACCAGTGATCTGCATTATAATGCATTCATCTAATGAAATGACATTTAATATGTCACTGCGCAGTTTCCAACTCTCTTATTGGTGTTTCTTTCACAGTTGTTAATATCATTATATGTTATGGCCTTTCCTGTGTTAAAAAGTTGTATCATTTTAACTATGCCAATTAATTAAAGCAGTACATCCTTCTAACATGGACTCAGTTACACCTGTGAAAAGATACTACACATCTGTATAGGTTGTTACATGAATAAGATATACTGATGTTAGGTAAGGAACCTTAACACCAGCGTTTGTGTGTCTATTCTAGAGGTTCCATGGGTATACTTATACTGGTAAAAGAAATCATACTCCCAACTGGAATTGTTACACCAATACAAAACATTGAGTAAACTAGGCCTCAGGATTCCTTCCTTTTGGGGTGTGTCTAGACTACATGACACCGTCGACGGAGCCATGTAGATGAGTTTACTAGACATAGCAAAATGAAGAGGAGATTTAAATTTAAATTAAAATGGCTGCCACACTGTGTCGACGATCAGCCGATCCAACACAGCGGGGCAGTCTGGATGCTCCGCGGTCGACAAAGGAAGCCTTTGGCAACTGCTCCGGTCATCACTTCATTTTGCTATGTCTAGTAAACTCATCTACATGGCTCCGTTGACAGAGCCATGTAGTCTAGACACACCCTTGGTGTCTACTTTGGAGGGAGATTTTCACGCATCTATGGGTTAAGCAGCACAAGTCCAAGGACAACAGGATTTGTGCTCCTGACTCCCAACAAAGATTGTGAAGATCACCTCCCAGGACTTCTCTCCTAAACTTTCCCTCAAGCAGTTCAGCTCCGTTGGTGGTAGATGCATGAAATTACCAGAGGCTGTAGGAAACCACCGTAAGCATTGTTTCATCTAATTATGCAAAGAACAGGCCTAGACAATGAGATGGCTACAAGCCAGAGGCCAGCAATCCCTTCTCTGCCCACTCTTGCTATTTTCAGTGGCATGAACCAATGAAGCATATGTGGGGAATATTAAGAAAATATCCCAGTGAGGACAAGACTTTTGTGTCCCACATATATGATGCACCAGGAGCTTTGTTCTGTCAGCTGGTTTTGATTCAGTGTCTGAAGGTTAAAAACATTGATGTAATATGTTATAGGATGTTTAGTGTGACAGTGTATAAACTGAGGAAAATAATAATTTACAAGTAGGCCTTTGTTTTAACCAGACACTGCACATAAAGGTGGGTAACTGTCCTTCTACAATTGTAGGTTTGACCTCTGTGGTCTGGACCCCTGTAGTCTGGCACCAACTGTCGTCCGCCATCCCCGTGGGTGCTGTGGGGCTGGAGAACTCACAGAGAAAAGCTGGCCCCCTGATCAACAACTCCAGCCCCGCCCTCCAGGAATGCACCACAGGCTCAGAGAGGGAGGAGGGATGGAAGGAGAGAAGTGGGGCTGGGGGACACTTGAGGGAAGAAGCAGGGTAGCTGGGCAGGGGTGAGGAGTGCAACCCCACAGCTGGTGGCGGGGGCCGAGAGCGCAGCTTGGCTGCCATGGGGCTCAGTGTGCTCCTGCAGAGCTGCGCTCCTGGGGCTCCACATCCACCTGGCTCCTTCCCCCACGTGTATCGGAGCTTGACACAGTGCAACTGCAGCAGTCGCCCCCAACCCCTCTACATCCCCTCCCACCTCGCCCAGGTGGTAGTAGCTGTGGAGAATATGGGGGAAGGGGATGACTGCTGCTGCCACACCAGTCCACCCTGGAAATCCCCGAGGCAGCTCGCTCAGAGTGCAAGATGGTGGCAGGAAGGGAGCAGGACTTGGGGAACAGGAACTGACAGGTCCCTTCCTCCCAGGCTGGATTGTTCAACCGCTCTGGCTGGGGATGGCCCATGAGCCAGGAGTAAGAGATCCCTGCTCTAGCCTAAGTGCTGCAAGAGACAGTCCTGGTGACTCAGCCAGGGGCACTCTGCCCTCTTACATCAGTTCAACATGATGTCAGGGGCATTCAGCTCTTGGCATTATTATATTTTGCATGAGGTTACCTAATTTCCCCCTTATGTTTCATTAGCTGTTATATTGATTTTTGCAATTAACTCAACATTTCACCACATTATTCATATTAATTTCTAAGTCCATCCATGAGGCATGGCATCCATGAGGCATCCATGAGGCCTTGAGGATAATGAAAACAACACACCCCGGACCCTTGCTTTGGAATCCAAATGAGAAAAATTCCTTCCTGACCTCCGAAACAGGCAATCAGTCAGAGCCACAGAGTCCTGACACATATAAACCATTTACCACTAGTATAGGGAAAGAGAGTGGGGCAGATAAAAGGCTCCAAAATACTGGGCAAAGGTTTAGAATTAATGAGGAGAGAGCAAGGCACCAGTCACTTCTCTTCTCCATCTGGGTGGCCAATGGGAAGTGAGGAGCCTCTAAAGGAGATGGGCCCCACCCATGCATTCACACGGCTGAATTCCCCGTTCCTTCTGGGACCGTTAACTTCACAGCAGTTCAATCACATCTCCCCCTCCTCAAAATGAGTCAGTAGTATATCAGTGGTGAGTGAAGCAGTTTTGATACGCACATATATATAAATGTCTTGAGGATTCTTTAGGATGAAAGTGGCTATGCAAACTAGTATCACAATTATATAATTAAAAAAACCCAACAACCAGAAATATTACAGTATATTTTAGGCAACTGTACATTAACTGGCCAGTTAGCATGGAGCACAGTGGTCCACTAGGGATCATGCTTCAAAAAGCGATCGATTGTAGTTGATTTTTTTTGTTCTGAGAGAGCTTGGGGGAAAAAACACCCACACAAATAAAAACAAACCAACAATAACAGAACAACCAAGCAACCAAGCACCACCAGAACAAAGATATAAATAAAACATGCACATACAAAACTGACCAACCAAGCCACTGAAGATATTCTCTTTTTCTTGTATTTCTAGGGCCCTACCAAATTCACAGCCATGAAAATCACATCTTAGACCATGAAATCTAGTCTTTTGTGTACTTGTAGCATAGACCATGCAGCTCTCATGGGGGACAGTAGTGTTTCTCAAACTGGGAGTCACAAGCCAAAGGAGTGCTGTGGAGTGGTCATAAAGTTATTGTGGGGAGGTTGCAATATTGCCACTGTTACTTCAATGCTTCCTTCAGAACTGGGTGGTTGCTTGCCATGTTCTCCACTCTGAAGTTGGTGCACAGAAGTGAGTGGTGGCACTCCTGTGCCATGCCACCCTTATTTCTGTGCTGCTGCCGTGAGAGGTGGGTCAGGACTCCTACTGTTACAACACCATGAAATATATGATTTTCATATCTGAAATAATGAAAAACCTATGGACATGAAATTGACCAAAATGGACTGTGAATGTGGTAGGGACCTAGTTATTTTATCTTCAAGAGAAAACTCACCTAAATGCATGAGACTAAGAACCAATTAAAAGGTATCGTCTGTTATTTTTACGCCTGTCTTTAGGTTTAATTTTCTTGACTCGGGGCCACACCTCAGTGGCTTTACTTGTGGGAATATTACACTCTGATTTACCAGGAAAACGCCAGGAAATTGAAACAAGATGGTTGGTAAGTGGTCAATCAAAATATGCAATAACCATGGACCAGCTAAATTAGCAACAATCTAAATAAAACATAATAGCAGTCCAAAGAGCTGGTATGCGCCAGGCCATGTAGCGCCAGGCCATGAGTAACTGTGACTATCCAAACAATGTACACACATGCAGGGAGAGGAATTGAAACACTGAGTTCAGGGAGTAGAAATTAAATGAAAAGAGAGCAGGAAACAATAAGCAGGAAGGGGACACACATGCCTGCACACACATACAGACACATGCACACACCACCCTCCCCAAATACATGCAAATGCATAGTAATACACCCAAATCTGTTTTGTTGGCAGAGCTTAGATGGCAGGTTTCATACACACTGGTACCATATGCACTTGCTAATTCTATCACTTGTGCTGGCATTTTCAATTAGAATCGCATCAAAGGGTTGCTAGGGCAGTGTGGGCCATGTTAAAGATTGTAAAATCTCTGGTTTATTTCATGAAACCTCACTAGGAAAAGATGTTATCTGGAAATTTTGTAAAATGAAAACCAGGTCCCAAATTAACAGCTAGTATCTTCAATTGATTCTTAGTCTCATGAGTTTAGATGAGCTTTCTATTGAAAATGAAATAAGCTAGAAAAGAGTAGCTTTAGTGGACTGCGTGGTTGGTAGTGGTTGGTATTTTTTGTCATTCGTTGGGTATATTGTGGTGGGTTCTGCTGTAGTTTTTTTTTAATTATGTATTTGTTTTTAACAATCTCTCCCTCTCAACCCCCTCAAAAATGAACCAAAATACAAATATCCTTATGTACCATATTGTCTTGAATTTTAATTTTTAAATAACAAAATAAAACAGTTTCTAAGCGCTGATTTTGAACCTTGGATTTTCAGGCAAAAGGTAACTAGTCACTTCTGTTTGAGTTGCTGTGATAAAAATTTATTACAGGACCTCAGGGAAATGTTGTAACATCTCTTAAAAAAATTACCATTAATTTTGTGGAATTAGAACATCAATTTAATTTGGCGTTCTTTAATTGATGTTAGGGAGCTTGGGAACCGATGTCCTCACTTTGTAAATGCACTTAATCATTTCTTACCTCAAAACCTTGAACATTATTTTTCCAATCATGGCTGACAGTTCTAGGGTTAAAGCTCAGAGCTAATAAATTCACACTGACTAGATACAGCACTACTCAGTGTCATTCTTCAAAAATATTTATACAGCAAGACAAGTCTGAATAATTTTAATTAGATAATCCCACTAAGGGTTCCCTCTCTAAATAAATTTTATTTGCTCATGTTAGCACAGTAATTTAGTTTGATAGTGTTTACTTCGTAGGGCAATATTCATCAATGTATGCACTTGTCAGCTAGCATATTATAGAACAGTGTTAAATATATTGTCAGGGATCTAGGATGAAGCAACACTTTGGTTCACATTTCTGTAGGCAGGCGTAACAGACTTTGGCAGTACCTGCACAAAGACACATTGTCAGGTTAAAAGTCATATAGTAAAGATCATAATTTCCTATGTTGTTAATAACACCTTAGCTACTTAAAATAGAAAATTTTAGAAAATGTAGAAAATGTAGAAAAACGAATCTGCATAATTGGCCATGTAGCCATGATCTCCCTACTTGATTCATGCAATCCACCATACTTAAGGGTGTAAACACTTTAACAGATCCAGAATGCAGTAACTTTCCTTAGTGATAAACAACAAAAATATCTCCAGTATTTTTCTCACTATATCATTCCTTACCACTGAATCAAATTTAAATGTTCAGTCCATATCTCTTAAACTGTCCTTGGGCTTGACCCAGATCACCCAGCGTCAGGCAGTTTCTCCGGTAATGATCGTCTATGACGGCTTCATTCTCTCAGTACAGTGGAACTGTCAGCCATGATAACATGAGAGACAGAGCATTCGGCCCATGATTATGGAATTCTCTCCCTCCAGAGTAAAGTTACCTTGAATCTTTGTCATTTGAACAGAATGTCACATTCCGTTCTTGATTTATCCTCCACAAAATTTAGTAAAGACATTAATTTTTCAAAAGTAACAGTAGGAATTAGCAGAGATTGGAGCAGAGACCTTTGCTAATTGCCCGAGGACAATGTTTTAAGGTAGTCAAATCCAAATAGATACATAAATAGATAGCAAAAAGTAAACATTTCAAAACTATAAGGATAATTAAACTAAAATTTCTGTTCAGTACATGTAGAGATGAGCCCTAATTAAGAATAACAAAGGATAGAGATAATTAAGAAATAACAAAGTTATCCATGCTACAAGTTTTCCACAAAAACCTATAAAACTAGAAATAGGTTGTTTTATTTTTTTATGTAGAGGGCAAAAGTAGTTTTGTTTTATCATGGATTGAACTCTGTTGGTTCTCGGTTCGGTAAAATGGCGGGAGTCCCAGAGGCTTAAGGCCAAATACCCAGTGAAAATACTGAATGATGGCAAGACAACAAGTTTTAACAAAGAAGGAATGATTTATTAAACTGAACAACTTAAAATGAGCAATTACCCAATATTTGCCATAAAACAATTGACCTACAACAATTTTTAAAACTCTACCTAAGTTACAGCTAAGTCAAATATATACACATTTCAAAAACTGTTTCTTTAAACACACTGACAATAGCAAAAGTAAAAGTTACAACTGAACAATATATTTTCTAACTTGTCTCTTTTAAACTTCTTAACAAACAGTGAGGGTAAATTAAATACTTATGAACTCAGCAACAACAACAGCACAAAGACATACAAGGAATCGGAGCATGCTCGAGATTTGTACACCCCTTTTTAGATTCGATGGGTGAGAGGCGGCCTTTGGGTGATCAGTCCTAAGCCAGACTCAGATTCTGTCTTCCATTATTCGGGAGTCCTCCCCGAGCTTAGGGCTCAGGGGTTTTTAAGTTATTGCCTATTAGCATATTTGGTATTGTTTGTGCTCTGGGAGTAGCATGGGTGTGGTCTAGGCGCGGTGTGATACCCATATATGGTGTTGAGTGCTGGACTCTGACAAGCTCCATTTTATTGGTAGATAAGCCTTGTTACTATCCATGTGATGGTGAGATTGCTGAGGTAGATCTCGGCTATGTGCGTGAGGCCTGGCCAAGAGAACCCATACTTGACAAACTCCATGCTGTATATACTGCACAAAAATGTGGCTTTAAGTACATATTTATTTTCAGAGCTGTTCTTTTTCTTGGTTAAATAATACATGTTTTATAACCTTTTATTCATGGATTTTTTTCCTATTTGTTTTTCTTCAAATTTGTAAATGAATATAAATAACCAAATAGACTGAAAGATCATTACTCCTTTCAGGTGTACATGTAATTAATCACTTGTTAATTATGGATATCATGCACTAATTAGACTGGAATAATCTGAGAGGTATTCTATCATGGTTTATCAAATAATTAGAACATATTTTATCTATACATTGGTAGGATTTTATTAAAATTCTTAGAAAATATTGACCACTGTCAAATCCACCAATTTCAACTATCCCCAAATTAGTTTTGACATGTAACTTTGAATGTTTATTCCACATGTCTGTTGCAAATGAGCTCATCTAAACAGAGAAAGCTTGATTTATACACACACACACACACACATACACACACACTTCTCCTTCAAATATTGAAAAATTCTGGAATGACTTTACTATAAATCCTATAGGGTGCTAACCAAAGCATATGATTTTGATAACTGTTGCTCAATTATTGTATCTTCCACTGAAAGTATGTATAAAATGCTGGCAGTTGAAGAAAATAGGATATTATGAAAATTTCTGCTAGCGTAGGGCACATTTATTCTACCCGCATATGTGACTTATAGTGATAAATGTAAAGATGTGTACTTAGTTGCATTGTTTAGATTATGATGTGAATGGCATTCATCACACAATAGATATATTTGTTTGCACATATTTTTCAGGTCACTATTCTCTGCATTGTTGACGTTGTGGAGTTAGTTTATAAATATACATACACACATCCTATGAGACAGAAAAGGAGGAGGAATAAAGGGAGCCATTTTCGAAAAGACTGAGCAATATTGGAGGAAAAGTGCATCATGCATTATGCTACTTGAGTCTTCTCTATGAATGGTGAGGGAAATCTCCAGCTTTAAGTAAAAAAGAGTACAGGGTGTTTGAGGGATTTCTTTTCTTGTTCTTCCTATCAGTCTGGAATCAATTTGGGGTTGTGAAGTCCATTGAGAGGGCGACTGTGGTGCAAGTGAGCAGGGCCATTAATCACATCCTCCTACGAAGGACTTTGACTCTGGGGAGTGAGTGTTTTGTAGAAATGGGGTTCTCAAACTGCACTGGCCTGATAGATACCATCCTCCATACTCCTCCTCCTCATCCAACACTTCCTCCTCTCTGAGGGTATGTCTACACTAGCTCATTAATTCGAGCTAGGTAGGCAAAGCAGGCGACCAGAGTTGCAAATGAAACTTGGGATTTAAATATCCGGTCGCCATTTTGAAATTCCACTTGCCCGAAGTAATTGCCGCGAGGCTACACGCAGTAGTGAAACGGTAATTCGAACTAAGTCCATTCCATGAGGAGTAACAGTTAATTCAAACTAAACAGTTAGTTCAAATTACCGTTTCACTGCCGCGTGTAGCAGTACTTCTGGCTAGTGGAATTTTAAAATGGCGACCAGAGGGGAACATGCAAATAAAGCCTGGGATATTTAAATCCCGGCTTCATTTCCAACTCCCGTTGCCAGCTTTGCCTACCTAGCTCGAATTAACGAGCTAGTGTAGACATACCCTGAGTGTGTAGATGTGAGGAATAAAAAAGTCCCTTGCTACATTCTACCCATGCTGATTCTGTTTTACTACATTCATAAATGACACACGCAATACACTCTTTTGGAGGTATGTGTGTGTGCACGCATGCGTGTGTGTACAAAAACAAACATAGTAACCTACAAAATTAATTTGTGTGTAACTTGGTTGGAGTCTAGCACCGTCTGGGATGAGAATTATACAATTTTCTATATTCAGTATACACACTAGTACACATGCTTATTCTTTAAGCATCGGTATACATGCAAACATTCATGCTCTACAATTAATTACTTAATAATTAGTAAGGTGTGTTACACTATTATACACAGATAAAGTACAATATACCCACACTACAGACCTTTTATTTCTCTCAAGGACAATGAGGTTATTACTCTCCTTCCCAAAGTGTTAAGATTATTGTTCTGTCATTGTCTAACCTCAAGTAATTGCTTTTCATACTACTGTTCATGGCAAAAGATGAAATTTTGTGCTTACCCTATTGTGCATTGCTTACATCTCTCAAAAATCAGTTATGAGCAAAATCCTATAAGGATTTGATTTAATACAGAAGTGTGCAAGAAATGCTACTGGTATATCATAGCTGTAAAACCTGTATTGGGGATTTTATTTAATTGGTTTTACAAAGTACACATTCTTCAGGACTGACAATCCTATTTTTTTAAAATTTTAAATATTTATCTTATGAGTCAGTGTTTTGTGCTGACCATCTCACTGATGAAAATGAAATTGAGGACAGGCTGGAATCCCATTGTTGACATTTGTATTTAACCTGTGACTGGCAGAAGGAAATCTATCAGTGAATATTCCATTTCTGCTAGTTCATTTTGCATTCTTAGTTGTGGAAAAGTAACTTGTGGAATCAATGACATCTTTCCTACATGCACATGAAATGTTCATCATGTCTGTAATGTGGCGTAGTCAGTTACACACATAGAATTATAAAGTCATTAGGCTGGAAAAGATCTCAGGAGGTCATTGAGTCTAGCTCCTTGCCCAAAGCAGCACCAACCCCAACTAAATCATCCCAGCCAGGGGTTTGTCAAGCCAGGATTTAAAAACCTCTAGGGATGGAGGAGTCTACCATGTTCCTAGCTAACCCATTCCAGTGCTTCCCCATCCTCCTAGTGAAATAGTTTTTTCCCTCACTCTTCTTTTCTGCAGACTGAATAAGCCCAAACCCCTGAGCCTCTCCTCGTAGGTCATATGCGCCAGCCCCCTAATAATTTGGTTGCTCTCTGCTGGACCCTCTCTAATGTGTCCACATCCTTTCTGTAGTGGGAGGACCATAACTGAACTCAATACTCCAGATGTGGCCTCACTGGGTGCCGAATAAAGTGGAATAATCACTTTCCTAGATCTGCTGGAAATACTCCTCCTAATGCACCCCAACATGCCATTAGCCTTCTTGGCTACAGGGGCGCACTGTTGACTCATATCCAGCTTCTCATCCATTGTTATCCCCAGGTCCTTTTCTGCCAAACTTCTGTATAGCCAGTCAGTCCCCAACCTGTAATAGTGCTTGGGGACAGGACTCTGCACTTGTCCTTGTTGAACTTCATGAGATTTCTTTTGGCCCAATCTTCCAATTTGTCCAGGTCACTCGGGACCCTATCGCTGCCCTCCAATGTATCTACCTCTTCCCCTTGCTTAGTGTCATCTGCAAACTTGCTGAGAGTGCAGTCCATCTCCACATCCTGGTCATTAATAAAGATGTTGAATGTCAGACTTGCAAAGTGATCCAGAAAATTTACCTGTGCCAATCCCCCCTTTTACTATGAAACATTTGTCAGGCTGATTCTGGGGGTACATCTAGACTGCAAGCTTCTTTTGAAAAGCTTTTTCGGAAGACATCGTCCAAAAAAAATTTCTTCTGAAAGAGAGCATCCACACTTCAAAAGTGCATTGAAAAAGTGATTTGCACAGATGGCCAACAAAATAAAAAAAATCTGCCAATAAATGTAGACCTTTATCGCAATGTAAGTATTAATATTTCTATCTTTATACAAGGCTTGTAAACCAACATTACCTGCTGGGCTTAATTTGTAATGAAAGAGGTGTTAGGGCTGGGTCTGGGCAGGCCTGGCAAAAATAAAGGCATGCTGTATTGCTATCCTTACATCTGCGCTGTTGCTGGCAGCTGAACTGCCTTCAGAGCTGGGATCCTGACTAGCTCCCACTGCTTTCCGACTTAGATGACTAATCATACAGTATGAATAATGAACAATAAACAGCAAACACGGCCCACACAACTGATATAGTGTCACCTATAGAATATTTGAAATAGTTAATATATTGTCAGAAATCAGGCATGGTCCTTGAATGATTCGTGAACAGTATCACAGGATAAAATGTATGAATTAATATTTTTAACCCTAGAATGCAATACATTCTATTGCTAACTGAGGTTGCAACTAATATCTGTTTCTGAGGTTAAAGAATGGAGTCCAGTCTCCTGAGATTTAAATCTATTTAAGACAAACCTGATGCTTAGGCCACGAAGCTATTCCTTCTAATGAGGGTGGGCTGAATATTTTGACTTTCCATGCTTTACATTGGTATGGCGTGTCTAAAAATTGTGCTGGTGGAAAGTTAAAAGATTATACAGAGGCTTACTTGTGTGGGAAGTTTCCCACTAATTCTATTGTTTTGCCAGTGGAAATCATTCAGGGACAGATGGAATATAATCACAGCATGGAGTCAAGTGTCCACATTTTCTAGAGTGTTACACAGTAGCAAACTGACTGGCTCACCTCTAATTAAAATCTAGGCCATCAGGTGACATGCCCAGAATAGGTCAGATTGACTCAGAAAGCAGTTAAAAACAAACCAAAACAAAACCTCTGATGCTTGAAACTGAGTCTAACATTGCTGCTCTCAGAGCTGAAACATCATTAGGCACCTGCTATAGCCTCCTCCATGGCTGCCAAGCAGAAAAACCATGAGAGGTTCCTTTTCCTGCACCACTTGAATTGACTGACTCAGATGTGATCCCTGAAGTGAGAAGTGTTCACAAGAAGCCCTTAGTATCAGGGAAAACATAAGAAGTTTGCCTGGGGGTTTGGATATGCACCTTATATACAAATGTATTATAACCCTATAGAGTTTTACAGCTTTGTATTGTCTCCTGTGTGGTGGCTAAAGTGGTCTGGGATTTTTATCCTTCCTCACAGTAGCTCAGGAAACCCATAGACTAGCAGTGGTCTGCAACGCGGTGCCCGTGGGTGCCATGGCGCCCGCTGGGGCATTTATGTGCGCCCGCCTAGTGCCGCCCCCGGGAGTATGGTGCATGCGCAGCCCTGCCCCTGGGCTTCCGACACATGTGCGGCCCCACCCCCGGGTGGCCTGGCATCCCTGTGCAGCACCCGCCACCCAAAAAGGTTGGGGACCACTGCCATAGAGTATTGTAGGGAGGTTAGGTCAAGATGTCATAATGTAGTAACAAGTGAAGCTGGTGTCCTGAGAAAGTCCCCATTGCATTTGGGATAGGGTTCCCTTATAGGTTAAGACATGGATTTAAGGAAAAGCAACCGGTAAGAAAGCGGGAGGCTCCCACCTGTACCCAGAAATGAACCCAGCAGGGAAACAGTCTGAGTTGTCTGGCCCAGGTCAGCCATAGGTTTTGGTTTTGTTGTGTAGATATATCCCCAAAAATCTCTGCATTCTTAGTACCATGGCAAAGACACCATTGCAATCAATTATACTCTTTTAAAGATACAGGGGAGTAAAAAGGAAAACCAGAGAATGCATTTGAAATGGAAAGTATTAAATAAGGCTGGTAATTTGAAGAACACCCTTTTCCCCGTGTCTGAGGAAATTTGTAAGAAGGTAAAGCAGTTAACACACATTGTAGGAGACAAGGGCCACCAAGAAGGGTTTGTGTGTGTGTGTGTGTGTGTGCATGCATGCGCATGCAAAGAAGGCAGTTGCCCCGCGGCCTGGCAATTTAAAAGAGCAGTTGCCCCCAGCTCTTTAAATCATTGCTGGAGTCCCTTGTGGCATGGTCTGGGCAGGGCTGAGGGCTGGCTGAGGGAGGTGTGTGCAATCCGGACAGTGCTGAGAGCTGTCTGCCCACCCCTTGCCCTGTCCTTTTTTTCCAAGGCCCCACTTTTTCTGGGGAGCCTGGAGCCAAGCCCCACTTCCCCTCCCCCAATATTTCTCAAGGCCCAGTGCTATCTATCATGAGCCCTGTAAGAGACTATTGAAAGTGAAGTGGCCTGTTAGTGCCTTTGCAGTAACTGGACGAAAAAGGGGAAGAGAGTTGTAATTGCTTGCACGCATGCCATGTTGTAACTGTGTGGGTCCCAGGATATTAGGTGGGTGAGGTAATATCTTTTATTGGGCCTACTTCTGTTGGTGGGACAGGCGAGCTTTTGAGCCACATGGAGCTCCGTGTAAGCATGAAAGCTTGTCTCGCTCACCAACAGAAGCTGGTCCAATAAAAGATACTATCTTTTCCACCTTTTCTGTCTCCAGGATTTATATGGTAATAATTGTACTTTTTGTTGCTGCTGCTAATCTGATCACATTTTTGAGAAGATAAAACAAGGCAAATACACACAAAAGGGAATAAAAATGAACAGCAAAGGGACAAAATGCAGCTTCTTTCTTTGTGGTTGACTCTCACTTGAAACCTCTCTGCTGGAGAAATACAAGCGTGGTCTTATCTGCCTTTTGGTACATCTACACTGCAATTAGACACCTGCAGCTCACCCATGCCAGATGACTCAGGCTGACAGGGCTCAGGCCAAGGGGCTGTTTAATTACAAGGCAGAAGTTCCAGCTTCGTTTGCAGCTTAAGCACTGGGACTCGACTCCATCGCAGGGTCCTAGATCCCAGACTCAACCAGAGCCCAAACATCTACACCACAGTCAACCAGCCCTGTCATCCAAGCTCTACAAGCCTTTGTCAGCTGTCAAAGGCCAGACACAGCTTTTTAATTCAGTGTGGACATCTCCTCTAAGATCTGAGGCTGTGGGCAGTCTAGGCCATTGCTTTCTGTGGCCTTTCTAGTCACAGGATTACACCGTGTTATAAAATATAGAGCATTGGTCAGCTAAAAAAGACTCTTATTAGACAGAAGTTAAATAGAGGGGGATATGATAGGGAAGGAAAAGGCAGGGGACAAGAGAAGACAAAATGTCACCTCCCAAGTGGTTAGGGGTTAGCCAGAGCCAGTGGAGATGGCAGTGTCACCTGTGTCCTGGACTTTGGCTCAGTCTGGTCAGGAGAGCTCTAAGGATTAGTATGAAGAATACACAATGATGTCATGGTGGGCCCTGTTGGGCCATCTCAGGAGATGGAGAGAGTAGTTTGCTCCTTCCTCTCCTCTTGTCTTTCAGTCAGATAGGCTGTGTCTAGACTGGCCGTTTTTTTTCTGGAAAATCAGCCGCTTTTCCAGAAAAACTTGCTAGCTGTCTACACTGGCTGCTTGAATTTATGCAAAAGCACTGACTTCCTACTGTAAGAAATCAGTGCTTCTTGTGGAAATACTATTCTGCTCCCATTCAGGCAAAAGTCCCTGTGTAGACAGCTCAGATTTGTTTTCCGCAAAAAAGGCTCGATCGCGAAAATGGCGATCGGGGCTTTTTTGCAGAAAAGTGCGTCTAGATTGGCACGCTTTTGCGGAAAAGCATCCATGCTAATCTAGACGCTCTGTTCCAAAAATGCTTTTTCCGTTAAAAGGATTTCCGGAAAATCATGCCAATCTAGAAGCAGCCTAGTGTTCACATCTGTCTGTCCATATTTCCCCTCAAATTCTCTTTTCTTTTAAGGATCCCAAAATGGAGTGATGAACAGAAGAACCCATGTCATTGTTTTGTCCACCAAGCAGGGCTGGTATCTAACACACCGTTTTGGTTCACTGATTTCCAGTCTCCCACTCTTCTTGTTTACCAGGTATAATCTTAACACAGTCTCTGAATTGTATCAGGAGGCCTTTTTTTTTCTTTCTTTTTTTTTAAGAGTAATTCACTCTTTATCTCTCCCTTTTGCACTTTCCCCCATTGATGTTCATAGTTATAGATGATGGAAACATTTAATAAACGTTTATCCCTTTTTCTACAGTTGAGCACACACTTAGGGTAAATTTGTAGGCCCAATTACCACAACACCCTTAAAAGGAGTGGAGGGTGGGAAGTTATCAGCGAGAAGCTTGAAACCAGGCTGGGAAGGAGAAAAACTGACAGCAGCCCTAACAAGTGAAAGCAATTAAGGAAATAATAATGATCTGAACTGCGTAATGTGTTGCTAGATATTCCCAAATATGTTAAGTGAACAACGTTGGGTCTTAATTAAACCGCATCCATTGCCTTTCAGTTGCATTAAAAGTCCATGTTCTTTAATGGCATCCAGCAGGACTTTATCCTGATATTGTATATAAAGAAAAGCTGCTGTTCCTGCATGGAGCTATATTGACTTCGGTAGGCTGTGAATTTCAGGCTCAGGGTTCAAGACAGTAAATGAGATAAATATCCCATAGACTGCTTCACAACAGCAGATTTATTTGTAGCCTTTAATTTTAACCAATGTTTGTTGATTTTGTAATTGCTTTTAATTAGTGTAGGTTTTTGCTGAAATGGGGGCAGTATATAAATTACTATAACTACTATCCACTATATAATTACTATCGCTTTATAAATCACTAACTATGGTAGTGCTTGGAGAATATTTCACAATAATTTATTCTTGGAATTTCACATTAGTTTTTAATAAAATGTTAGACTTCTGGTTTCAACTCAGTGTGGTTCTGAATCAATATGGTTGACAAATTTAATTTTTAAATTAAAGGAACTATTTTCTTTTAGACTGTTCACTCATTTCTAAAATATAGCTGTGTGTTTTTTAAATAATTGTAGTCTTCTGCTGAGATGTAGAAACCATTCCAGGTAGTTTATATTGTCACTATAATTCCATGAGATAAATAGAGTTGTATGAAATTGGATCCATCCATCTATCTATTCCAGGTATTTATAGAGCAGCAATCTCCATTGACTCTATATATTTTTCTTAAATATACATATCAAAATTATCTATGTGTCTGTCTATGCATGTTATTCAGCCTCTTTATATAGTTATATATGTCTATGTGTGTGGGGGTGTTTCTCTCTGCCTTCCCTGCAGTCCTTGGTTTGTGGGTGTCCATGCATGTGTTCCAAACCCAACAGACTATTGTGATTTTCTAATTTGTCCTCCTGGACAACACAGGCCATCATAATTCCCAGAGCAGATCAATTAGAAAAATATCTAATTTTGATTTAAAAATTGTCAGTGATGAAGACTCCACCCCAATCCTTGGATTTAAAAAGGAGCTAACTTTCTACAAAAGAATTAATCACCAGATTACAGAGGGAGACAGCTGAACTAGAGTTCATTTACAAGTACAGCACTATCAATTTAGGCTTGAATAAAGATCTTAACTGGTTGACACACTACAAAGGCAATTTCCCTGCCTTTGATATTCGCGTTGCCACATCAAATGCTGTGAATGAGATACATCCACCACCACCCTGACTTACTTAGCTTAATTAACACTGGTTCTTCAATTGACACGTATCTTCTTTTGCTTTTAAGCCAGTTTCCCATGGGCACTGGATCCCATGGATCTGATAAAGAGGCAGAAGCTTGTAGGGTAAGAGGGGTAGGTGGGAGCCATGCATAGAGGAGAGCTTTCAAGCCAGCTTACATGAGGGAGGCCAGTTTTCAAACAGGCTGCCCATGCACTTTGGCACCGCGTATCTGTGAAAGGCACCAGCACAAGGGTGAGGGGGAGCAGGAGCCAATACTCATGGGGAGCCAACTTTTAAGCTGGCTCTCCACACATGCCAGCTCCACGGAACTGCCTGCTTTCCCCCCCTTTCTGCCTCCCACAGAGAGGGAGAGAGGGGGCAGGCAAGAGCCGGTGCTTGTGGGGAGTCAGCTTAAAAGCATCGGCTCCATGGAGCTGCCTGCCCACTCCCGCCCACACTGCTGCCTCTATCAGGCCGGGGGGTGGGTGGGTAGGGGAGGCTGCCGTGGAGAAGCCTCTGTCTGCGGTGGGTCTGGGCTCACTGCGGACAAAGCCTGCTCTGTGGAATGCCAGTGTGGCCCTCACCACAAGGAGCTCAGTCCCACCCCATGGACATGGGCTGCTGCTGCCCTGCACTGTTACCTCTGTATCAGAGGCAGCAGTGCAGGGCAGCAGGCGGCTGGTCCTCGAGGGGAGTTGGTTTTTAAACTGGATCCCCTCATGAACTGGTTCCCACCTGGCATCCCACACTGCTACAGAGGCAGCAGCGCAGGGTGGCAGGGGGCCCCCAGGAGTGGGACCGGGAGCGCACTACTTGCTGTCCCCACCCATGGGGATTATTGAATGATCTTGTAATTGCTAATAGTTTGTGTAGTTACACAATTATTCAATTACATGGTATCTAAGGGTATGTCTACACTACCCCCCTAGTTCGAACTAGGGGGGGTAATGTAGTCATACGGAGTTGCAAATGAAGCCCGGGATTTGAATTTCCCGGACTTCATTTGCATAAACCCAGCCGGCGCCATTTTTAAATGCCGGCTAGTTCGGACCCTGTGCCGCGCGGCTACACGCGGCATGGACTAGCTAGTTCGGATTAGGCTTCCTAATCCGAACTAGCTGTACACCTCGTTCCATGAGGCATACAGCTAGTTCGGATAGGAAGCCTAATCCTAACTAGCTAGTCCGTGCCGCGTGTAGCCGCGCGGCACAGGGTCCGAACTAGCCGGCATTTAAAAATGGCGCCGGCTGGCTTTATGCAAATGAAGTCTGGGAAATTCAAATCCCGGGCTTCATCTGCAACTCCGTATGACTACATTACCCCCTTAGTTCGAACTAGGAGGGTAGTGTAGACATACCCTAACATCCTTAGACTAGACTGCACCCCTTGAATCGCTTGAATTGATCACTGTAAGGCAGGTTTTCTAATGATTTAATCATTCTCATGGCTCTTTGTTGAACCCTGTCCAATTAATCAAAATCCTTCTTGAACTGTACACATCAGAACTGGACAAAATATTCCAGCAGCAGTTACACAAGGGTCAAATTCAGAGATAATATAATGTCTACTCCCACTCAGGATTCACCCGTTTATGCATCCCAGGATGGTATTAATTCTTTTGGCCTCATGGTCCCACTAGGAACTCATGTTCTGCTGATTATCCACTCCCATCCTCAAATCTTTTTCATAGTTACTGCTTCCCAGTATAAAGTCCCCCATCCTCTAAATATGGCCTACATTCTTCATTCCTGGCTAAACACATTTACAATTAGCTGCATCAAAGTGAATGTTGTTTGCTTGCACCTAGGTTCCCAAGGAATGCAACTCACTCTGAATCAGTGACCTGTCCTCTTCATTATTCACCATTCCCTCAATTTTTGTGTCATCTGCAAACTTCATCACTGATGAATTTATGGGTTTTTTTTCCCAAGTAATTGACAAAAATGGTAAATAGCATAGGATCAAGAATTGACCCCGATGGACCACTCTAGAAACAGACTTTTTCAATAATGATTCCCTGTTGAGAGTACATAAGAGTATCAACCAATTTTTATTCTACTTAATTCATACTATGTTAATTTCACCGAGACAAAGCAGGTGAGGTAATATCTTTAATTGGACCAATTGCTGATGGTACAGGAGATGATGTTTTCAACCTTCAGGACTGTACCTGCTCAAAAGTTTGTTTATTACAGTAACAGAAGTTGGTAAAAATAAAAGATATCACCTCAGCCACCATGTCTCACTAATATTTGGGGCCAACTTGGCTACACCAATACTGCAAAAGAGCAATATACATTTTATGACATTCTAGTTTTTTAATCAAAATATTGTGTGATACCAAGACAAACATTTTATGGAAGTCTAATCATATTATGTCAACATAGTTACCTTTATCAATCCAATTTGTAATCTTATTGGCTACATCTAGACTGGCATGATTTTCCGCAAATGCTTTTAATGGAAAAGTTTTCGTTAAAAACCCCGATCACCATTTTCGTGATTGGGGCGTTTTTGCACAAAACAAATCTGAGCTGTCTACACTGGCCCTTTTGCACAAAAGTTTTATGCAAACAGGACTTTTGCCCGAACCGGAGTAGCATAATATTTCCGCAAGAAGCACTGATTTCAGACAGTAGGAAGTCAGTGTTCTTGTAGAAATTCAAGCGGCCAGTGTAGACAGCTGGCAAGTTTTTCCGCAAAAGCAGCTACTTTTGCGGAAAAACTTGCCAGTCTAGACACAGCCATAAAGAAAAAGTATTTTATTGTGACAGGACATGTTTTCCACAAACCCTTGTTGATTTGTATTAATTATATTACCTTTATTTTGTTCATTATTAAACAAGTGCCATAACAACCACCATTATCTTGCCTGGTTTCAATCTCAGGCTGACAGGGCTATAATTACCTATATTCACCCATTTACCCTTTTAAAAAGCTTGTACAATGTTAGCATCTTCCAGTCTCCTGGAATTTCCTCAGTGCTCCAAGATGCACTTTTAAAACTCTTAGATGCGTATTATCCGGACCTGTTAATTTGAAAAAGATCTGCTGTTATAAAGATTCTCATAGACCCCAGGTTGGGAAAGCATCATTATTAAAGGATGCACATAAGCTTATCCTTAACTCTAAACCTTGGCTGAAGTCCATTGAAGTCAGTAAGTCTTAAACACAGCATAGAGATAAATCAGCGGACTCATCAATGATACATACTATGCAGATTTTCTCAATTTAACAAGTTATTTGCAAACCCAACTTTGGATATTGGGGCTCAGGGTTCTGACATTTCTAAAACACAGTTACTAACCCTTCATGCAATTTTTCCCCCCACAATACTTTATTTAATTCACATCTTTTAATAACTTCAGTTGCTATGGAAACATAAAAATGCTGGTTTAAAATAGATCAGCTAATTGCTCTAGTCAGTTTTCATCTTTGCTGTCAAGGAAATAAAGAGCTTTTCTTCCCTCCAAGATGATGCCTAATTGGATGTGTGAAGCCAAAAAATGGCAGAGTAAGTCCCAGCAGAGAAACATTGAAAAACTGTCGCCAAAAATCTTGCATATATAAGTGTTGACACACCCCAAGCCAGTTTTCTTTTTGAAGTAATCTGAAGAGACCTTGGTGGGAGTGAAAGCATCTCTGTGGCAAAGAAAATCCAACCCAAGAGTAATTCTTCAGGGCAGAGTCTATTGAATACAGTCTTACTCAATATCATGGAGAATATAAAGAATATACACTCTGTTCCTCATGTCAACTTTCTCCCCAATTCACTCAGTTCTATTGTTAGATTGTTTGTTTCTTTCCTATTCAACTTTTAAGCACCTTGAACTGTAGAAACCAACTTTTTAATTGCTTCCTGTTGAATTATTTAAAAAGAAAAGTTATTTTAAAATGTCTCATTAGAAGGAGAACATGAACTGCTCATTCTAGTCATACCTCATATTTGTCTTTGAAGTGTTTTATACTCACACAAGATCACTCTTCCTAGTCTCATGTGCATTTCTCAGCTCAGTCTGGACTTATTCAGGCATAAACCCCATGTAGAATTCTTTTACATGGCAAAGGATACTTACATTGTGAAAATGCATGGCCTGTCCTTGTGTAATATCAACCACATGTTTTGTTTAGTTGCTTCAAGAACACCTGAAAAGGACTTCCTCTCCACCCTACCTCCTCTCCATGAAAACCTAAAATAGCAATTAAACAAAATGCAGGCAGAGAAGGTGTTTATAAAGAGCAGACTGACCCAGCATTGCCCAGGTCCTTTGGGGCAGAGGACTGGTGGGGCAGAGGGTGCAAGGCATTGGGGTGAGGGGAGTGCAGGAGGTTAGGGGCAATAGGGTGCAAGAGTGAAGGTTAGTGGATGAGGAGGGGCTCAGGGCAGGGGGTCCTATCCAGCACGGGCCTTTTTTCTCTCTCCTCTCTGGCACTGCGGCCAAGGGTTGGAAGGGGAGAAAGGGTTTGGGGCAGAGGAGCTACTTACTCAGTGTGCTGGTAGGCAAGATGGCAGAGCCCCAGCCTTTGCTGGGCACTCCTTTGGTGGTACGGCTGCCCCATTGGCACTCTGTAGGATAGCTCTCCCCTGCGGCCTTGATGCTCCCAGTGGACACTGTCATATTGTGTCCCTCTGAAGAGCAGCCCCTTCCTTTCCATGTTATGGAAAACAGTCCTTTTCCTGGGGCTTCTGCTTGTCCTGGCACAACCAAACCCTGACCTTGCTTTAAGTTAGGAGAAAAGGAAGCTGCCTACCGGTGGCCCTAGCTCCTACCGCTTAGGAGGAGTTCTTGAACAAACATACTCACAGACAGGAAGACCAACAGATGCACTCTAACATCTACAGAGAGAGATAGTAAGATTTGGGGAGTACTATTTTTTATTTCACAATAAAAATAATTCTGTTCAGTAAAATCACCTGCTTAACACCAACAACTGCCCCCACCCAGTTACACTATGTTCCTCTCTGTTTCACTCACACATGTCCTGTTCTTGTCATTTTAAAGGTAACAAAAGTTTAGATTTATATTCACTACTGGTATCTCTTCAAATTGCCAGAAGGTGGCAGAAATTCAGAACATTACTGCTATTCCTGTACAATTATCTCTTTATATTGTGCTGTTATGATAGGACAATCTGTACGTTGTGAAGGTCCAAAATGATGCTTTGCTCTACGTATGGAAAAGAAGAGCTCATGTAAATTCGAGTATGGAGGGGACCTATAGGCCTCTGAAATATTATACATCATCAGTTGACTCATACTCACTGTCATTGTTTGGCCAGGCTCACAAATATCCTGCTTCTTTTTTTTTCTTATCTTACTGCAGTCACACTCCAGCCAGATAAATAAATCAACTTGAGTGATGCATTTAAAGTGAACTAAGCGAGCAATCAGTAGGGTTATATGGATATTTTACTCAAACTAACCGACATAAATGCAAGAGCTGTCCCCCTCCTATCTTTCCCCTCTCTTCTTCCAGTCACCATCCCCTATGCTCTCCTCCAGTGTTCTCAAGTGGCCATAGCACTTTCTAACTGCTGTTCTATTCTATTAGCCTTTGGCACAATAGCCAACTCCATTGGATTTCACCACTGTACCCTGTACAAGAAACAAAATCACAGCATAGTTCATAGTGATAGTGTTAAAATGTGGAAATAGCTTTTGTTTTGCAATGAATGGCTTTTTCTATGTGCTGTAATAAACTCCAATTTTGTATGTAGAGGGTGGAATTATACCTGCTTTTCATGGTTAGAATGGTTATGTGCAGCTGGGGAAACAATTATGTGGCTTTTTCTAGGCTCTGAAAAGAAGCTTGTTCAATGACTTTATGTTTTTCTCACTTCTGAACATTTTCAGCTTGCGGGAAATTCATCATGGGGATGCTCATATAGAACGATTAGACTTAAAATATTTTTAATAGATCTATTTGTTGTCGGGGGTGAACACAATGAACACTTCTACCTTGTTATTCTGCACAAGTCATACTTCGATACAAGTGATTTGTTTTTGACCTTCTAAGGAGCTCACAAGGCAAATATAAAAATAGTCATCCTCCATAAGTTCATACTGTTGTTGAGGATGGCTATTTTTCTCTTCATCTTTAAGTTTATTGCATGATAAGTGAAATATTAGGAACGCATAAAGCAGTATATCCAGTGTTTGTCTTCTTTAAGAAAACAAAACAGAACACAAAATGCTATATTGCTGGGAAATCTCTTGAAATAATTAAATCAGCAGAATATGCAATAACTATCAATTCAAGAAAATTGCTTGGCCTGGTCTGGTAGCACAGAGGCAGCACAGAATGAAGATCACATATGAGTTCCCAAATTTATTCCCATAACAATAAGAACATAAAAATGGCCATAATGGTCCAGAGCAAAGGTCCATCTAGCTCAGTCCTCTGTCTTCTGCCCAGTGCCGGATTTATATGCAAGCTAAGTAAGCTACAACTTAGAAACTCAGATTATGAGGTGCCTCTAAAAAATAATACAAAATTTTTTTGGTAACACTATGGGTGTGTCTAGACTACATCCCTCTTTCGACAGAGGGATGTAAATGAAGCACTTCAAAAGTGCAAATGAAGCCGGGATTTAAATAGCCTATGCTTCATTTGCATAATCACATAATGGCACTCTTTCGAAAAAGCGTTCTTTCCAAATTGAAACTACGGTCTAGACGCGGTTCTTTCGAAAACGGGGCGCTTTTTGAAAAGATCCTGTACGCCTCATTTTTGAGATGTACAGGATCTTTCGAAAAAGCACCCTGTTTTCGAAAGAACCGCGTTTAGACCGTGGTTTCCAATTCAAAATAATGCTTTTTCGAAAGAGTCATCCTATGTGGCCTCTTAAACTTGACATAGTTTAGGGCCTCAGCACATCTCAATCCAGCATGCTTCTGATAGCGGCCAGTACTAGATGCCCCAGAGGGAATGAACAGAACACAGAATCATCAAGTGATCCATTCCCTGTCATTCATTCCCAACTTCTGGTAAATAGAGACTATGGACACCATACCTGCCCATCCTCGCTAACAGCCTTTGATGAACCTAGCGTCCATAATAGTGATTTACTCTGGAGGGATCTGCCTATCCTGGAAAGAGAGGTTAGCCTGACAGTGACATTGAAGGGATAAATATAGGAAAAGTGGAGAGATACCTGGAAAGTCACAGAAACATAACTATGGATTAGATCAGTGCATTTTTCTATTTCCATCTGTGTACCTCAGGGTTTAGTATCAGGGTCCATCGCTGTAGTATTTGACCACTTTTCAGTGAGGACCCTTGAGGATTTCCTGCAATCCTCCGTTCTTCTCTTTTGAGGAGAGAAGAAGTGGTGGGTGGGTGGCTCTGCTTGGGGTAATTTGCTTGTGGAAGGGGTGGGAGGGGACAATTGTTGATGTAAGATTCCGCTTGGGATGTAAAAATGTCAAAAAAGGCAAGGTCTAATCAAGAGCCTGGTGCCTGCGAATAGTATTCGGATGGAAATGTACTTTTCCCTGTCTTATGCTTTGTGTGCTACCTTGTCCAGCATCACGAGTCTGATGACCCTCCACTGACCTGCCCAACTAGAAAAGGTCTCCTAAAAAAAGCTGATTATGAAATAAAGCCATTTCCTACATTTTGGGGAAGGAAGGGAGTTTGGCAAATAATTTTTTTTGTTGAAAAATGTTCAAAGTTCAAAACATTTGGACCAGCTCTAATCTTAGGCCATGGTCCCGACAACAGTCAATGACAGCCTGACAGCATACGTCAGCCCTAGACTGTTAATAAAGGAAACGCTAGAAGTGGGACATGGTGAAATATTACTGCCAATGCTAAGTGAGGCAATATGGCATGTGTATCGACTTGCAAAAGAAGCGCCAAGAAAGGGAAACTTGCCCAAAATACTGATACAGTGGAAGTGATCCAGTCTCTGTTCCTCCTGTACTTTCCTTTGCTGTACAATAGGTATGAAATCAAAGAATTGATTTACTTCCCTTAATAGACAGAATCTGCTCCCTTTCATGATAAATTACTTTTCAGTTTCTTAAGTGGATTTTTGTGCAACAAATTCACCGTTATTTACTGTACAATTGCATTCCGTTTTAGAACAAATGCCTTGTATTCAAGTCACTGAGCAATATCCCTGCATCTCGTTGTAGTGGAAAGTTGATTTAGGCAATTTTTCCCTATAGATCTGTGCATATGTCACCTTCGGGCAAAAGATGAGCTAATAGAATTGAAATTAATGTAATTGGCAGAAGGTCAGCCAGGGAGCAGTGTATGTCTAGAGCTTCTAGAAAAGCCAGAGTTATTTCATGTTCACATATCACTTGATTAGTATGCAGGTAAGGTGATTGTGCCTCAACAGAATAATTGGATCATTCAAATATCTGCAAGCCCTGGTGTATCTACAAAGCCTGAACAGTGATTAAATCCTGACTGTTCATCTCAGCAAGCCTTGAAATTCTTCCCACTGTGAAAAACTAATTTTCTGTGGGAATTTATTAAATAAGAAATCTGCATGCCACTTTACCTTGAAAGTATTACCAGCAGAATACAAAGATTTCTCTTGACTTTGATGTATGCACTTCATGGATGCTTTTTATATCATTGGTTTGTTATTTGTTTCATTCAGCACAAATTCCAGTGTTTCCTTGTTGCATACATTTCTGGAGACAAGATGAACTCACATTCCTTCATAAAGAAATACTTCATACGAAAGGCAGGGGGAGGAGAACACATGCTCTGGTAAAAGAAGCAACAATTAAATAAAATGTGAGAATACATTTCAGTTGTGATGCTGAGGCATTCCAAGGCCAAGGTAATTACTGACAAGTTGTTGTTTTTAGTGCAGATTCTCTGATGCAGTAACTATTTATTGCTGCTCCACTTATCTCAGGTTTTGCCAGGTCCTCCCAATTTTAGTTTGAAAGCACGTAGTTATTCATGACTGACAGCCTTGCAGGTGTCTATTTGCACTTACAGGCCATGTCTACACTGGGGAAATCTATCTGGCCAAGAATCAGTTTTAACTTGCTAGCAAGGTTGCAATATATTTTACATCCATACACAAAAGTGATCTCAATAGCAAAAATCAATAGCAAATATCTTATATCTTCACTACAAACTTAACTCAAGTTATTTCTCAGATTCACTGGATCCAGGCTTTCAGCAAAATTGATTGTCTTAAAAAGACCTTTTTTTGTGGCTGAAGGTCACAATTATGTCCAGTTACATGCATTTAAGTCAATCTGACTATACCAGAGTAATAGAGACGCGCTTTTCAATTTATATACATGGTGTAATTTGAACCATCACTTTAGTGTAGCTATTGCAGAAGTCAGTCACCCATAATTTAAAGATCTATGATTAACGCTCTTGAGTTCAAGTGTTACGCGCACAGATAAATGAATAATTAAGGACAATTTATTCAACTCATTTTGGTCATTTTTTCTGCTTGCAGAGTAGTTGGAAACAACTTATTTATATGTTGGAAATAGGGTTGCCAGGTGCCTGGTTTTGAACCGGACAGTCCAATATTTGAGCTTTCTGTTCGGGAAACAAATTGAGAAAATATAAATGAGAAAATATAAATGTCCAGTATTTTCTAAATACAATGTAATAGATTGTGATGTAATGTCAAGTGTGTCCGTTATTTTTGTTGAAACCATCTGGCAACCCTAATTAGAAAATTTATTTGGGTTCAGGATATTGCTTGGGTCCTTAATTCAAATAAGTCTTGTTTCTTCATTTAAATCATTGCTCTGGGGTGGGGCTGGGGATGAGGGGTTTAGTATGCAGGCTGCCCCAGGGAGAGAGGACAACCCCAGTCCTCTCTCACCACAGCAGTTTGGGGCCAGGTGAGAAGCGCCTCTCCATCGTAACTGAAGTGGGTACAGGAAGGGGAAGCGGTGCACGGGGGGACAGAGAGCCACACCGACAGACAGACACAAACATTCTCTGAAATATATAGCAGATTGCTGTCCCTTTCTTTACCTTTGCCCCCTGCTGGCCCAGGTGTGTTATAACTGTCCTGGTTCCCATCTCTGGCTCCTTGCTGTCCCTCTGTGGTCATTCTGCAGAATAACTGTACCTCCTGCGGACCCCTTTTTCCCCATGCTATGAGAAACAATCATATTCCAGCACCATCCCATTATCCACAACCAAACCCTGACCTTGCTTCAAGTTATGATGAGAGGAAGCTGCTGCACTGCAAATTTGGTGGTCTTAACTCTTACCGTTTAGAAGGAGTTCTTGAAAAAAAATGGACTCACAGATGAACAGACAGACAGATGTAAATTTCTAACATATATAGTGAGAAGATAGACAGACAGACAGACGGACAAACAAGATTTTTTTCTAAGTTATTTTGGTAAATATCAGAAATTTAAGCTTGACCCTTCGGAATAACTGGTCAAAAGTTTTCATGCTATTTCCACTGTCTGACTGGATTAGCACACAAGTACTCCTGACATTGTGGGTCCAAATTTCAGAATTGTTTTCCATAAAAATCTTCACACGGGGAGGGTTTTAAATTGGTTTTCCTGGAACTTTTTAGCCAATAAAATGGAAATGCTTGAAAGTTTGATGAAAATGAACATTAAAAAAATGGCATGAACATAGCTGGAAGAAATCCATTTAGGAATTAAAATGCATCATCACAAACAATTTTCTTTATTCTTTTTTATGCATTTATTGTTTGCAGAGTTTACCCATCTCTCGTTGTGTGATACTTAATCACAACTCATTAGTGCTGAGTTCTTACTATTGAATGGTGAAGAGATTCTATGCTCCCACTCTTCTAAGTTGTAATGATCTCTTCTTTGCTACTTGTCAATATACAGCTGCTTTGAGGATAGTACATTAAACACTTTGGCATACGTTGACAGGATCTTTGCTTTAAAAAAGCCACATCCAGAGCATAAGTGCTCGGTGAATTTTGGCTTTTGCTCTTTTTCAGGAAAATGAAGGGGGAAGTCCTAGCACAGGTTTGTGCTCTATTACATGAGATAAGAGCAAAGGCGTATGCTTTAATAAGCAGCCACGTGGGCAACAAGAGTTTCTACTTATATACCCAACAGCAGGAATTGCATTTTCTTTTCCCTCTAACTCTCCAACACAAGAAGGGGCATCAGCATTAACTAGTCTCTCCAAATTCTGGTTACTGTTTAAGGCCTTGAGCCAGCAAAGCTTAACTAAGTTGGTTTATGGAAGTCTGGGGACTTGGGTCTGTACAGAATAAGGGATCTGATAAATGGTAGATGAAGGGAGAGAAATTAGTTAGGAAGGTAGAGCCTAGCTTTGCAGAGCCTTGAATATGAGACTTAGGGTATGTCTAGACTACATGCCTCTGGCGACAGAGGCATGTAGATTAGGCTACCCGACACAGGAAAAAGGAAGCGGCGATTTAAATAATCACCACTTCATTTAAATTTAAATGGCTGCTGCGCTGAGCCAGTCAGCTATTTGTCAGCTCAGTGCGGTAGTCTGGACGCTACGCGGTCGACATCAAAGGCATTTGTCGACCTCCCCGGTATACCTCGTGGACATACCCAAAATGACTGGAGTTGATACAATGGAATAGTCAAAAGGACAATAGGCGCTGAAACTACAGATGCTAGAGGTGCTGCAGCACTCCATGGCTTGAAGTGATTTTCATTATATACAGGGTTTACAGTTTAGTTCAATGGCTCTCAGAACCCCCCCTATAAACATTGTTCCAGCCCCCTACAAAAGTAGTGAATGGATCTGAAGAAGTGGTTATAGGAGATGGATGGTTCAAGTAACAGCCATAATCATTCTTCTAATTTCAATACCATTAACAACATCATCATAATGAGACTCAGCCTGTCTGCCCTGTCATTTTAAATATAAAAGTTACATGAACATCAATGCCATAATATTTTCCTTTTCCAGCTGAAGATCTGAAAATGCTTTAAAAACATTGTTTGATAAGCTGCAACATAATCCCCATTTTATTGGTGTGGAAACTGAGCCACAGATAAGGTGCTGTTTGTCCAAGGTCATACAAAAACAAAAAACAAAACAAAACAAATAATAGTACAATTGAGAACCAGAAACTGTATTTCCTGATTCACAGGCCTTTGCTCTGTCCCCTGGCTTTCATAGATGATTTTTTTGTTCTGTGGTGCATGTAGAAAGCCAGGTAACAAATATCTTCTGTGTGACTTTAACTGTTTCTTGTTAACTCTTAATATTTATAGCAGGACAAGTACACATTTTGTTGTGGTTAATAAGCAGTGTAGGAGTTGATATACAAAGCTAATATACTTTGTGTGCAAGAGGCTCAGCATACAGGGCAGCCTCATTATAAGTTGCACCGGTATACATCTGTTCCTCATTAAACTCATTTTACGCTTGTAGGGACTGATGCATTATAAGTCCTCCCATTCCCCGCTCTTAATTTGCACAAAAAAACACCCCCAATTTGCACAAATGAAAGTTGGCCATGGGAAAAAAATTCCCTCATTTAAGTTTTTTTGCTGTAAGTCCAAGTTTTTTGGAATGTATCTTGGACTTATAGTGAGGACGGCCTCTAAGGGTTTTGGCTTAATGGTTCCAGCTACTACTCCCATCTCTGGGTATCAACATAAAACTATTAATTAACATATAGCAGGTGTCAGCAAAGGCTTAGCCAGCTCCCAATTAAAGAGAAATATGTCTTAGCTACAGGTCACTGAGCAAACTGTTGTAGGAACACACAGACACACATGCACACACACGAAACACAGCTCCTCCAGGAGGTAGAAAACAAGTTAGGCCAAAGATGAGTGCTTTGAAAATCCTACCCCTTGTGGTTAAGGCCAATGTGTGGTGTTTTAGATACTGCTTGTAATTATTAGAACTGGGAGCACTGGCTGTTGGGATCTGGAAGCAGGAAGGAGGGTGGAGGAGATTAGCCAGGGCTGAGTGAGAGCTACTGAGGGGCAGCAGCAGTTTTGTAAAGAGGTTTCACTTTTGGTAAATAAAGGCCTGTTGAAGTTTGTTAGTACCTTGCCTGCATGATACAACATTTTGGAGACAAGGATCTTCTGCCTCTGAACCCACTGCACCCTTTCTGCAAAGCCCAGGTGAGCCTCCAATTACAGGCAGTCCCCGGGTTACGTACAAGATAGGGATTGTAGGTTTGTTCTTAAGTTGAATTTGTATGTAAGTCGGAACTGGTACATATAGTAGGGGAAACTGCATTGATCCATATGTTTGAGACATATCTGCTTGCAATCAGTGCTACAGAGATTTCTGAAGTAAGAAAACGTGCTCTGTTAATCTACTGCCTTGGAGCAGAGGGACAGCATATATTTTACACTTTTCCCCTTGCAGATGATAAATATGAGACTGCACTCACTGCATTAAAGAACTTTTTTGTGCCAAAAGTGAATGTAGTAGCTAATCGCTATAGATTTCGCCAGTGTGAGCAGAAACCAGAGGAGACTATAATTCAGTATATTGCTTCTCTGAGGAGTCTGATTGTAACTTGTGACTTTGGGAATATGGCAGATGAGATGATTAGAGACCAGCTCATTGAGAAAACAACCACGCTTTGTGTAAGAGAACACTTGCTTCTAGAACCACAGCTTACACTGGAAAAAGCAATAACCATTGCTACCCAGATTGAGTCAGCTATAGCAGAAGCCAAAATAATGAACATAAATATAGGCGGCCCAGTCCAGGCTGTGACTCCTTTGCAGAAAAGTCCACTATCACTGCAGACAAACAATTACAAGGAGAAAACTAATTAAAAAAAGACAGAATCAGCAAATTCAAAGCACAATAAAAGCATGCTTTCGCTGTGGATCCCCACAACACCTTGCAAGCTACACAAGATGTCCTGAAAAGTAGCGCAGTGCAATCACTGCAAAAAGATTGGGCATTTTGCTAAGGTATGTCGCAGTAGCCAGTCCAGTCGACAGGTGCATGCAGTTAAAATACCAGATGTTACTGTGCTGAGTGTGGACAAAATCACTACTGTACATATTCCAGAACAGATAAGGTGCACTGTAAATGTTTCTGCCACATCTTCAGGCAAATCACATCCTATTCAGCTAATGCTGGACACTGGCTCAGCAGTATCTATACTACCTGATTTCATCTATCTGCATTACTTTAAAGATGTGCCTCTTACTGAACCCAGACTTCACTTGGTGTGCTATGTGAAAAACCAAATTTCAGTACGTGGCTGCCTGCCAGCAACAGTGACTTCTGGTGATTGCTGTGTAACTGCAGAGTTCTACATTGTCCACAAAGGCACTCCTATCCTTGGCAGAGATGTATTGGCTGCTTTAAACCTCAGGGTAGTTAATGGATGAATTGATCTTCCTCAGCAAAGCACTCTTGCAGTACGCACACCAGTTTCAGCTGGGACCCAAGACCAGGCTGAGGAGAAACATGGCTGTGCGTATGGGTTTGTGTACAAAGACAAAATGCAACATAATGTGATGCCTATGACAGAAGTTATGATGCTTACCATTTTCAGTTAGGGAAGCTGTTTCAGAGGAACTTAAAAAACATGTACAAAAGGACATTATTGAAGAGATTGACTCATTGGAATGGGTTTCACTTATAGTAGTGACACAGAAGTAGGATGGAGGCATTTACCTTTGTGTGGACTTAAGGAAGCCAAAGGAAGCCAAATAAAGCTATTGGGATTGACAGCTACCCTCTGCCTCACATAGAAGAAATATTTGCAGAACTCCATGGAGCAAAGGTGTTTTCTACTCGTGATTTGCAGAGCACATACCACCGAGTTATGTTGCATGAAGATAGCAGAGACCTCACAGCATTTATTACGCATGAGGGACTATTTCATTTTAAACGTGTTCCATACGGTCTTGCATCTGCCCCAAGTGCCTTCCAAAAATGGTCATTGTTTCTGAAGAACCAACATGGAGTTCAGTGCTATCTGGATAATAAATGGCTACGTCTACACTGGCATGATTTTCCGGAAATGCTTTTAACGGAAAACTTTTCTGTTAAAAGCATTTTCGGAAAAGCGCATCTAGATTGGCAGGATGCTTTTCTGGAAAAGCACTTTTTGCGGAAAAGCATCCGTGGCCAATATAGACGCACTTTTCTGCAAAAAAGCCCTGATCACCATTTTCGTGATCGGGGCTTTTTTGTGGAAAACAGTACTGTGCTGTCTACACTGGCCCTTTTGCGCAAAAGTCTTTTGGAAAAAGACTTTTGCCCGAACGGGAGCAGCATAGTTTTTCCGGAAAAGCACTGATGATTTTACAGTAGATCGTCAGTGCTTTTCCTGAAATTCAAGCGGCCAGTGTAGACAGCTGGCAAGTTTTTCCGGAAAAGCGGCTGATTTTCTGGAAAAACTTGCCAGTCTAGACACGGTCATTGTGTTTGGAAATACTTCTGAGGAACATGACAATAACCTGAAGTCTGTACTAAACTGCATCGGCACAGCAGGCCTCAAGCTAAATTGGTCTAAATGCAAGTTTAGACAAACAGAACTCTCCTTTCTGGGGCATATAATTTCACCAGCTGGACTGAAACCTGATCCAGATCATATCCTAGCAATTTCAAATGCTCCTCCTCCAACAAATTTGCGAACCTTACGTTTCTTCTTGGGTCTTACCTCCTGGTATGCAAAATTCATTCCTAATTACACTTTTATCATTGAACCGTTACAAGAATTACTACAGAGAAGATCAACCTTGGTGTAGACAACAGATGCTCAAGCTAGTTTGGAAACTGTGAAAGACTTGATTGTACATAGTCCAGTACTTGCACTATTCATCCCTGCATTGCCCACAATTGTGACTACTGATGCTTCTGACTATGGACTTGGGGCTGTCCTCACACAACTTCATGAGGACAACACAGAAAGGACTGGTGCATTTGCTTCAAGGACACTGAGTGATGCTGAAAGAAAATATTCTACAGTTGAAAAAGAAGCACGTGCTTGTTTCTGGGCTACTGGAAAATGGAGAACTTACCTTTGGGGCTGCACATTCAAGTTGCGCACAGACCAAAGCCCTTTGATAACAAAAGCACTGGGAAGAGCAGGAAATCGTATTGCTAGATGGTCTGCAAGACTACTCTCTTTCAATTATGAACTGGAATATGAGCCTGGAAACCAAAATGTGATAGCTAATTGCCTTTCTCGCTTGCCTTTGTCTTCACCAGATGGTCCACTGGAGGATGAAGATGAAGTAGTTGTGCTTATTACAAGCACTCTTACTGCAGTTACAAGAAAGCAATTCCAAGCTGCTTGTTCAGCATGTCCAATTCAACAAAAACTATGGAAATTTCTGACAAAGAGATGGCCCAGTAACCCTAAAAACTTTGACCCAGTTTTTCTGCCTTATTTTAGAGTTCAGAATGAACTTTCTTTGCTTGATGGCTGTGTGCTACGCGGTACACACTGGCTACTTGTGCCAGAATAATTACAGTCAAAACTCATACACCTGGCACACAATACACATCAAGAATTGTCAGAACCAAACAACGACTACAGGATCTGTATTGGTGGCCAGGGATGGACTCCCAAACTAAAGCAATCATAAATTCTGTGTCACTTGCCAAATGCATGATAAGACAGATAAGTGACATGTACCCCACCGTTACAGCCTGTTCCTCTTCCTCATTCTGCATGGGAAAAAGTTGCGATTGATATTATAGGACCCTTTGATACTGCTCCAATGGACTGTTGTTATGCCATCACTTTAACAGACAATTAAATTAAACACTATTTCAGTAAATGGCCTGAAATAGTGTTTACATCACAAATCTCTTCTGCTACAGTAATTAAGTTCCTCTCTACAGTTTTTAGCAGGGAAGGTTATCCATGATCACCCTTCCAGTTTAGCCATTTGCAAACTCTCTTTCAAGCTTCTATTAAACCTTTCAATTTCCCCATTGGTTGAGGGTAATACAGGGATGATCTTCTATGTAAAATGTTCCTCTCTGCTAGAAAAGTTTTAAATTCAGGGAAGTAAATTGACTACCATTGACTGAAACCAGTTCTTTGGGGGTTCCTTCGTTAGAGTAAGAAAACCTGGAATTTTATGCAAAGGGGACCATAACTTCACATCGCCTCTTGAAATCATTGAGAAGAAGGGACCTTATACCTATCGTCTTTCTGATGGGCGGATATGGAATACTTCTTATCTTGCACCTGCCTATGCTCCAAGAGGAGATGATGCCGACACCCAGTCCGCATTGGATGACTTTGCCATAGTACCAACACAACAAGATATTGCATTAGAACCAGGGTTTGAGGGATGGTCTGTCAGACCCAGACAACCACCTGTCTGGACTAGAGACTATGTTATGTAGTATTTACAGTGTTTTCAGTGTGATATTTCTGCCAACATTATAGTGGCTTGTACTATATTTGTTGCTGTGTTTAGAACAACAATGTTTAGTTTATAATTGAGAAAGCTTCTTAAGAGAGGAGGGAATGTGATGTTTTAGATGCTCCTTGTAATTATTAGAACTGGGAGCACTGGGAGTCTGGAAGCACAGGAAACGGGAAGGAGAGGGGAGAAGATTAGCCAGGGCTGAGTGAGAGCTACAGAGGGGTGCAGCAGCTTTGTAAAGAAGTTTCACTTTTGGTAAATAAAGTCCTGTTGAAGTTTGTTAGTACCTTGCTTGCATGATACAACACAGTGTCCATGGGAGCAGTGCTGTCCAGGGCGTAAATTAGAGCAGTTGGGTCTGCTCCAGTTTGTATCAGCCTTCCAAAGGATGCCATTGTGATGGAGGTGGTCACAGATGACCACTCGGGGTGCCTCCTGGGGTGCTGACACAGCCACTGCCACTCGCCTTCCTGCTCCCTTGGGGCTCCTCACTGCCCCGTCCTGCTGGGCCATCTCCGCTGGTCTCCTCCAGCCAAGGCCCCGAGCTGAAGTCCCTGCCCCCACCGAGAAGCAGCATAGACACTGAACCACTTCCGGTCCAAGGAGAGTGCAGTTTAGGGCCCAGCCTCCTGAGAGAGCACTCCCTAGATGGGATCAAACCCCAAAGAATTAGGTAAGCCCCCTTTAGCAATGAAAGGGGGAATGTGCACACTGGTTGTCCTCCCAGGATCCATGTAAACTAGTTTACCCGGCATAGACAAATTAGCAGGGATTTAAATAATCCCCACTTCATTAAAATAAACATGGCCGCCGTGCTGTGCTGATGATCAGCTGATCCGGCACAGCGCAGTAGTCTAGTCGCGGATCGGTCAGCTGGGGAAGCCTTTGCCGACCAATCCCTTATGCCTTGTGAAACGAGGCTTACAGGATCAGTCGGCATAGGCTTCCCCAGCTGACCGATCCGCATCTAGACTACCATGCTGTGCCGGATCAGCTGATCGTCAGCACAGCATGGCGGCCATGTTTATTTTAATGGAGCGGGGATTATTTAAATCCCCGGTTCTTTGCCTATGCCAGATAAACTAGTTTACATGGCTCTGTCGACAGAGCCATGTAGTCTAGACATACCCTCCATGTCTCTCATTCACATGTTTGAAACCCACAAAGTATTCCCCACTCCATGTGTCTAATTTTCCAAAAACAAATGGAACATACAACAGAGTATGATAAACCAAACCAGTAGATCATGACATGAAGATCAATGGGTTACATGAAAGAATTTGCTCAACCACTTTTGAGTTATGTATATTCGTGTCCATGAGTCCATTTCATAAAGCATGGGGGGGGAGGACCGTCACAGCCTATGATTAGGTGCAGCCCAGAATTCTTGCAGTCCCATGTGCCTCTGCACACCTCCTGTGTTGGGGTTTGTGGCAGGGTCCAGGCTAGCAGGCCTGTGATAGGCTGTCCCAGAGTCTGGGGTAGAGTAACATTCTCCCAGCAGCTTGCAGGCTCTTGGCAGCCCTTCAAGTTACATATCAGGTGAACGTCCCCAGTTTTTGTCTTGACCTTCAGCATAGGCTTGGTACACAGGTCTGGACACTGGGCTGCCAGGAATCTTTTTAGTTTGAAACAGTCCTTCAGATATCTGGGACCACCAAGGTGAGAGCAAGTGCTGCAGTGTCTCACCAAAAACCCAGACCAAGATTTTTTTTCGCACCGTGCCTTGGGGCTGCCTACTGCCCAACATAGTCCCCGCCGGCTCTGGGTTCTGTTCGCACCGCTGACTCCAGGAGACTACAACTCCCAGGGCCAGGAACGGAATCCCCATTCATAACTTTACTCCTATGGGCAATTAGGGTTTGACTTACAACAGTTTTCCAGGAACCAATTAGGTTCTAAGTGCGGGGGTCACTTGTATATATGTGAAAGGTGATATTATTATTGCCTGTCTTCAGCTCTTAAACCAGTTTTCTAACCAGCATCTATTCTGCCATCTGTTCTTTGACTCTTAGCATTAATCTCCGGTGTGGAATTTTGACAAATGCTTTTAAAAAAAAACTAAATGCATAACCACTGAAATTCCCTTATCATCATAGAATTAATATCTTCAAAGAACACTGGGAGATTAGTTAAACTTAACCTCCCCTACCTACATCTATGCTGCTTATTCTTAATCATACTGTGTTTTTTCAGGTGTTTTCCAACTGCATCTTTTCTTCTTTTGCCCCACCAAAATTTTTTTATTAGCATTATACAACATATGTGTGGCAATACATATAGATAAAAGTCACGTGAATACATAGCTACTATACCACATCCTCATAGCATGAGTATGAACAAAAAGGTGTTCTTATCTACACCTAAAATGCAAAATCTTGAAAATGCTTTCTATTTCATGAGACTCAATCATTATCTTCACTGATTTTTTTTTCTCTAAGGTAACATTTGAACATGAAAATGCTATATTGGCAGCATGAAATGCAATCTTATTTTGTTTCCCTTGCCCTTATGCATTATGACAGTCTTACCCTATATCACACAGGAAGGTTGTGGCAGAGCTAGGAATAGAAGTTCTTTCTCCTGAGTCCCTTTACAATCTTTTTTTTTTCAATGTAGCATCCTTTCTATAGCGGCAGCCCTTAGTTTCATTACTGTCCATCCTGGGCATTGAAGGTAGGAGTCCTATGGAACAAATATTATATGACCATGATCATGTAATTAAATACTATTTCTTATTGTATGAACATGAGGGAGTATATTAAGATTGTACAAGCAACCCTTCTTCTGACATCTAATGTTTGTTTTCTTTTCTTCACGCCCTTAATATTTTAATATAGATGTTCATATGTAATAACCTATATTTTAAAAAAATGGAACATGGATTTCGACCACACTGATGCTCTATATCGGTAATCAGGGTGGGTGGAATTCAAGATCTGCTGATGACTACCACTTGAGGTGAAGAAGTAACTGACAGCTGTAGCAGGTCGTTATACCCTATACAAACTAGTTACTTGAAGGCAACATGGCACATTTTGCCAGTGGCTTGCAAAATTGCTTGATGGCAGAGGAATGACAGGAATCATGACACCTCCATCTGGAGGTAAATATGATCAAGGGATGACAGACAGCATGGTCAAAAAACTAGATTAGACACAATTCTGCTAAGCAGTGTGCTAAGCAGGTGTGATTTTTTTTATATTGTAGAGCAAAATACTATTCTAACCCTGCAAGCAGTGACTTGTTCAATCTCTCTGGTACCATATTTGTAAAATGCATTATTGTAAAGCATGAATTATACTTGCTAATCTCCTAAGAAAGAAGTATGAATCCTTGTTCAGTAATAAGAGCTGTGAAGTGCACAGAATTAAAACCAGTCAGTGGACAGGTGGCTGCAACGGGTGTTGGAGAGGATTTATGTACAATTTGTTTGTGCACCCCTTTAATGCTCCTTAGCTTAACTCTTTGCTGAAGCACTGGCCAGATTTGTACGTCTACGGAAATTTTTGGAAAGCATTACACAGTTCAGTTGCAGGGCTATTGTATGAAAAATCCTGAATGTAGGTGTTAGCAGCTGGCAGTCAACCTCAAAGAGTGAGTATTATGCAATTTCTTTGTAAAAGGTAACAAACAAACAAACATGTAATACACACATGCACAGAATTGTGAAGAGCATTTGGAACACTTATGAATGATTTTAAACCAAATCTATTTGATAGTAAATTTACTTGTTTTTCTTACGCAGACTTCCACCATTTTTTGCATATACTTGAATGTAAGGTTTCAATGTAACATTTATATTTCTATCCATGAGCGTATGCACACATGTAAACACATTCCTTTCTGATCTTTTTTTGAAAAGTGATTTCTTAGTCTTTCAAGAGTGGCCTTACACCTGTAATGTATCAACTAGATTCTCTTGAGAGCTTAAAAAAAGAGGCAATATTTCAGTTCCTTTACAAACACTTCAGAGCGTTGTCAGCAAACAGAAATCTGAGGATCCTTAAAGCAGTCTTCCAGTCCTCGGATTAAGTCTGGTCTGGTCTCCTCAGTTAGTTATATTCACATCAACATATAAAATATCAATATCCTGGATTTTCCATCATTATTTTCCACCTAAGTCTAGCTAAGTCAGATAATAATTTACAAAGCCTCACCTCACTGAGATAAAATCTCTATTTAATGCATTTAACTAATATCTAAATATAAATTCTGTGGGCTCTGTAGCCTTTCAGATGACACATTCTTCCCTCCCAGCACCCCCTCAAGATTCTTAAGGTACTCTAAGATGGACTATGAGAAAAGCTTATGAAATAACAACTCATATAGAGAAGATAGATAAGGAATCCCTGTTTTTCCTGGCTCATAATACAGGAACAAGGAGACATTCATTGAAACTAAAATATAGGAAATTCAAAATTGATAAAAGGAAGTACTTTTTTTTTTTTTTTTTACTCAACATGTTACTGGACTATGGAACTCACTGCTACAGGAAACTGTGGAGGCCAAGTTCTTACCATGACAACGTGACCCTTTGGAGTTAGCAGTCTGAAGGGGACCTCCCAGGAATTATTCCAGAGCTCTATGAGAGCGCCAAACCTGTGGATTCATTACAGGAGGATGTTTACTAATTGCATGAGCTTACTTTTGGATACTTCTGGGCCTTTATGGCTCAGTTGCATTGCCCTGCTCTTCAAGTGTGCACAGAAAAAGATGATCAAGCAAAATCTTATCCCTCCTCCCCTCAGTTTTTCCTCCTTTCTTTGGACTTAGAAATCAAATACTGCACTATAAAGCATGTGGCTTAAACTGACACTAAAACTGATGAGCCTGGTCTATACTAAATCAGGCAGGTCGGCTTCAGGTACACAGCAGAATGCTGCTACACTGTTTATTGTCAGAAATAATGGCATTGCACAAGAGGGTTTTTCCAGTTCCTTTTAGCGCAAGAGCCTCTTCCACAAAATGGCGGCTCATTAGGTATGAGGCTTGGCGATATTTCATGCTTAGCCTCATTTGCATACCTCTGGCGCAACAACCAACCTGTGTAGACATAGCCCCAGAGTGTTGGTCTTCTCACTAGTGTACACATGCCCAATGTGTCCTCCTGGCAAACAGAAAAATCTCTAAGAAAAAGGGATATGCTGCATTTACCTGCTCTGGCATTCCAGCACCATCATTGTCAGATAAGGATTTAGAAAGCCTCATCTCTCTGAGTTTTATCTCACTGAGACAAAAATCTCAGTTGTAAAAAGGCTTTTACAAAGAGGATGACTATTAGTTGGTCTCCATTTTCAGTGAAGGTAGGATGAGAAGTAATGGTCTTAATCTGTGGCAAGGGAGGTGTTTAGGTTAGATCTCAGGAAAAGCTTTCTAACTATAAAGATAATTAAGCGCTGGAACAAGCTTCCAAGGGAGTTGGGGAATCTCTATCATTAGAGGAATTTGAGAACAGGTTAAACAAATATCTGTCTGGAAGGATCTACACATAATTGTTCCTATCTCAGTACTGCTAGACTAGGCCCTGGTCTACAGTAGCGAATTATTTCAAAATAACAAGCAGAGAGTCCACACTACCAAGCCCGTTATTTTGAAATAACGGACCGGGTATTTTGAAATCTGTTCGCCTGCTTCCCTTGAGTAATAACACTTATTTCAAAATAGATATTTTGAAATAGTGCGAGGGAACATCTACACAACAGGGCTTAACTCAAAATAAGCTACGCAACTTGAGCCATGCTAATTTCATAGCTTATGTTGAAATAGTTTATTTCAAATTTGGGCAAATCTACACAGCACTTATTTCTTCTCTTGACTTCCTGTACTCCCGTATAGGAGTCAGAGAAAGCAGTTCCCCAGTTTGACATTATTTCAACATTATGTTGAAATAACTGCTTGTGTGTAGCCGCAGACTATGTTATTTTGGAATAACGTCCATTATTCAAAATAGTGTTGCTGTGTGGACTTACCCCAAGTGTGGTCGCTCCCTACTGCTGCTGTTTCAAAATAACTATTGCCCAGAGTAATTCGAAGTAATTATTCCCCAGTGCTTCCTGGGGCTTTAAGTCAGGGTCGTGTGTCCACAATAATGGAGCCTGCCTCAGACTAATTTTAAAGCTCTCCCATAAGGGAACACACTCTATTTCAATTTTGTTGTTTTGGGAGTTATTATTTTGAATGTAAGTTATTTTGAAATAATTTCCTAGTATAGACATGCCCTAGATGATCTCTTAAGGTTCATTCCATCCCTGCAATTCTATAATGTTATAAAGTTGTTTATGATTCATCCATCCAGGCATAAAACTCTACAAAAATAAATCCTCATATATTTCTGCATAAAAACATATCCAAGAAAGTCAGGATCCGCTAACTGATGTACCACAAGCATGACATCCAGCTAAGTTCATCAGTTAAATTATTCATTACAAATTACACACTCGGTTCTAGTAATTTATTAACATTAGTCAAAGGATGTTTAAACAGAAAATAGAATAAGTCTTCATATTAATCATATCAAATACTATTATTGGTAGTTTATATCAAGTCAAGTCAAAATGATGTTTCGGTCTCTTCATGTAAAATGTGGATAGTGACACACATCAAAAAGCAACATCCATTTATTGAAACCAGAATGCATAGAGTTTATCCTGAAGGGATTTATGAATTAATAAAAAGTGTTTTGGAATGGTATCTACTCTATTAGGGAGAGATGTTGATAATGGAATTTCTGCAAGAACTTTCATAGGGATTTTTCCTGAGACTCCAGTAGAGAGTGTACAATCTCTCAGGGAGCTTTTAGAGGAGAAAGCCGCTGTTGGAGCTGAGGGATCAGAAATCTTCAAGGATATTTGACCTGAGGGAATAGAAAAGGAAGCTAAGAGATAGCTTTGTCCAGAGAGAACTGGACAAATAGAAATAGAACCACCTATCAAAAGAGGGGAGGAAAAGAAATCCCACACACAATGCAAACAATTAAAAGTATATAACAGATACAAAAGAGTTTTGTAGGGCTGCAAGGTTGCAGGCACATTTATGACATTTGCTTTTAAAAATGTATGAATCTTTGCATGAGACCTCAGAAGTAAACTTGACATTCCTGTTTTGGAACAAAGTAGGAGTGTGTTATTAAACACTTTAGTTTTTATGAGAAACAATGAACATTCCTAAACACAGAAGAATCACAGACAAATGTTTTATTTAAAAAAAATGAAAACAGCGTTTTGTTTCTCTTTTTGTCCTCTTTCTAATAAGTTAAAGATGAACAGTATGCATGATAATTTCTTCTAATTCAAGAGTCAAGATATAATGAATTTTTTTGAAGAGCTGGCCCAATTATTTTTGAATGAAGGACTTTTAAAGTTAACCCAGACTGAATTAGGAGAAGGAAAGAGTGCATGTTCTAAAATGAATTGGCAGTTCTTCCTGGTTGAGTCCCTCCATTCAAACTTCAATTAATCTGAAATCCAGTGCAAAATTTGCTGCTAGGTAGTCTAGTATTTCATACTTCCTTAAATTTTCCAAATGGTCCCCATACCATTTTTCATTAGGCACATTCCTGTTTCTGTCTGTGCATTACACCTAGTTAAGCTATGTAAAGCTTTGCTGAATCAGGTTCTGATTATTTGTGTGCTTAAAGTTATGTACTTCAGTGCTTGGTGATTTGGGGCCTGTGTCCTTGGTTTACTGGAGATGTAAATGGGATAATATTGTTACATTAATAATACAGTTTAAATATTGCATCTTGCAGTAAATCCAAATTTGAGATGACATGGTTTCTTGCCTTTGTTTTATTTCTGGGACATCAATACAAACTTGTCTGCATTTCGTGGCTGTGCACTCAGCACGGCTAAGCGATGTCACTGCTGCTGCTGCCTGTGCTACTGTGGCTACATTTCTCTTTGTACTGTGTGAGTTACTGCGAATCACCCCATAGTGTAGCCAAAACCTATGTGTAACTATGACAAAAAATTGAATTTTAAAACCAACCTACAAAATTCTGTAAAAACTATAGCATTCTTTACTAAATACTATAGATTTTTTTAAAACGGCTATAGACCTCTTCTGGTTTCATCCCTGTTAATTTCTATTGGACATTTCTGTGAGGACTGCATTAAAGTAGTTTTGAATCCCATGCTATTTAAGAGTCAAGCTGCTACATAAGAAACAGGAAATATTAAAAAAAACAGGACTAATATTGTCTGATTCTGCCTTAACAAGAGTAAAATGACAGAAAAAGAAGTAAATGATCTTCAGTTAATTGTCTTCTTTCTTTGTAAAGAAAGCTATGACCTCATAGCTTCAGAAGTGCTCAACAATCCAAAGCCCCCGCTGTGAACAATAAACATCTGACACCTTCATATAGATGCTTAAATGGAAGCTGTTGAGTGCTAAGATCTGTAGAATATCTGGCCAGTAGGTTGTAAAATATAGATGTGAGTTACAGAAGAAGCATTTATCATCTTTGGATAAAATTCAACCCAATGCTGACAGCCAACTCAATGCCTATTTGAGGGGTTAAGTGGGACGTTATTGCTGACCTCTCCTTTTAGGGTTACATAATGAAGAGGATTGTACTCTGCCACTGTGAAATTGGATGGACACTAGAGCATGTAAGTTTTTGCAGCCGTCTTTTTATATACTGTTGTGTACAATAAAAAGTTGTTCACTTCTTGTTGAATGAATGAGTGAATTCTCAGCATTTCTACAGCATTTTTTGTGAGTCCCAAAGTGCTTTACAAACAATAAATTATTTCCCAAACATCCCTGTGGACTGGGGTATTATTTTATATCAATGAATGGGGAAACTGAGGCAGAAGACGGTTTGTGGTTTGGCAACAATGTGGCAGAGGTGAGGAAAGACCTTTGTATTTCTTCTAGACATAAGATTGTCCTTCCTGAAAATGCCTTATCTAGGCAGAACATTGTTTCTAATTCTAAAGTATTCCTGTACTAAAAATAGTCTCACATAGGCTGCCTTGTTGTATTAGGAAATGCAGCACATTGATTTGTTTATAATGAACCGTCTCTTAAATAACTGCTTATGCTGGGGCAGTTCAATACAAAATTTATTTCCCACTAAATAATAATAAATAATAAATAATAGTAATAATCATAATTTATTATTATTATTATTATTATTTTATTTTATTTTACATGCCAAAATCAAATCAGCAAAAAGACTGCCTAATAAGAAGAAATGGGGTATGTAGCCGTATATTGTAAATCACTTTTTAAAGTATACCACATTCTGAGCACAGAAGTATCTTCGAGGACTATGCCTGATGTATGTTTTAGACAACAGTTATAATAGAATCCAATGTTTTGGGAAATGGACAACTTCTGGAATTGACTTTATATAATCAGCCAGACTAAGAGAAAAGACAATAGACTTAAAAATGTTGTAAACAGCATTAGCTATGCACTGGCCTTTGCATAAGAACTTCATCTTTCTCTGCTGCAAACATTCCTGATTGTGTTCACAAGTAATTTTTTGCCTTGTGATGAGCATGACCTCTTCACCGCTGCTGCGATCTCTTGCATCGCCAGCATATAAGCAGGTTTCTGCTGCAACAGCGCGTCTATTGCCCATAACAATTTTGAGCCTTATTCATGTCTATAGTCACTCAGTCCCAACGCACTAACCTTTCAAATGGTTAAAAAGCTCTCACCTCACCAGACTTTCTTCTTCAGAGAGTTTTTCCTTCTCAGCTAGCTCTGCACCTCTGCCCACAAGCTGCCTCCCTCCTCCAGCACCATCTTCACTCTTCCACCTTCCTCCCCACCAGCTGAGATGTTGATTAGCTGCATGTAACCAGACATGGTCAGGAAATTGTTGATGCAACTTATCTTGTTGGAAATGCAAATTTTCACACAAATGGATTGGTTTCAACATCCATAGTTTGGTGAATGTTATCTGCTGTAGCAAGTTCATTATTGCCAGGAATGAATTTTTAAAGTGGGATAAGATGCTTCAAAGTCCCAGAAGAAGTTTGGGAACTTCACTGGCTGAGGAAGTCAAGCTGGTCTTTGGACAGGATGAGGGTGGAATTTCTGGTCAAAACTATATGCATAAAATACAGTCATGAACGAGAAAGAGAGATTGACCCCTCAGCTCAGAGTAGCTAGGGTACACATCAGGGAGATGGCAGAATCAGACTCAAATCCTGTGTTGACTCCAGAGTGCAGGAACTTCTGTCTTCATCTCCTAGGTGAATTTCTAAGCCATTGCCTACTCTGGAGTTTCTCTCTTTCAATTACAAAGGGGTTCGGTTTTGTTTTGTTGCAGAATGAAAACAAATTGGGAATCCCTGAAATTTTTCATGAAATGCATTTTTTTTTTTTTGGCCAGCTTTGTATGCATCTCCTGCTGAGGCTGTGTGGCTCTCTATTCCCCCTTTAGTGACAAGATCATGAGTAGAGGTGTATGGTCTGCTATGTGGGTATCTTTATATGTACAAAATAGAACAAATAGGCCATCCATGTCACCAGTTCCTGGCATTCAAAAATTATGTGTCTTTCCAATATTTCATCCCTAAACATAAACTTTCTTTAAAATGTTACTTTATTTAAAACATTAAAAAGTTATAGTTAAATAGCTTTAACTTTTATTTAAAAAGTGTGAAAGGAGGCTTGTGACTGAGTAGAGCAGCATCTAATCCAAAAGCCTATGTTTTGGAGATGCTGGCGAGAAAGGCATTGTCGAGCTTAATTGAATTTACTCCACTGGCATCAGGTGTGAATATTATAAAGACATTCTTATTAGGGTTATCAAACAATCAAAAATTAATCAAGAAACTGGGCAGTTAATAATAGAATATCATTCATTTAAATATCTTTGATGATTTCTATATTTTTAAATATATTGATTTCAATTACAACACAGAATAGAAAGTAAACAGTGCTCACTTTATACTTTTCCTTGCACGTATTAACACTGTAAAAAACAAAAGAAATAGTATTTTCAAATCGCCTGTAACCCTTCTTCTGGGTAGACCCAGCAGCAACCAGGATTGTGTTCAATATCTAGGAGTTCATCTCACACAGAATCAGCTCGAGCCACTCAACTCTGGAAGGAGGGAGGCTTGTTCCTCTGAGACTTCTTACAATGATGATGTCTCTCCTGCAAGCACTGGTGTCATATTTTACAGTTCCCACATTTAGGGGTAGCATGATCTGTTACCTCCATAACAGCTCCAAATTAGTTACAATAAACCACATTCTATTCCAACACTGATCCTCCATCAGCCCTGGCTGAATTGGATTTACATAGCCACACCTCGGATTCCTTCCCCCTCCTGGCATGAGCTGTATTTACATATCAACAGTTAACAGTTACTTATCTTGCAGAGCTAAACAAATGGAGTGAGCACTCCCACCCCCAGGGCAGCTCTCTTCTTTTAGCTGGCTGATAGCAAGTAGTAATTCAGCCCTGGCTTACACACCTAATATAAATACTGTAGTGCAATCTCTTTATCATGAAAGTTGAACTTACAAATGTAGAATTATGTACAAAAATGCATTAAAAAAGAAGATAAAATTTAAGAGTTTACTAGTCCACTCAGTTCTACTTCTTGCTCAGGCAATTGCTTCAACAAGTAAGTCGGTTTACACTTGCAGGAGATAATGCTGCCCACTCCTTGTTTACAGTGGCAGCTGAAAGTGAGAACAGGCATTCACATGGCATTGTTGTACCTGGCGTCATAAGATATTTGTGTGCCAGATGCACTAACGATCCTTTTCATGCTTTAACCACCATTCCAGAGCAGGTTCAACTCAATAATGGTGCAAGCTGTGTGAACTGATGCACATAGATTTTCATTGTCTGATGCAGGTGCAAGACCCCCACTAGTGATGTCACTGGGTTGACCTGGGGGAAGAGGCAGAGTGGGGCAGAGCAAGGCTAGGTAAGAGAAAGGATGGAGCAGGAGCAGGGAGGGCCATGGAGAGATGAGGCGGAGGGGGGACAGTGTTCCAGCCCTCCCCCAGATTAAGGATGGCACGGGAAGAAATCATGGGAGAGCTAATCACATGGCCTGTGCTCCCCCTACCCCATGTTCTTCCTCACCAGTCATCACTGCTGACTAAAAAAATGCCATGAGAACACCTATTTTTACTTTCAGGTGACAATGTAAATAAGAAGTGGGCAGCATTATCTTCCATAAATATAAACAAACTGGTTTATTGTAATGATTGACTGAGTAAGAGGTAGGACTGAGTGGATTTGCGGACTCTAAAACTTTACATTGATTTGGTTGTGAGTGCAGTTATGTGACAAAAATCTATATTTCTAAGTTGTACTTTTATGATAGAGACATATCACAAATAAGTGAGCACTGTACACATTGTATTCTGTGTTGTGCTTGAAATCAATATATTTGAAAATGTAAGAAAACATCCAAAATATTTAATAAATATCAAGTAGCATTCTCTTTTAATAGAGTGATTAAAAATATGCTTAATCACAATTATTTTTTATTCACAATTAGCATTTTAAAGTTAATGGCATGCGTTAACTGCAATTAATCACCAGGCTTAGTTCTTATTTTATTGTAGTCTATTTTATTAAGTTTAGCTGGGAACTAACATAGCAATCCTAGCCACCACACTGGGCAACACTTTGTTGTAGAGGTCTCCTGGACATACTGTTTTGTAATTTTGGAATGTTTTCTTGCATGGGTGTAATTTGTAGGCAGCATCAGCAGCTAAATTACCTTCATTCAGAGAGAGAACGAGAGACTCAGGCCAAGTCTACACTGGCACTTTATTGTGCTATAACCTTCTGGCTCAGGGGTATGAAAAAACATTCCCCAAATGCAGCAAGTTACAGTGCTGTAAAGCACCAGCGTGGACCAGGCTACTGCACTTGTAGCCATGCACTTGTGCTGTGGCCACAATTTCAGTTTAAAGCCCTGCCGAGGCTGCATTTTAAACTGTTAAGTGTAGACGAAATCTCAGGCAGAACACGTTTCCCTTGTCATGTGCCCCAGGGCTAACACAAACAGTGTCCCATCTGACAAGAAGCATCTGTTTCAGGACAGTTAACTTTACTCTATCCATTCTGATAAACAGAACTACTAAGATTGCAGTATCTGCAATAGCACCATCTAGAAACTCCCAGTACTCTTATTCATTCACAGAAAGAATCCTGTAAGCAACAAAATTAAAATATTACTCTTAAAATACTAGCAATTATATATTTTCTCCTTGTGACTGCTGCAAAACGTAGTGATATGAATCCAAGCAGGGAAAAATATTGATTTTTTTTTATTTGTTACATAAATAGCCAATCCCACGAATTCAAAAATTATGAGCCAGGCCCCACAAAATCATGAATTTGTTTAAAAACAGATTTTTTAAAAGGAGATCTTTTTCCTAACTAGTTTCTAAGCCATTAGGGGTGTGTCTAAACTACATGCCTCTGGCGACAGAGGCATGTAGATTAGGCTACCCGGCATAGGAAAATGAAGCGGTGATTTAAATAATTGCTACCTCATTTAAATTTCAATGGCTGCCGTGCTGAGCTGATCAGCTGTTTGTCAGCTCAGCGCGGTAGTCTGGACGCTCCACAGTCGACATTAAAGGCATTTGTCGACCGCCCAGTTATACCTCGTGGGATGAGGTTTACCGGGGATGTCGACAAATGCCTTTGATGTCGACTGTGGAGCGTCCAGACTACCGCGCTGAGCCGACAAACAGTTGATCAGGCTCAGCGTGGCAGCCATTTAAATTTAAATGAAGCGGCAATTATTTAAATCACCGCTTCATTTTCCTATGCGGGCTAGCCTAATCTACATGCCTCTGTTCTCAGAGGCATGTAGTCTAGACACACCCTAAGATTCCCCTTTTCAAATTTTCTCTGTAGCCATGAAATGTACTCCTTTTTGGACAGAAAGCTGAAATTACCTCAGAGTCTCCTCACTAAGGGTCACCTTTTTGGACAGAAAGCTGAAATTAGCTCACAGTCTCCTCACTAAGGGTATGTGTACACTATGGGACAAGGTTGACATAAGATATACAATTTCAGCTATGTTAATTGCGGGACTGAAGTCGAAATACCCCAACTAGACTTTTGTTGCTGTCCACGCTGCAGGAAGTCAAAGTGTTCTCCCTTTGACTTCCCTTACTTCTTGTGGAAGGAGGACTACCAGCATCGACTATTTGAATTAGCTGTTTGAATTAGCTGTGTTAACTAGACCCACTAATTCAAACTCTGGAAGATTGGCAGTGGCAGCTTCAATCTTCTCTGCAGTGTAGACTTACTCCCAAAGGATCTGGAGATTTAAGAAATGTATGAAATATTTCAGGACCTACAATAAAATAATGTGAGTTGGCAAAAATGCTACAAGTTCTTTCTGCATAGGAGCAAATTTCACTTTCAGAAAATAAGTTCAAATTTTCAGAATTTATTGGCCACCGGTGTGTAGTATGTATACACTACAGAGTTAGTTTGAACTAACGGACGTTAGTTCGAACTAACTTTGATAGGTGCTACACTACCGCTCCGCTAGTTCGAACTTAATTCGAACTAGCGGAGCACTTAGTTCGAACTAGGTAAACCTCATTTTACGAGGATTAAGCCTAGTTCGAACTAGCTAGTTCGAATTAAGGGCTGTGTAGACCCTTAATTCGAACTAGTGGGAGGCTAGCCCTCTCCAGGTTTCCCTGGTGGCCACTCTGGCCAACACCAGGGAAACTCGTCTGCCCCCCTCCCGGCCCCGGACCCCTTAAAGGGGCACGGGCTGGCTACGGTGCCCGTGCCAGGTGCAAGCCTGCCAGCACCCAGCCAGCAGACCCTGCACCTGGCACGGATCGAGCCACCCACTTGATGCCCCCCAGCCCTCCCCCTCTTCCCGGGACCAGGCTGGCGGCTCCCGGGAGCTTGCCCGGGACTGCAAGAGGCGGGCACCCGCCTGGGCTAGTGCGGACATCGTGGACCTCGTCCACGATCTCTGCACTAGGCACAGGAAAGTGGCCGGCTTGGGCAGGAGAGCTGCCAGCCTGGCCACCCAGGAGCAGGTGTGTATGAAAATCAAGGGGGTCCACTGAGACCCCCGACCCTGAGCCCTGAGCTTACAATGGCCGTCCTGGGTCAGACCAAAGGTCCATCTAGCCCAGTAGCCTGTCTGCCGACAGCGGCCAACCCTAGGGACCCTGGAGGGGATGGACCGAAGACAGTGACCAAGCCATTTGTCTTGTGCCATACCTCTACAGCCTTCCACAAACCTTGGGCAGGGACACCACTCCTACCCCCTGGCTAATAGCACTCCATGGACCCAACCTCCATCACTTTATCTCACTTCCCTTTAAACTCTGTTCTAGTTGTAGCCTTCACAGCCTCCTGCAGCAAGGAGTTCCACAGGTTGACTCTTTGCTTTGTGAAGAAGAACTTTCTGTTACTAGTTTGAAGCCTGCTACCCATTCCTTTCCTTTGGTGTCCTCTAGTCCTTCTTTATGGGAACTAATGAAGAACTTTTCTGTATGCACCCTCTCCACCCAACTCCTGCTTTTAGAGACCTCTATCCTGTCCCCCCTCCATCTCCTCTTTTCTAAGCTGAGAAGTCCCAGGGTATGTCTACACTACCCCGCTAGTTCGAACTAGCGGGGTAATGTATGCATACCGCACTTGCTAATGAAGCCCGGGATTTGAATTTCCCGGGCTTCATTAGCATAAGCGGGGAGCCGCCATTTTTAAATCCCCGCTGCTTCGAACCCCGGGGTTCGAAGCAGCGGGGATTTAAAAATGGCGGCTCCCCGCTTATGCTAATGAAGCCCGGGAAATTCAAATCCCGGGCTTCATTAGCAAGTGCGGTATGCATACATTACCCCGCTAGTTCGAACTAGCGGGGTAGTGTAGACATACCCCCAGTCTCTTTAGCCTCTCTTCATATGGGACCTGTTCCCAACCCCTGATCTTTGTAGTTGCCCTCCCCTCTCCCAGCCTCTCTCTTCCCCTCTCCCACCTGCTTTTCCCAGTCTCCCCCAGTTTTGTTCAATAAAGACAGATTCCATTTTTGACCACAATTGTCCTTTATTTTGTACATCAAGAAAAGGGGCTAGGGAAGGGTAAGTGGAAGGAGGTGAGGGAGGAATGGGGTACGAGCCCCTGATAGGGAGAACTGGGCTGGCTCTGCGGGCTTCTGGGGGTGGAAGCTCTCCTGCAGCCCCCCAATTGCCCCCTCTCCCCAGATGGCAGCCTGCGGCAAGTGCAGCCGGGCTGATGGCCGAGTGGTGTGATGTGCCCAGTGTGGGCACTCCAGGCACTCCAAGCCAGGACTGGTTTTCAAGCGGGGCACCCCTGAGAACTGTCTGTCCGGGGTGGGGGTCGGGTCCCTTTAAGCGCAGCCCTCAGCTAGCCTGAGGCAGCAGTTCCACACTCTAAATCCTAATCTGATGCCCTGCCGGCACTGCTTCCGGCCATTCTTAAGCCCTGTTCAGGGTCCACTTAATGTGGACATGCTAGTTCGAATTAGCAAAACGCTAATTCGAACTAGTTTTTAGTTCTAGACGCGTTAGTTCGAATTAGCTTAGTTCGAATTAACTAATTCGAACTAAGTTAGTTCGAACTAACTCTGTAGTGTAGACATACCCCTCGAGAGGAACTGAGAATCCATGGCTGCTAATTGTTGCTACTAAGTCATCAGTCGAGTTATAAAGTTATCTAAATATATGTGGTATGTACTTTAAGAACATGCTTATACTTTTTATTGTCCTGGTCATTACACACAGCTGCTATCTATGATCAAGAGAAATTGAGTGAAAAGTCATTGGACGAAGTAGATGATTGGTTGTATTAAACAAATCATGCATTGTGTTTTAGCTTCATAAATGGAGCTGCGGTTTTACTGCAGATGGATGATGCTATTGCTATGAGAAATGAGGACAGAAATTGATAAAAACAATTAATATGATAGAGATAATAGTTGAGGGAAGCAGTTTCCAGTGACACCAGAGAAAGTAATACATATCCTCTTTGTTATCAGCAAATTAAAGGATCACTAGAGGGCTGTTACCCCTGCTTGCTATGCTCACCGATCCCCCTCTCTCTGGGGGTAGGGAGCCCTGGCTGTCCTCCCGGCCACTGAGGCCATGACAGCCCTGGCTACCTGCCCCACAGGTCACTCTGTCATCCTGCAGGACTTTATATATATATTCCACGAGGAGTACAGATAGTTCGGATTAAAAGCCTAATCCGAACTAGCTACTCCGTGCCGCGTGTAGCCGCGCGGCACGGGGTTCGAACTGCCGGCATTTAAAAATGGCGCCGGCCGGCTTTATGCAAATGAAGCCCGGGAAATTCAAATCCCGGGCTTCATTTGCAATTGCGGTATGCCTACATTACCCTCCTATTTCGAATTAGGAGGGTAGTGTAGACATACCCAGAGAGAGGAAAGAATAAGGTACAATAACATACATAGGACCAGTTCCATTTGTGTTTTGAGTTCTAATCCACATTGACAGTAAATGTCCATTGATGTTACTGTGTAGACTGTGCTTGTTGATCTATAGAGGGGCACAGGTATGTGAGATTTCTAAACTACACATCACACCTAATCCGAACTATCTAGTCCGTGCCGCGTGTAGCCGCACGGCACGGGGTTCGCACTAGCCGGATTTTAAAAATGGCGGCGCCGGCTTTATGCTAATGAAGCCCGGGAAATTCAAATCCCGGGCTTCATTAGCAAGTTCGGTATGCATATATTACCCCCCTAGTTCGAACTAGGGGGGTAGTGTAGACATACCCTAAAATACATATTAGGGGAGTTAGGTTCCCTATTCTGCTCCTCTTTGTGCCGTTTCATTTACTTACTGTCTCTTTGACTACTTATTTACTCTGATTCTTTTAGGACTTTCCTCTGATCCACTGACAAGAATGTGAGGTCACCATGAAAAGTTAAAGCATTTTTCATGCTCAGCTGAGGACGTAATTTGTCCTTTGCTTTACTGAGGCAGACATTTCAGGGAGGGTAGAGTATTTTCATCCTTACTTTCAAAGTAACTACTGAGGTTTCAGAGTTGCTTTGTTTTGTAAAACTATCAGGATCATCACAGATTAATTGGAGTCCTGTGTGACCTACCTTGTATTGATCTCTAAGCAAGGTTAGACTAATACCAAGGTCTTCAAACTATGGAATACTCGTGGTCTGCAGAGCCCTTCCATGAATTGATGTGTGGAAATAAATACTTTGAGAGCAAGATAGTGGAGGAAATTAAGGATCAGGTGTGTCTATGAGCAGATCTCGCTCATTTACAAAGTAGTCTGAAAAATAAGAGCTTCAAAGGGGTAGTCGAGTTAGAGTGCAACTAGAAAATCTTAAAAAAACACACATAGGGTATCTACAATGCAGAGTTTTTCCAGAAAAAATACACTTAGGTCCCCACTGCACTTGCATTCTTTCGACAGATAGTTGAAAGAATGCAGGGGGGGTTCCGACAGCGTTAAACCTCTTTATACAAGAAGGAAGCCTTCTTCCAAAAGAGCTCTTTCAGAAAAAGGCATATGTGGATGGGGAAGAGGGTTTTTTTTTCGAAAGAAGAAGCCTCCAGGAAAAACCCAGGTGCGCTGGTTGCCACTTTGTCCTCAGTAATCACAACTTAAATGCGCAGAGCTCGACAATCTATGTAATCTACTCGCCCACGGAAGAGCCGGGTTCGGGCGATCTGTGAATGAGCAGAACTATCTGAGCATGCACAGAACACCGGACAGCGTGGCTCGGAGAGTCCTGTAAATGCAAGATAGCATCTAATCAATGTGGGCACCGTCTTTTGAAAAAGCAGATCACTTTTTCGATGTGCTTTTGCTGTGTGGACTCTCTTTTTCAAAAGATGTTTTTTCGGAAGATCTCTTCCTGAAAAGCTTCTTCCGAAAGAAGCCTGCAGTCTAGACATATCCATAATCTAGTAGCACCTTAAAGACTAGCAAAACATATAGATAGTATCATGAATTTTCATGGGAAAGTAAACGTTCAGATAACCCATACAGTGTTCAGTGTAAAAAACTAATGCTCTGGATAGCTCAGTGTTCTTTAATGGACAGTAGAGCTGATCAGGAAAAAAAATGCTTTTCAAAAAATGTTTTATAATTCACTTGTCAAAGCTAATGATTGGATATTTTTAAACATAAAGTTGAACTTCATGGAAGTCAGTGGAGCTATGATATTTTATATAAACAGGATCAAGCTTCTTAAAATTTGTTCTAAACTGTTTGCAGTACAGTATTACTGCCTTTCAAGCAGGCAGTTATATTCGTGTAATATTTTGTTTTCGGTGATGGACTCTGGAAGTATTTTGTCTTCAACATTGACACTCATTGTCATACATATATTGGGAGCATGTCAGCTTTATGGATCTAACCCTGTACTCTTCCCAGTGCTTTCATTGATGTTCTCTTGTGCACTGCGTACCTTAAGGCAAAACTCACATCAGCTCTCAAGTGCGAGCTTAATCCCTCTCCTGCACTTGGAATGGATGTGAGTTTTGCCTGAGGACAGAGTCCTGTCCTTGAAAATAACAGCAAACACTGTGCCTGACTTAGCTATTGTCTTTGGGGTCTGTCTGGATGAATGGTGTGATAAGCTAAATGAGATACTAATTTACATGATAGTAACAGATGCAAAAGAAAAAAAAACCAGAAGAGTGAGTATGACACAGAAATAGACCGGGGCCAGGATATTTAAAAATTCCACATCGTGGTTTTGTTTTTTAGGTCAAAATGGATGTTCTGACATAAAAATGAGCCCTTGAAAGGAAAGGTCTTCCAGAGATAAATGATTTTGAATATGACAGAGAAAGCGTGGTCCTTCATGGATATGCTGATTGTAAAATTGTTTCTACAAGCATTTCAATTTTTGCAAGTCGCTGAAGAAATAAGGTGCTAACTGAAAATGTGCAAAACTGAACAACGTGCATACATTTTTGAATGCATTGAATATAATAGTCTTTTGCATCATATACATTTGACCCAGAAAAATAACACATAAAAGGCCCCAAAACAAAACATTTTACATCTTGGTTTTAGTTCTGTTTTCCTGTTGTTTTTAATTTACATTAATTAAAGTTAATTAATTTAAGAAAAGCACTGCAGTTTTCTCATAATAAACTGAGAAGGTGAATAAAAGCTTAATGGTTATGTGGCAAGAAATTATACGGGAACGCCCCTCTCCCCCTGCCTCCTCCCAGGCTTCCAGCCTTCAAAAAACTGAAGTGACTGTAAGTGAGAGGTGTTTCCTGGGATTTGTAAAGGCTTCAGGAAGTGTCCAGTTGTGATCCCTGCACAATTTTATAGGAAAGTTAAATTCTTTCTTCTTCAGCTTGGTTTATCCAGCGTGAGACAACAAAAATGTAGTACAATAAATCATTTAGTGTACTTTGTTTTCATTGTAGCTATTTCCCATTTATGCTAAATGGGGAGGTGTGAACCTTTCAGCATGACAAATCAACATGACCTTTTATCAAAACCCAGGTACACGTTTTTCAGCATTTGGATGCCATGGCATTTTAATAAAACACAGGATGAATTTTAAAACACAAAGTGTTTTATAAGTCAGGTAGTGGGAGGAATTGCTTGTCCTCACTTAGCTGGAAATATGTGAGTATATTTAAAATGTTCTAGAAGACTTCTACCTCAGCTGCTATGCACTCTTTAGTAGTTGCTGATAGTAATTTTGGATTCTATTTGTTGTTTGCACAATTTGAAGTAATTTGATTCCCCAACAGAATCTAAAGTACATAATGAAATATTTAAAATATTTCATTTTAGGGCTAATATTATAGACAGGATGGATATATACGGTCTAATGTCATGTCTGCCATGGGGAGAATGAGCAGAGAATCGACTGTTTCTGCCTTGTGTCCTCAATGCACGCATTGCTCAGAAATGTCATCAGAATGTAGTTTTACCTCAGCCATCTTATTACTCTAATATCCTGGGACCAACACAACCATAACAACACTGCATGCTGCCTTCAGTGTGACTCACTGAATCCCAAAGGACTGTGGCCAATCCTTTAAAACATTGTGTGCATGAAGTGGGTTGGACTCCTCACTCACATCAGTAATCTCAGAGGGGTAGCTGTGTTAGTCCCTTCCAGCTGGTTGGGCTAAGGGGATGTTTAATTGTTATGTAGACTTTTTGGCTCAGACCCTCCCTCCACACAGGATCCTAAATGCAGGTCATTTGTCAATCATCTAGTGATGGCTCGTCTGACCTGTGCTTAGCTTTGTGGTGTAAAGGGGTTTCCAACTGAGAAGATACGGGTTTTGAGAGCATGTTAATGAGACATGAGGCCACAGAATGTGGGGCTCAAAAGCACAAATCTGTCAGTGTTTTTTTCTGTGGCTGAAATGATTAGACTCCGGTAAAAATCAATTAAAAAATGCTGGTTAGAGCAGGGGTGGGGAACCGGATGTGGCCCCTGGCTTCCCTGGATCCAGCCCCCAAGGCTCAGGACCCCCCCAAGATTGGGGAGCCCATGCTGGCGCTCCAGCCCTGCCTCGTCTGCCACCTCACCTCGGGGCTAGAGCACACAAAATCTACTAGCCTGGGCCCCCCTGAGTTCTGGGGTGTGAGGGGAAGTGTCTTTCTGCTTCTTAGTCAGGGGGCCATGTCTGTGTGGGGTGGGGATTTTTTTGTTTAATTTTTTTTTTAATTCTCTTTTTTGTGGTGGCCCCAGCTGATTTTTCTGTGGGTCAGCATCTCTTGACACAATAAATGTTCCCTGCCTCTTGTTTAGAGCTTATACATTTGTTCCACCATCCATCAAAGTTTAAATAAATAAGAACAACTTGACATAAATACATGAAAAAAATTCTGTATTTTCGAATTATTTTGTCTCACTTAGAGATGTGTAGTTTAAGAAGTTTAATCAGCCTAAATAGAGTCAAAAGTTAATGCATAAATAATAACTATAGGTAAATGATTTCTAATTCTCAAAAGTATTCTACCTTTTCATTGGTAGAGTCCTGCTTCCTAATATTCCACTCATCTTGTGGGGATTATATGTCTTCTTTAATATGAGGTTTCTACAGTTCGATTTTTCAATTCTCCTCCTAGTGCAGGAGACAGAACTTAGCATTTCAACAGTTCCCATATGTGGGTGCTGTTAATGCCAGATTGCTCACAGGGTCTATATTTCATTCAATGGTGTTCGCTACATCTTCATGTCCAAGCAGACGTAGTAACACCAGGAGGTAATGGCTCCAATAGCACGTAAGAGAAACGTCTAATGACTTGAATGGGAGCTTTGCCTGAGTCATTAGGCTCACACTATGCATTTGTATCTAGTTCATGATCTCTCATTGTCTATTTTTGTTTGTTTTGTTTTGTTTTTCTCCTTTGCCAGATGGTATCCTGTCGGTTGAGTTTTGTGACATCCAACCCTTTTTTGGTTGAAGGAGGTTAGCACAGTTATCTCCCCTGCCTTGTACATTTGTGGCAATTCTACCCAGAATGGAGATGGTGTGACTGAGAAGCAATAGCATTTAGCTGAAAGCCTGAGCAGGATAAAGACTGCGTTCTCTGATTACTGACATCTTGATTCCGTTGTTATTGTCTGATGAACCATTCCATTTTTGCTCATTCAGATTGAAAAGCTATTCCTCAAACTGCACCTAAATGAATTAATTAAGTGGCTACTTCCTGTGCATTCTGCATTTAAAGAGTTCATGTTTTTCATTTCCGAAGCCATGAATCATGGAAGGATCTCATTTTGTTAGGTATCTGTTGTGTTATTGTTATTCTTCAGATTAAGGTTTTCTTCCTCTTTTAGAAAGGTCTAAAGGAAGGATAGAAGCTTCTGCTGATCTTATTTTTATGAATATATTTTAAAATCATACTCGAGTTCTCTAAATAAATCCTATTTTGTTATTTAATTTCCAGTATGTCTTGAAGATTTATTTTTCCCTCTCACCTGTGCAAAGCAATGCTTGAATTTTCTCAAGGGGTATGTCTACACTACCACCCTAGTTCGAGGCGTACAAATAGTTTGGAATAGGAAGCCTAATCCGAACTATCTAGTTCGTGCCGCTTGTAGCCATGGGTGCGGAGTCCGCACTAGCGGACATTTAAAAATGGCGGCGCCCGACAACATGCAAATGAAGCCCGGGAAATTCAAATCCCAGGCTTCATTTGCAAGTTCGTATGACTACATTAACCACCCTAGTTCGAACTAGGGTGGTAGTGTAGACATACCCAAGAAGAGTGGAAGAAAGATGAGACCTTCATCCATGTTGCAAATGGGTGCTTATTATAGAAAAACAGCTGGATCTGAAATCATTTACCGAGAACTTCATACCAAGTGCCAAAAGAGGTAGAATTACAGTTCACAGACCCCTAACCACAGGATACTGTAGACAAGTTCTGGATATAAAGAATAGTAACTGGTGGCACAGACATTAGGGGCAGATGGTAGGTAAGCTTAGTTAGCCATCAGATAACAGATTTATCTCTTTCTTGACATGATCTGGAACTAAATTAGTGATTGAGAGGTCAACAATTTTATGTTCTATTACCTATCCCCAGGTCCATCCACGCCCCAGTAAACTTTCATCTGATGTCTCAAACAAGATTAATATTAGACAAAAATGTGAGGATAGTTTCACAGAGGAACTTTAAACTCAGAGGCAGAACTGCAAAATCCTGTAGGTGCAATTTCTTCCCCTTTGTTATGTCATTTTCACTGGTCCTGGTAAAACTATTAAGAATGGAGTCTGTTCCTCATTCCAAAACTGCTTCTGCACTACAGATGCAATAACAGGTGGGGAAGATTATTGAATGCACAGACATTATCTACATCCATCTTATCAATAAATGTGTCATCAGCCTATTTGATGCAATTACATAAAGGTGCCCTTTCTTTTCAGAATAGTGAAACTCTCCAATATGAAATACATCAGCTGATCATTTTGATGTCTAGCTTAAATGATAGTACCTTAAAATGCCGGTTAAAGGAAGTAAAAACAACAGTAATTTTTAACACAGTGGTTTTCATGAGATGTTCAGTAAACTGAATGTTTAATGTTTAATTTTTAAAAACAATAATATAAATATTTAAAAACAAAAGGAGTGAGAAGTGCAGTTTCCATGGGGATTTAAATGAAACGTTTCCCTATAAAGCCTGCCCGCCAAAGGTTGTTTATGAAGAGAAACAACATTTTCTTCCCAATGATTTCCTTCAGTACAAAAAATAAAAAAAGAAGAAAGGGATTGACATAGCATTATAAAAATTAGAGAAAGGAAAGATCTATCAGGCTACCCAGGCTATCTCTCTGCCAAGCGGGGGGTTGATTTTGACCTAGTGAGTTCTGTATTTCGGATTATCCCAAAATTATTTTGTATAGAAAATCAACATGAACATCCACTGCATAATGAATTATTGTAATTAGATAACGTTTATATTGTGGTACCATCTAGAGTCCTAAACCAAGTCAGGCACAGCACAAGTATAAATTAAATAACAGCCTCACCCTCTAAGAATTTTTATTTTACGACCCCGTCCTGCAATGACATTTGCACGTGTTTATCTTTATGTACAGTGAGTAACCCCAATGGGACTTCATTGGGATTACTCAGAGTGTAAAAAGTTAAGTAGATGCATAAATCCTGCAGCTTGGGGTGAGACTCTTGAATATCATTGAGTCTCAGACTCTTGCTCTGATTGGATGGGATTGTTTGGAAAGTCCATAGCCACACTTTGGTGCTCCCAGAAATAACTACAATGAATATTTTCTTTTGTTTTTCTTATCATGGAACAGTCTTTAGAAGTCCTATTACTGCTGCACTATGTGAAAGGGTGAATAGGAGCGTCAGATTGACTTTCTACATGACACAATAGAGGCCTATAAAAATGAATTACATCTCTTATTTGTGTCATCTCTAAACTAAATATCCTAATCTTTTTCAATCACTCCTCATATGCACATGCTGGTGTAAGGAGCATTCATGTAAGAGTTTTATCTCCGATGACTGACTCACAAGCAGTGAGTAAATCTATACTGTTTAACACTATGTGGATTACATTTGAACCATATTATAATGTTGATCTTTGCAGTAGGTCATAGAAGCAGCTTCCTAACTGCTGCTGTTTTATATTTATCGGTGGCTATTTACTCAAGCTTTGGAATTCATAAGCAGTTTAAATAAACTCAGGGATGTATTGGATTTCTCAGCTAACCTATTGGCTTTTGCTAGCTTTTCTCCCTTTAGTATATTCTAAAAATGCCAACTCCACACAGGTTTCTTTGGTCGTCTCCACATACTACTGGTGCAGATACGGTTATTTTGTCTTTGGTTTTGTTTTTCTGGATTTCATAATTAATTGTAAAGAGCAATTATTAGTTTGCTGATTATAGAGTAATTTCTGCATCTGTTAAAATAATCCACAGCCAGCCTGTCCCAGATTCTGGGATATGTAAAGCCAGGAGGTCTTCACTTTTGTGAGTGAGGCAAATGTTTTTCATTCTTCATTTCTATATATATATAGAAAATGAAAGTAAATGATTAGCCATAACTGCAAGAAATATATAGTTATTTCTTAAAGAATGTAAACATTCTAAAGAATGTTTTTTCTCCAAATATAAATAATTATGTGTGTACTATAAATATGTGTAAGTGTGGGTGTATGTATGCCAACTATATATTTGAAAGAGTTTGTATGTGTGTGTCTGTCCATCTGTCTGTTCAAGAACAGCAAGAGCTAGTAGGCAGCTTCCTCTTCTCATAATTTAAGCCAAGGTAAGGGTTTGGTTGTGCCAGGGAATGGGATGTGCCCAGAATGGGATTGCTTCCCATATAACCATACAGAAAAGAGACAGAATTGCCAGGCAGGTGAAAGGGGCTGGCTGGGGATGTGCCCCATCCCAGGCGGGACAGTGCCAGCCCCAAGCCTCTCACCTCCCAGGTGCCCAGCTCCCCTCCCCCAATTCATATGGGAATGTTGCTGGCTGTTCTCCTTCATCATGGAGCCAGGGGGAAGTACACAGTTTGCTTCATTGCTCACTCTGGCTGGGTAGTGCAATAGGCAAATGAACCTGGACCTTCCCTAGCTGGGAGACATGCACTCTTCCCCCGGCTGTGTCCACTGGAGCTATAGCAGCCATGGAGAAGTGCTTCTCACCTGGTCCCAAGCTGCTATGGTAAGAGGGCTGGGGTAGTTTTCTTCCAGGGGCAGCCTGCCTACTGAACTTTCATTCCCCAGCCCACCCCAGAGCCCTGATTGAAATTAACAAAAATTAATTAAGTTAAAGACCTGAGCAATGGGGATCTTATTTTGTGAACTAGGAAGCCATGTGTGGCAAAAGCTACCTACTATATGTTTGAGAGGGTAAAACAAAAAGTATGTGAGTTAAGGACCCGAGCAACACCGGATAAATCTTGCATATGTATAAAGAAATCTATTCTAATGTAGATTCTAAGAATAGATCTCATGAACTACAGTCTTCTCAGAGGAACTTTTAAAGTTGGAATATATACTCCCCAATATGCCAAAACATGTAGCATTGTTTCTGTGTTAATAATACATTTATTTTATAAATATATGCAAACACATTATATATCACTCTGACATATAACCACAGCTTAAGTGCCTTTCGGTACAATTCACCTCCCACATACACCACCTTACTGAATTTCAATGAGTAAAAGTGCAGTATGCAAATAAACTGAGGCATTGTTCGAATTGTGGGTGCATTATGAGAGAATAAGGAACAAGAGGGATCAGGGAAGAATAAGAGGGATGAGTAGCTGATAGCTAGTATCCTGCACCTCCTAATCTTGATCTATCCATAGCAGAGGAAGAGTGGAGAGATGTAAAGCAGGCACAAGAGGAAAGCAAACTACTTCTAAGGTCATGGTTTCACTATTATGTGTATACAGAGCTATATAGGCAGAATTATGATTGCCAGGTGAGTTGAGTGGGAAGGCAGAGAGTACAAGTTGAAAATCCGGGACTTTCTGATCAGCCATGGTCTGGCAGGGCGATGGATGTTGCTGAACCAAATTGCCCTAGAGGCAGGAGTGGGAGCCGGGCCGGCATCCCTGGCTGGGGAACCCCGGGAAACTCCCAGTGACAGCATTGTCATGATGGGGAGCCCCAGCCTTAGGAGCCCCAGGGAGAAGAGCCAGCAGAGGGGCAGCCAACAGGGGAGCATTGACTTCTCCTCGTCCAGCAAACTCCCAGGTCCCAAGGGTGCCAGGCCAGGGAGGTCCAACCTGTACAAGGGAACACATTTTTAAATACAAATACATATTGTAGTATAACTGCTCTAATTTGCACTAATGATTGAGAAACCCTCAGAGATTTTTTGAATCTTGCCAATGTCTGAAATGCAGCCATGTATGTTCCTGCTTGGATTGGATTTACTTCTTGTGATAAGTGAATTTCTCCACCCACCTTTGAAAGTTATATCAATGCTTTGTTTAGAACTACAGAAGCCCATTTGGAACTTGGTTAGGTTCATATAGGCTATGGTCAAAGTGAAGGTTCAAAGTGGTGTAAAGCACCTACTTCTTAGGATTACATCCAACACAGTGGCTGCCACAGAGCCTTATGGACACATTTAAATTGCTTAAACCTTATTTTCAGTTACAAATGCATGTTTGAGCATATGCTGAGCATATACTCAAAAATGCAACTTAGGAGATGACTGCACAAGATTTTTTTTTTTACTTCTAAATTTTTGTTAAGGCGAGGGTGGATGTTTCCCAAACTCTTGTTCCAGGTTATAGTTGTTTGCGTTTTCCCCTATTACTGCCCACACTACCCAGTTCAAATTTATTATCTATCTTGACTCAAGTAGTCAACTCCAGGTAAAAAAGTCTAATGTAGAAAAATCCTCACAGAGATACCAGTAGGGCTGTAAGGATGTTTACCAGAGATCCACTTGTGTCTCTGGCGCTTGAAAATGGTATTACTTGTGATTCCAATGTACTCTCATGGCATGGTGTGTCTCAGGTAATAATTTCGAGTCACTGCCATTATCTTCATCTTTCACCACGGAGTTCTGGTGCTTCACAACCAGTCTGCTGTCACATATTGACACCAAGAAGTGCATTTTTCTAGGATTTCCACAAACTGGATATCAGTGTGATGGGAAGTCCCAACCTGCACTGGACCTCCAAACACAGGCCAATCATCTTGGGCACAGGAAGCCAGGTTCCCTTTTCTCTGCTGCACATCCTCCAAGTGGAGAGCTCATACAACAGGAGGCAGCCCGTGTCAGCTGGGAGAAGGGGGAGAGGCTGGAAGAGAAAGAGATTACACAGTTTGCTCTTGCAAGTCCTCATACGATAGAACCGGAGGACCTGAAATTCCAGCCAGACAATTTGCCATCTTCAGACACTGCAAGGCCATCAGAGCTGACATGTGCTAAGGGGGCTACCACAACCCTTATTCTAGCCCAAAGGGAAGTAAGACTAATAGACTTCTACTCTGACCTGCCCAGGAGACTGCAGTGCAAACTGCTTCCTGCTTCACCCTGCTCAGGGGGGCTAATTCCCCAGATTATTTGCTAGCTTTGCAGCCAAGCCAGGAGACTGCAGAGCCATAAACTACATGCCTTCCTGCCCTGGGTTTGCCATGTGGCAGGGGACTAAGGCTACTCTGCCCCAGCTGGTAGGCTGAAACACACACACACAGGCATGAATGCATGCGTTGCATTATCTGATTTTAAACACAGATTATCAGAAGTGTGCACACAATTCTGAGAGTGCCTCCTTTGCATTCACTCATTGGCCAAATCAGAGATCAATACTTGCAACTATACACACAAGGAACTCTGTCTTGTTCTCTTCAGTCAGATACATCCTAGTGAATGTGGAAGTGTTATGAATGGATAACAAAAGATTGTTAGAATAACTGGCAACTCAAGAGGCCTTGTCTGAATGCTAAGGAAATGCACACAAGTAACATGAAAGAAGATGCTAATTTTATAACATGATTTGTGTTTTTGTTAATCAGAAGTGCTAGGGCCTAATTTCTTGCTCCGCCAGTTTCCCTGCATTCCTCCAGTGGTAGAAAGTCCCTTGTGTAAAGGAAGTTTCCGGGTGTTGTAGAGCAAATGTAGAGCCATCTCTCCAGGGCCCTATGTATTATATGTCCCAGTAACATCCAGCTTCCAGACAGGCCCCTCTTGAGTGTTCGGGCAGTCAGGTGTAACTTCAAGTAACTCTCTAATGATTGTTTTCTCAAGTGAGTTTCTGAATCTTCCATAATCATTTTTCCTCAAAAGTGAAAGTGAATGTAAGCCCTAAATCAGTACACTCTTTTGTTAATTAGCATTGCTTAATTATGTCTCTACATATCTAAACTACAGTGGTGACAACTTCCTCAGGACAAGTATAGAAACATTACCAGATTTGGGGGTGTTTCTGAGTGCAGAAACTGATTGAACTGAAACCTCCTGAGACAATTCCCAGGTGAATCTCATAATTGCCCAGTACCCATTGGCTGAATATCATTAGCTTTTACCAAATTAACATCAGAAGACAAGGAAAACCCTCTTTTTATACTCAAGGAAGCCTGACAATAGAGAGAAGTTGTTTTCTTGCAGGTTGGAATGGTTAGGGGCTTAAGAACATCATAATGGCCTGCAATTGATTGACAGTCATGGGCAATTGATTGCTGGCTTTGTGAGCTGCTGAAGCTTATATCTGTGATTAGGACAATGTATACATCTTGAAATAGAAGTGAAAGGTTATATTTCTAGTCTGCTTTAGATTTTTTTCAATAAATGTAAGAAATGGCAATATCAGACTTGTGTTTGTCTATTTATATATGTCCATCATAATCTTTGATCTTAGCTTACTAGTCCTCTTTCCCCACCACCATCAAGCATGGTATAGCCAAGCTATCATTTACAAGTCAAGGTAATGCATCTTTGTTTCTTCTCTAGTTTGAAAAATGGAGCTCTCTCAAAATTATTATTGCTTTAAACCTATATAATAGAGCGAGATCATGATTCCACTTAGCTGTGGTTTAATAAATATGGAACATGGGATTTAAAGTGAGGGTGGTTTATAATGTAATAGAAGAGCTGTATTCTATAGGTTTACTTGCTTCGTGTGGTATTTTTTTCTTCTAATAGAAACTTTTCAACTGCTTTCAAAGAGAGAGAAATCATTTTCTTTGCATATTTCAGAGGGGTAGCTATATTAGTCTGTATCTTCAAAAACAACAATAAGTTCTATGTCACTTTAAAGACTAAAATCATGACTGGTGTGGAAAAAGTGAACAAGGAAAAATTATTTATGTATTCCCACAATATAAGAACTAGGGGTCACCAAATGAAATTAATAGGCAGCAGGTTTAAAACAAACAAAATGAAGTTTTTCTTCAGTCAGCACACAGTCAACCTGTGGAACTCCTTGCCAGAGGATGTGGTGAAGGCTAGGACTATAACAAGGTTCAAAAAAGAGCTAGATAGATTCATGGAGGTTAGGTCCATCAATGGCTATTAACTAAGATGGGTAGAAATGGTGTCCCTAGTCTCTGTTTCTCCAGAGGTGGTGACAGGGGAGGGATCACATGAGGATTACCAGTTGTATCCCCTCCCTCTGGGACATTTGGTATTGGCCACTGTCGGCAGACAGGATACTGGGCTGGATGGACCATTGGTTTGACCCGATATTATGGCTGTTCTGATGACAACCAGGTTTATTTGGGAATAAGCTTTTGTTGGTAAGAAACACTTTGTCAGATGAACATTTGTTAGCATTTTTGCATATACTTTCTGTGTGTTCACTGCATAGCTCCCAGCAACTTGATTAATAAAGATTTTGGAGCACTTCTGATTTGTTTCCATAACTGGTCTTTTCGTATTAGTTGGGAAACCTGAAAAAACAAGTAAACAAAGTCAATTGGTTATTAAATAAAAACAACGAGCCCTGTGGCACTTTAAATACTAACATATTTATTAGAGTATTGGAGCATAAGCGTTTGTGAGCTTGTCAAAATAATTTGAAACCTGAATTATAGCAACCTTGTTAATCTTAGCAATGATAATCAAACTAGATGAGCTTAGAGCTGGGTGAATAATTAAATAATAAACCATTAAAATAATTGGGTTTGTCTTCGTCCTCCCAACCAGCTTGTTTTTTCTTTTTGAAAACTTTCAGAAGATGAAGTTTTGGAGCAGGAGTCTGAAACTCGTGGTCCACAGACCCTCTGCAGCCTGATCAGTTCCACAATCCAGCCTGCATGTGGCTGCCAGCTTATAAATCCCTGTGGCCCTGGGGAGGGTGTCCATAGCCTTTCTCCAAGCCCCTCCTCTTCCCACCCGTGCTGCACCCTCTCCCCCTGTAAACCCCTGCTTCAGGGGGCGTGGCCTTGTGGATTGCAGGGTAGCCTGGCGCAGGGCTGGGGCCTCCCCACACTCACCATGGTGGTGGGATCTGCAGGGACGCAGAGCAACACAGAAGCTTCTGCTCCACTCCACCACTGCCTCCCAGGCCAGTCTGGTCACTCTGCTTCATCACTGCGGTGGGAAGAGAAGCGCCCCAGCCCCAGCCTCTTGCTGCAGCAACCTGGCTGGCCTGGGAAATGGTGGAGGAGAAGAGCAAAGGCTATTGTGTCGCCTGCTTCCCCATGGCTCCCATCTCTATGGTGAGTGGGGGAGGGGCGACTGCTCTTACCCACCCAGGGTCCCACAGGTAACCTGACAATGGGGGACTGTAGAGCCCATAGGATACTTGGGAAAGCCACTGCAGGGCCTCCCAAAGTGCGGAGCCTGGGACTGCTGCCCCAAACTGTCCTATGGACAGGATGGCTCTGCACATACCTCCCTCAGGCCACAGGGACACATTGGCAGCAGTGCAGAGCTAACAGCTGGACGCTGATCTGGCCCTGCTACACTTCTGGTCATGGTGGCAGGGATCCCTGGTTTTTTTTTTAAATCACACGGAGGAAGCAGACCATGCTGGAGGCTGCATAGGAGGGCAGAAAAGGAAATGGGTGTTTGGCCGAGAGGGCAGAGACCCCTGTCTTCCCAAGACTGACACTGGCCCTACTTGAGTTTAAGACCCCTATTTTGATGTTCGCAGAAAAAAAAGTGCAGGCGTAATCTATAAAACTGAAATTTGAATCTGCATGCCAGAAATACTTGCATGCACACATCCAGTCAGGAAAAATGTGATTCCTCAGAACAACCATAATTAGCTAACATATCTCAATTTTTTCACATCAGTTGTTTAATATTCTCAGAAAATTGTTGCCATTAATCTAGAATGTTCAAAAGATGGAACAAGAAAAAAAAAGATAAAATTGAGATTTGCTTGTGGATTACCGATGAGCAGCGAAAGAAGCTAATTAATTTGATTATTATTACTCTACATTATTCACTCATCTCTAAAATATGACATAAATAAACACCAAAAATTTTACCAGACCCAAATGACTAAATCTCTCTTGTTTGAAAAAAAAATCTATTATAAAATTCATTCAATAAATATTTTTTTCATTTCCACTGACTTCCATTAGCTAGTTTAGAATTAATTCAAACTTTTAAGTGCTTCAGTGACCTCAAAACAAAGGGAGATTTACTGACAGCTAATTCTTATTCACTCTTCTCAATGCATATTTGCATCTGGTACCTTTATTTATGTTTGCTAACATACCTTTCAATTTCCTGAAGCTCAAATGTATAATACAATGTAAGATGAAGATACAAAAAAAAAAATGAATTAGGTACCAGAAAAATAACAGTGCAGGAAGCTATGCAAGATCTGGGATTGATTTTTTTTTTTTTTTACTATGAACAAATATCTGTACCATCAGTTTCAAGATTCAGCATTTCTAATGTAAGTAATTGACAGCTGAATAAATGAGATGACAGTGAGTATGTGTGGGGCAGAGGAAAATCTCGTTTTGTAATAAAGAGACATAAACAGGTATCTTCTATGGTAGACAGCAAGTGTGGGCACAAACCACGTCTGGATATGGCAATTGTATGGCAGACTGTGAATAACTGTCTGTGCGGGGGGGGGGGGGGGGGAGGACTCTGACTGCTGGTGTGGTCTCTAGGGTGGGCCCAGAAATGAGATGTTTAGGGTATGAGATGGGGCTTGGAGAAGGGGCAGTAGGTTGGGATAGAGGAGGAGGTGAAGGCTTTGATTGGAGGTGTAGACTCTGGGTTGAAGCCAGAGATGAGAAATTCGAAAGGCTGGAGGTTGCTCCAGGACAGGACTAAGGGGTTTGGAGGGCAGGAGGAGGATCAGGATTGGGGTGTGGGAGGAGGTCAGGAGAGCATGCTCTGGGCAGCACTTATCTCAAACAGCTCCCAAAGTAGCAGCACGTCCCTTCTGCCTGGAGGCACAGCCAGGCAGCTCTCCATGCTGCCTTTTCCACGAGCGCTGGGCCCACATCTCCCAAAAGTATCAGTATGTCCTCTCTGCGGTTCCCATGTAGAGGTATGCCTAGACCGAGCTGCATCTGTGTGCTGCCCTGTCTTCAGACGCTGTCCCTGCAGCTCCCATTGGCTGTAGATCCAAGCCAATGGGAGCCACAAATCTGGTAATAGGGGTGGCGTCTCTTGGCTGCCCCTACATGTAGGAGCCAGCGGAGGGACATGCCATTGCTTCTGGGAGCTGTATGGAGCCACAACACACGCAGAATGGGGCAAGCCGCCACCACCTCCTTCCCTGGCTAGAGCACCAGAACAAGACAAGTGACTGACTCCATTCACTAGTGAAAGCTCGATGGCAAGATTACAAAGTCTGATGGGCTGGAGTTTGCCCATCTCTGGTGTACTGGGTCTATACAGGGCATATGTTTGTATAATATACCCACATGTTGTTCCTCGGGTAGTTGTCTATACACTCAATTATGCAATTCTTTATATTTCTTGTAAAAATACTTTTTGTTTGTTTTGGCTTAAATGTGATGCCAGCATCTATAAAAAGGGAAATAAGTCATGGAAGACAGGTGAGAGTCCAAAAGACTGACAAAAAGGGCAAATATAGTGCCCATCCATGAAAAGGGCAATAGGACAACTCAGGAAACTACAGAGCAGTCAGCTTAAATTCTGTGCTAGGAAAGATAATAGGGAAAATAATTACATTTATAACCTAGAGGGGGCCATAATAACTGTTTGGATAACTATTCCCAGAGAGTAGTTATCAATGGCTTATAGTCATGCTGGAAGGGCAGAATAAATGGGTGTTAGTAGGGATCAGTTCTGGAACCATTTCTGTTCAATATCTTCATCAATTATTTAGATACTGGCATAGAGAGTACACAAAGTTTGTGAATGATCACAAGCTGGGAGGGATTGCAGCTGCTTTGGAGGATAGGATTATAAATCATAATAACCTGGACAAACTGGAGAAATAGTCTGAGGTAAATAAAGACAAATACAAGTACGCCATGTAGGAACGAACAATATTTTCACATATACACATTGGGAAATTATGGTCTAGGAAGGAGTACTGCAGAAATGGATCTAAGGATTATAGTGTGTCAAGAGTGTAATACTGTTGCAAAAAAGAAACATGATTCTGGGATGCATTAACGGGAGTGTTGTGAGAAAAACACGAGAAGTAATTCTACTGCTATTCTCTGTGCTGATTAGGCCTGAATTGTGTCACGTTCTGAGCTCCACATTTCAGAAAAGAAGTAGAGAAATTGGAGGAGGTCCAGAAGAGTGAAACAAAAATGATGAAAGGTCTAGAAAACATGATATATGAGGGAAGATTGAAAGAATTGGGTTTGTTTGGTTTAGAAAAGAGAAGACTGAGAGGGGATATAATAATAGCTTTCCTTTCAAGTACTGTAAAGGTTGCTACAAGGAGGAGGGAGAAAAATTATTCTCCTTAACCTCTGATGGTAGGACAAGAAACAATGGGATTAACTTGCAGCATGGGCAGTTTAGGTTGGACATTAGGAAAAACTTCCTAATTGTTAGGGTGATTAAATTGCCAGGGACGTTATGGAATCCCCATCACAGGAGATTTTTAAGCGCTTGTTACACAAACATCTGTGACGGATGATCTTGGTCCTGTCGTGAAGGCAGAGGACTGGCCTTAATCTCGCGAGGTGCCTTTCAGTGCTGGTATTCTATGATATTATGATTAATATACCAGTTCACACTTGTATATCATCTGGTATCCAAGGATAGCAAAGAATTTTATAATATTAATTAATTGTATAGGTTAATAAAAAAATACCCACATCCCATTGGGTACACTGGGGCACAAGTACAAAGTCACAAATGAAATCAGTGACAACATGAAGAACAAAATTCAGGAGTCCTGATTCTAAGACTGTGTTAAATTAATAATAGCAATCCTACAAAAATAAATTAGCATGGATAGGGAGGGAAGGGAAACACTCACATAATCTCACTCTCTCTTTAGTTTTCAAGCTTACATTGTAGAGTTTTTTTAACCCATAGGGCTGATTTTCATTTACACTTGGGAAATGTTATCTAACTGAGAATAGGGCAAGTAGTAAACATCATTTTAAAGTGAGGAAAAATATCTTGATAGGAACCTTTTAAAGTATACAACTCTAAAGAACTGAAATAGTGAGCATGTAATAAACTAAAGAGCCCTGAAGTACTGAGGGCACGAAAAAGGATTTAGCTTTAGTGGTTTATTGTGGAAAAAATCTCTGAAACTATCATTGCAATATATGACTGTATTCAGAAAGGAAACAGGTTAGTGAAATATATAACTGAATGATAAAGTGGAAATCAAGTGAGCTGATGCTATTACTTTGTAAAGCATTAACCTGCCCTACACATGGAAAAGGCTAATGCACCTTGATGAAAATAAATTGGCCCCATTAAATTGAAAAATAAGACATCATCTATGTTGGAGTGCTTATAAAATGAGATAAACAAAAGCTGGAGTAATAAAATGTGAATTGGAGAGATCAGGACAAGTCAGGGATGATGCTTCTGTCATTAGTTCAGAAATTCCTAGGACTTCATGGGTAAAATTGAACCCTGCTAGGTGTCCTTTGAATACAGATGCTGTCCAAAATCAATCTACTAAGAAGTTCAGCAACTAAGGCTGATAGCTGAAGGGCTAGCTAAATTGTATAAGCTAGCTTCAGCTGAACAATGATGTGGAATAAAGAATTTCTCCCCTAGAAGTTTCAGGTTTCAGATACCTTTAGTTGTGGAAAATGTAAATTCTCATCCATGCCAATTTTTTGAAAAAGAACACCAGAGATATTTCTTGTAGGTGAGCAGAATATAAAGAAAATGTCTGCAATATATGTAACATATTACACTGAATACAGGCCTGATTTAGAACATGAGGAGGGGAAAGTACATGTGGCTTCATGAAATCTTTTGCATTCCCTTGGTTCTGGTGCCGGTTCTACCCCTGGCATAACTTAGAGTAGCACCCGGGCTTCCCTAAACTGCTGAGTTGTTATTCCAGCAGCCAGACTGTAGCAGTGCTCTGGCCATGCAAAAACTTCTCTAGGCAAGCCGTCTACTCTGTAGAGAGAAGTAGTATTTCTGTGCAACCTAGAAATTCTTCCTGGAACTCAAAATGAGAACAGGTACAAAGCCCTTGTGAGCTGGAGCCGTTATATACATACGCTCTAGCACTTCAGGCTATGTCTAGACTACAGGCTTCTTGCGCAAAAAGCTTTTTCTGGAAGAGATCGTCTGCAAAAACTTCTTGCACAAGGGCACATCCATACTGCAAAAATGCATCAGAAAAGCAATGAGCTTTTGCACAACAGAGTGTCCATACTACAAAAACACATTGGAAAAGCGATGCACTTTTGTGCAAGAGAGTGTCCACACTGCTCTCTCACAACAAAGTGCTGATTGCCACTAACAGAATGGCCACCAGGGCACCTGTGCTTCTTTTGATAGGCTGCTTTTCCACAAAAAAAACCCTGTTTCCCATCCACACACACCTTTTTGCACAAGAGCTCTTGCACAAAAAGGCTTATTCCTTGTAGAAAGTAGAATAAGTATTGCGCAAAAACCCTGCTCTTCTTCTGACATACCGTAAATTTACTTGTGCAAGAACATGTTAGCAGTGTGAACAAACTGCGAGTTTTTGCACAAAAATGGCCATTTTTGCACAAAAATTCTGCAGTCTGGAAGTAGCCTCACTTGCTCTCTGCTAGAGCTGGCAACATTTTGCACACAACATTTATTTGAGCAAAAAAATGAAGATTTGGTGACACTACAATATTTCATCAATCATGCTGAGTTCATCAAAATGTTTGTTTTGATAATAATCCTAAAAAAGAGAAAAATATAAAAAGAATGTTTTGCATTTTTAAAAAATTAGAAGTTTTAAATGTTTTAGTTTGAAAATGACTTTGTTTCAAAATTTTCTTAATTTTTTTAAGTAAAAATATTCTAAAATGGTCAAATATAATTGATTTTTGAAAAAGAAAATGTTTCATTTGACAGAAATGATTTTTTCTACATTTTTATTTACTAGTAGTGTTTATTTTCAGTCTGACATATTTTAAAAAAAATTATCAGTGAACTGAAAAATCTTGTTATTCTCCCACTTCTACTGTCATCCTGATTGCAACTAACTCTTAGCTCCCGGGAGGGGGTCAGAGTGAGGAATGGTCTTTGAAAGCTGAGGACCAGCCCTTTTAATTACATTATGGTAAAGAATAAATTACTCTCCTCTCTTCCTAATTTTAAACACATCATCATCTAGTTTTTTCTGAACCTAATCATTGTCATCCATCCTACAAATAGTCACCAGGACTGTGCACTTCTTATGTGCAATACTGGTACATACAAATCAAAATGGATCTCCGCCATATTTTGACAAAGCTTTACAAATCTGCTGAACTCCTTGCCTCAGAACCATCTTGTAGCTTTCCTTGATCTTCACAAATAATGAAGCTCAGGAGAGAAACTTTGCCAGCAACAGATGTAGGTTCCACAAGGTGCTTCTGGAAGCTTAAGAAACAGGCAAAGTGGTTATTTATAGTTTTTATGCCGAGAGGCCTCAGCTTAAAGGTGGTTGCTGCTGCATCTTTTCTGTGACTATGCATGTGACATTGACATTTTATTCCATCCAGTACTCCAGGAAACAAACCTAGAAGTCAGCTTGCTCATTTCATCATTCTACTAATGTCAGTCCTTTATGTGTCCTGCAATTTCACTTCACTGGAATGTGACCAAGAGCCAAGAAAAGCCTTCAGAACCTGATGTTTCTATTAATAATGTACCACTAAGATTCAGAAGAACTGTGTGCAAGGGCCAAAAGCTCCCTTGCATATTATTTATTTTTTACAATGACATGAGGCACAGCTGAGATAGGAAAGTTTGTTTAATCCCTCTGGATGGTAATCACAAGTGGTCAGCCATCTGTTTTAGCAGTCAGACGACTCTTGGTTGAAGTACAGGTCTGTGAGCTTTTCCATGCTACATTGCTGCCGCAGAAGCCCTGAGTTTGAGATTGCTGATAATCATTCATAGGTTAGAGGCACAGAAGCGACTTTTTGTTCAAACACAATCTATTTTATGTTAGCTATTACATTTACTGTAGAGTGTTTATTTAAAATGAGTGAAGACATTTAACTGAAGTATGACTTGGACTGAGCACCCAGCACAGGAATAAGAACTTTAAATTAATGGAGATTGTCTATCTCCTCAAACTGGAAGGGACCTTGAAAGGTCATCAAGTCCAGTCCCCTGCCTTCACAGCAGGACCAAGTACCATCTCCGACAAATTTTTGCCCCAAATGGCTTCTACAAGGATTGAACTCACAACCTTGGGTGTAATAGACCAATGCTCAAACCACTGAGCTATCCCTCCCTCCTAGCTATTCTACCCCCTCACACACCTTCCTGGGCTCATTGGACCTTGGCTTCAGGCACTTAGGAATAACTGGTGCTGTGCTCCCACTATTCCATCCCCAGAGCAGGTGGATGAGATTCAGTCAGGAATGGGCAAAGCCGTGGGTTACACCTCTGCTCTCAAGGTCATTTACTCCTCCACAATGAGCAAGGAGGAAGCACAAGATAAACTGAGACAAAAGGATCTCTGAGTAACTGTGCCCCTCAGGGTTGCTCCTCAAGTGAGATGAGCCCCTGCACCACTTCTTTCTCAAGACCCCCTAAAGTCTAGCTCTACATGAATATGGCCTGATTTTCAGAAGTACATAAGCATTAATTGCTCCCATTGACTTGCGTCAGAAGGGATATGCTCAGCAGCCCTGAAAATCTGTCCACTGGGACATTTTCCCTCACTTTAATTATTATGTAAGTTCCTCTTTCTTTAATTACTTTTTTTAAATGGCAAAACATTCCTTAAGATTCGCTACATGAATAAATTAAGCTCTGTAAATGACATTTACCCTGAAGCTTTAGAAAAAAAAATCTTTTTATTTCTTTCATCCATGTGTTCTTTGAAATTTGCAAACAAAGCAATAGCATTAGGTGTTTTCATATGTCTTTTTTAGAAAAAGAAAAAAAAGTAAAAAACAATACCTAAAGGTGCATTTTTAATCCAGTAAAAATGTCAATGTACATTCGACAATTATTGATTCAGTCCTGTTTCAGGGTTTTGTTAGTACTGTAATGAATTTGGTAATAAACCTCTCAGCAGAAAAATTATTTGAACCCAGAGAACTGTAACATTGTGATAGTCCAAAGTCCTCAGCAGCTACCGTGTGTAGAATCAGATACCTGCAAAATGTTTGCAATGAAAATAAATTTGATTGCAAAACTATAACTCATAATAGTCTTCATGAAATGTTCACTCAGATTTCTTTTGGGGAAAACCTGAGCTTAGCTATGGTGTTAAATGCAAATCCCTTGAACTTCATTATTTTAGCATGAAAAACACTGATATCAGCTGAGGTTGTGAGTGAGATACCTGATTTTTTTTTAAAAACATTTGCTGAGTGGAGGGGAGGCAAACCCACATAAACTGCAATAAAAGGGTATGTCTACACTACCCTCCTAATTCGAAATAGGAGGGTAATGTAGGCATACCGTAATTGCAAATGAAGCCCAGGATTTGAATTTCCCGGGCTTCATTTGCATAAGCGGGGCGCCGCCATTTTTAAATCCCCGCTCGTTCGAACCCCGTGCCACGCGGCTACACGGAGCACAAACTAGGTAGTTCGGACTAGGCTTCCTAGTTCGAACTACCGTTACTCCTCGTGGATAACGAGCCTTGTGGATAAGGGAGAAGCGGTGGATGTCATATACCTAGACTTTAGTAAGGCATTTGATACGGTCTCGCATGATATTCTTATTGATAAACTAGGCAAATATAACTTAGATAGGGCCACGATAAGGTGGGTGCATAATTGGCTGGATAACCGTAGTCAGAGAGTGGTTGTTAACGGTTCTAAATCCTGCTGGAAACGGATAAACAAGTGGAGTTCCTCAAGGGTCTGTTTTGGGACCCGTACTGTTCAATATCTTCATCAATGATGTAGATATTGGGATAGAGAGTACGCTTATTAAGTTTGCAGATGATACCAAACTGGGTGGGGTTGCGACTTCTTTGGAGGATAGGGACATAATTCAGAATGACCTTAGCAAGTTAGAGAAATGGTCGGAGGTAAACAGGATGAGGTTTAATAAAGAGAAATGCAAAGTGCTCCACTTAGGAAGGAACAATCAGTTCCATACATACAAGATGGGAAGCGACTGTCTAGGAAGGAGCATGGCGGAAAGGGATCTAGGGGTCATAGTGGACCACAAGTTGAATATGAGTCAACAGTGTGATGCTGTTGCAAAAAAAGCAAATATGATTCTAGGTTGTATCAACAGGTGTGTTGTAAGCAAAACTCGTGAAGTCATTCTGCCGCTCTACTCTGCACTAGTTAGGCCTCAGCTGGAGTACTGTGTCCAGTTCTGGGCACCACATTTCAAGAAAGATGTGGAGAAATTGGAAAGGGTACAGAGAAGAGCGACAAGAATGATTAAAGGTTTAGAGAACATGACCTATGAAGCCAGGCTTCATGAACTGGGCTTGTTTAGTTTGGAAAAAAGAAGATTAAGGGGGGACATGATAGCGGCTTTCAAATATCTAAAAGGGTGTCACAAGGAGGAAGGAGAAAATTTGTTCCTCTTGGTTTCTGAAGACAGGACAAGGAGTAATGGGCTTAAAGTGCAGCAGGGGAGGTTTAGATTGGACATTAGGAAAAAATTCCTAACTGTCAGGGTGGTCAAATATTGGAATAAATTGCCAAGGGAGGTGGTGGAATCTCCCTCTCTGGAGATATTTAAGAACAGGTTAGATAGACATCTGTCAGGGATGGTGTAGACGGAGCTTGATCCTGCCTTGAGGGTGGGGGGCTGGACTCGATGACCTCTCGAGGTCCCTTCCAGTCCTATGATTCTATGATTCTATGAATGAGGAGTAACGGTAGTTCGAACTAGGAAGCCTAGTTCGAACTACCTAGTTCGTGCCCCGTGTAGCCGCGCGGCACGGGGTTCGAACGAGCGGGGATTTAAAAATGGCGGCGCCCCGCTTATGCAAATGAAGCCCGGGAAATTCAAATCCCGGGCTTCATTTGCAATTACGGTATGCCTACATTACCCTCCTATTTCGAATTAGGAGGGTAGTGTAGATATACCCAAAGAAAATTTCACATGGAATGCAACAAGTGGTGTGGGATGCTATAGTGTCCGAGGCTGTGTGAAGCATTATGACTGGAGTATGGATTCTAGGTATATGTAGGTGGCAATTCTGAAACAAAATGATTGTGTTTTGGGTTATAACTGGGAGTACAGTATATATGGGTTCAAAAAGGGTACTGGAACAATTTTCATTGTGGTATTGAGAGCCATTGAACCAAACTGTAAACCCTCTATGTAATGGTAACCACTTCAAGCACCAGGATGTTCTAGCGCTCCTAACTCTAACACCTCTAAAACCCAAGACCCTATGGGGAAGATGATGGGGTAGATGTCATTCCTTCCAATGTGTCAGAACTGAAGTAACAAGTTGTTATAAACAAAGGTATGGCCATGGACTGTGTAGCTAGACAATGCACCTTCGTCAAATTCAAGGTGTGTTGTAATTGTGCTCTACTTGTTATAAAAATGTCTCAAAAATTGTAGCTAGTTCTGGAAAAATATTTGTAATGTTACCAATCAGTTCCAAGACACTTGGTTTTTTTTTAAGTATGCGAACATCACTTTAGGCTGCTGGTTTTGATACATAAAATAGAAGTCTTCCTATACCCCCACCATTTTGGCAATCTGCAACCAAGATTTGGTTAAATATTAATTTTTAGGGCTTAAACCAATCTCTAAGTACTAGGAATTAGAACATTACTTGTGCTTTCCTCTGAAACCTCTGATACTGGCCATTGTTTGACCCTCTCATGATTGATCAGTCTATTTATTCATGTCCCAGATGTACACATAGGAATTATAGTCTTTTACAGATCTGATTATTTTTGGCATAGTTATTGTTTCATAAAGTTTGTATCATGATTACCCTTCAAAGACATTGTAAAGCAGATAAGTTGCCATAGAACAGAGCAGCCTGATAACCAACTATGATGAGAATAAAACACCTGTAATTGTTCTTCCACCTGCTGATGATCAGATGCACCTGCATGTTACACTGTTTCGTGATAATTAAAACTGAAGTTATATTTTGAATTTTCTAATAGCACTTATTGTAATTACTGTGTAACACTTAATTGGAATCCATGTAATTATTATTTTAAACTACTGTGCTCATTATGGTTTGAATTTTTAATTCATAAAATACATAGTCAAATCTGAGATCTGATTCCCTTTTGACGATGACATTTTACTATTTCAAACTATGTATGTGTGGCAGAATTTTTACAGTTCAGGATTCAGAAAAATACACAATATGTGTAAAGAATGTATTGTTTTACTTCAGTATAGTTTAGTATCTATTATCTTCATTTAGTGGAGCAGTAAAATAGTTTTAGTTTTGAGCTTTTGGAAGTAAAGTAATGTACATAAAGTACTCTGCTTCTTTTAAAGGAAAAAATAGGGATGTCTTTATAACTCTTAGCTTGTGAGTCAGCATATATATTTATTTTGATTTATAAAATATGTTAATCAGGTAAGCACATGCTCTGAGAGGCTTTATATTTAAATCTTACCTTTTATAAAATATACAATGCTAATAAGGGGTTGCTATAATATTTTGATATTTATTGTTTATTAATTCTTTGTTAAAATGAAGATCTTTGTATGGATTTTAAAAATAATTTTACAGACGTTAATCAAGAACTATGTGTATACCAGAAACTTCTACTGGTGTGAAAATGTATAGACATGACATTATTCTGTAGTGTACTATATGGACCACATTTGTTGCTGACATCAAGTGGTTTCAATAGTGTTTCATCCATTTATACCAGTAAACAATTTATTTCTATAGACATTGAGTCATTTCATAGAACTTTATTGGATTAATCACTTTTCCATAATAATAAATTAAACATTGTTTTCATCTATGAGGGAAGTAAATGGGGAATTATATAGAGAGAGTGAAATTAATGATGAATTGTTGCATTCCTAGGACTAAACTCATTGACTTCAAAAAGACTACTTACCACGTGCTGAAATATTTTTAAGTAATATCCTAAATCAAGGCCTAAACATCTAAGCAAGCTAGCCAAAGGAGTTAAACCTGCTAAGTCTCTAGTGACAGATAAAGCATATTCTATCAAAGGAGTCATTCAGATGCCATAGATTCCATTCTATGAAGAATTATTTTATTACAATACTTTGCACAGTGTTGCTGGTGCTGAGCATATTCTTACATGAGACTTTTTACTGTATTTACTGTTTAGTGATATTCCCATTACAGTGAATGCCTTCAGGCAAATTTGAAAACTTCAGCCTACTTTCTTCCGAAGGGCTGCAGTGTGACCTGTAGCAATTTAGAGAACTGATATTTGTCAACAACATTAATACAGATAATTGAAACAAAAGTAATTCTAGCCCTACCGAGATTAATAGATTCCAAGGCCAGATGGGACAATTGATATAATCTAGTCTGAGGAGATAGAACTTACCCCCAAAAAACTTCTACAGCAGGTATTTTAGGAAAACATCCAATATTGATTTAAAAATTGTCAGTGGGGGAGAGTCCACTACAACCCTGGATATGTTGTTCCAATGATTAATTATGGTACCTTCCTGTTGAAGATGTACACGTTGTTTACATTCTGAATTAGTCTAGCTTCAGCTTCAAGACATTGGATCATGTTAAAACTTCCTCTGATACATAGAAGAGCCTGTTCTTAATTATTTGTTCCCCATGTATGTACTTGTAAGATCAAAACCAAGTCTTCCCTTAACCTTTTTTTTGTTAAGTGGATAGGAAGAGTTCCTTCAGTCAATAACTAAAAGGCATATTTTAACCAGTTAATTATTCTCATGAGCTTCACTAAACACTCTTCAGTTTTGATTATTTATTATTCTGGAATTGTGCAGCCAGGTACAGAGATAAAAGAATCTCTTTATTCATACTCCAGATTCCCTTGTTTATGCATCCATTAGCCCAAGGGTGGCCAACCCATTAAACGAAGAGAGACAAAACAGTGGTGGAAAAAATGTGAAGAGCCACACCAGATTTTTTTTGAGCAATTTTTGTTGTGAAAAAAAAGAAGAAAAGCTGGGGAGCCCCAGCCCCCCCCAGAGTTGTTGAGAAAAAAGGGGAAAAAAGGACACTGCCCCTTTAAAAGACAAGGCTTTTTGGCTACATCAGGCCTGCGTCCGCCACCGCCGTCTTGACCCCTTGGTCCTGGGAGCTGTTTCTAGGGGCACAGAGGTGGCTTCATGAGCTGCACTTTAAGGGGAGGGGGGAGGTGCACGCGGGTTCGTCATCCCTGCATTAGCCCTTTGCATTGGGAGTTCAGTGGGAGAAGCTTCTGTGAAGTCCTGAGATCACTCTACTGCAAAGATAACCAGTTCAAATTCCCTATCTGCCACAAACAATACTAATGTCTTTGGGGTGTTACAGGTTAGATCTCACTGGTCTGGCACCCTCGGGACCTGACTGGTCCTGAACAAGGGGATTTTCAGGACCAGGGAAGGTCCCTCCCTTCATGGCCATGCTGCCATCGGGCTAGGGCTCCAGCCTGTCCCTGTTGCTGCTTCAGTCCTCCCGGGGCTCTCACCGGCCCTGCTGCTGCCAGGGCTGGAGCATCATGGTCAGAGCTGCGCAGTCGGGGCAGAGTTCTGCAGGTACCTGGCTCTCAGCTGGGGCTGGAGCTCTGCAGCCAGGGTGGAGGGACAGGGGCAGATCTCTGCGGCCTAGGCCAGAGCTCCCTGACTGCCGCTGGAGCTGGGGCTGGCATTGCCTGGTTGCTAGAGCCAGAATGCATCCAGAGCTTGGCGGCCGGGGACAGGACTAGAGCTCTCTGACTGCCACTGGTTTCAGAGCTCCATGGCTGGAGCCAGACGTCCACAGCCATGGCAAGGTTAGAACTCCCTAGCCACTGGGGTCAGCGAGCTCTGCTGAAGGCAGGGAGCTCCACTGGGGCCAGAACTCCCCACCATGCTGTCCATCCTCCTGCCACACACACTCGGCTCCCAGCTGAGTCACTGGTGCCCTTTACGGAGCCCCTGCCATGCCGCCAGACCTCCCTCTTTCAGGGCTCTGTGGAACATCCCGGTTCCTGGTTAAGGGAGATACAACTATACCTCCTCATCTAGATTGGGATGGGTATTTGTGAGCATAAAGGTAATTAAAAAAAACACCTAAGTCTGTCTGGAGAGGAGATGGCCACAGAAAGGTTTTACAATTCAAAAGCCACACATCTTATTAGGGTATGAGTAATGAGTGAAAATGTAACTGGAAGGGGATCCATGTGCATTCAACCATCTCATGCTGGTTTGAACCTGTAGACAGAATATAATTAATAAAATACAACATGGGTGCCTGTTCAGAAAAAAATCAATCATGGTGAGGAAGTGGTTTTCTCTGTCTCTCACACAGTCACAAGCTAAGAAGTTTAAAAATTCCTCCTCCTCCTTGTGCCCAGGGTGTTTACTCTCCTTTAGCTCCCTCCCCCACTGGGTTTTTTCTTTCCCCTCTGCACTCCATAGTTGTCTTTTTTTCTTTTTCCCTAGCAGTAGGACAAGGGTGAGGGGAGAAAGGGTTCAGGGTAGGGGGGCTATTTACTCGATGTGCTGGCAAACAAGATGATGGATCCCCAGTCCTGCTGGGTACTCCCTTGGTGGCGCAGCTTCCCCCTGTAAATACTCTCCCCTGTAGGTTTGCTGCCCCATGGCCAATCTCATATTGTGTCCCTCTGAACAGCAGCTCCCTCCCTTTGCATATTATGGAAAATAGTCCTTTTCCCAGGGCTTCTGGTTGTCCTGGCACAACCAAACCCTGGCCTAGCTTTAAGTTAGGAAAAGAGGAAGATGTATACCAAGTTTGGTGGTCTGTCTCTTGCCATTTAGGAGGAATTCTTGAACACATCGACTCTCAGATAGACACACAGACAGACACCCTCTAAAACAGATGGACTGAGGTTACTGCTAGACTGTCTTTTTTTGCGGAAGAGGCTATGCAAATCGTGCTCGTATTTGCATATCTTCTTCCGATTCTTTTCACAGAAGAGGTTTTGCTGATAAAAGGTCCCGTGTAGATGGGGCCATATATTGAAAGAACCCTCTTTTGTAAGATCCATTATTCCTCAAAAATCAAGGTTTATAGGATCTTGCGAAAGAGAATTTTTTCCCCACAAATGGCCCTGTCTACACGGGGCTTTTTATTGGCAAAACCTCTTCTGCAAAAAGAATCAGAAGAAGATGTATGGAAGTATGCCTAGGCTGGAAGGGACCTTGAAAGGTCATTGAGTCCACTCCCCTGTCTTTACAGCAGGACTGAGTACCAGCCCTGACAGCTTTGATCCAGATCCCTAAATGGCCTCCTGAAGGATTTAGCAAGCCAAGCAATGCTTAAACCACTGACCCATCCCTCCCCACATAGCCTCAGCTTCAAAAAAGCAGTAGTGTAGCCATAGCCAGAGAGAGAGAGATTTTTATAAATCTTGGGCTTCTAAGATTGCAGGCATATTTTCATACATTTTGAGTGCTGCAAATATCCAATAGGCTTCTGTTTCCATTCACTCCCTCTCGCTTCACCTCTTTGCCATAAGAACGAGGAATAGAAAATTGAGCTTAATATTTGTTAGACAAAAAATTGGTTAAGCTTGCTCTTGATACATAGGAAAAGCATATTTTTTCATCATTAGAAAGGACACTGTTGAACATGATAATATGGACTAATTTCTACACAGCTCTGTGTGAATTCAGTTTATTAATCTTAATTTTACAATAAAAACCACTCTTCCATATCCATCTGTCATCTCAGAGCAGCAACTAGCCTGTTAACATCATCCACTACCTGTGCTTTTGCATTTTAACACCATGGAAAGGATTTCATGCTGTGAGAAAATACAAAGATGATATTTGCGGCAAGACAGATTCATAGACATGTATGTATTTATAATTTGGAAAACTAGGTGAACGCCTGCAGATAGTTGCCAAATGATCAAACGATGTATTGATGCAAATGCATGGATGACATAGCCTTTCCTGCTCTGGGAATAAGATTAGTTGTATGTGTTGTTGTCAAGGCTGTTCCCCACTCTAGCACGATGAATGCAGAAGTTGGGGGCCCACAGGAGCACTCCAAAACCTTGCTTCTACAGGCTCTGGTACAAAAAACTCCCCCCCTCCACAAAATCCTAATACCCAGATTTTGGGGGACCCACTGCCACCACCCAAGTAATTCCCAGAAAATCAGGGAAGAGAACACTTGGGAAATCCCCTCCCTAAGGTAAATCACTAAGGATACAATAATCAACCAATACCAGTTAATAAGAAAAAAACCCACAATCTTCTATTATCAAAAGAAACTTACAGTTGCAAGTATAGTAGATTGGCTAGATGGGAAGAGCCACCATTTGACACAGATACTCAGGGAAAACCCACTGGGTTGTAAGATTTAAGCTATGTCTAGACTACAGGGATTTTTTGAAAAAAGTGGCCTTTTTTCGAAAAATCATCACCTGCGTCTAGACTGCCAGTGTGCTCTTTCAAAATTAAATGAAAAGAACACGGGTTTTTTTGACAGGAGTAAACCTCATTTTATGAGGAAGAACGCCTTTTTTCGAAAGAGCTCTTTCGAAACAAGGCATTCTTTAACACAAAACAGGGCTTTTTCAAAAGAGAGCATCCAGAGTGCCTAAGTCCTCTCTTTTGAAAAAGCAGATCGCTTTTTCAAAAGTGTTGTTGCTGTCTAGATGATCTCTTTCAAAAGAGGCTTGTAGTCTAGACATACCCTTAGTTACAAAAGTGAGGGGCGGGGGGACACCAATTAGCAAGCTCAGACATTGTTTCTAAAACCCCAAACAATGAAAACAATAAATCCAGATGGACTATCTCAACTTTTCCCTATTTACACATTTTAAGAAGTCTGTTCTTGGAGAGAGAAGCATCCCCCATCTCCCTTAATACATGGAAGAAACTGCTCTGAATCTCAAACGAAGAAGAGAGAGAGAGAAAACCCTTTTCCAGTTTGAAATTCCTATCTGCATTGTTATTGGCTGACTGCTCAACACTTTGCTTAGGTACATTAGTTAACCCCTTAGTCACCAGGTGCTGGTCAGCATTTCTGATTATGACAGATGTCTTCTCAATTTAAGAATATGCATTACTTCAGAATGTGTAGTACTCTTTTCTAGTGATATCTTAACTCTTAATTTTAAACACAACTCATTCAAATGTTTTAAAGCAAAGATTATTTGGATTTGGTGATATATGCTTTTTCAAAAGACATGCCCTAGTTCAAATAAATCATTTTGGGGCAATTCTGTAGCCTATATTAAGCAGGTGGTCAATCTAGATGAACACAGTGGACCTTTCTGGCCTTGGACTCTGTGAATATTCTTTGCAAACACGTTACACTTTTTTGGATGTTTAACTACAGTAAGCATTACTTAGTTACTTCCTACAGTAACAAGTAGCATGATTTTTATCCATTGCATAATTCAGTGTTTCAAAATGTCTTTGTATTCCTTTCTTTCCTGCACTGTTTTCCATATGTGCACTCCTGATTTGCATTTAAGGACTGAATTTATTTTAAAAATATTTTCCTTCCAATAAGCGTGTTGTGAATGGACTGAGTTCCTATCCCAGATCATAAATCTGTGTCCAGACTCACTTGCTCCCCAAGGTTAGGCTTTACTGATAATTCATAGCAGCAAGCAACATAAAAACATAGTTTAATTTTCTGCTGACAATTGTCTGGCATTTTTTTTCACCATCACCATGAGCACCCAGTCATTGTGCTCAGCAATTTTCCAAACCTTCTCATTGCAATACCAATTGTAGCAATATTCCCTCAAGCTGCGCAGTACTGGTGAATCAGGTATTGTATGTTAGCAATGCATACGAGTATTGTGCTTTGCTCTGAAGGCTCCCAGGCTTGTCAGGGAAAAGTCAGAGACCAAAGAGACTGGGACTGTGGGACTTTTCAAAAATGGTTAAAACATTGTCATGTGGGATTATTATGGGATGTAGAAAGTGGCCTTATGGGAACTTGACCTTTTGCTCCCAGAAATCTCTAGTGCCAAAAGGCACTAAATGGGCACTGGATACCTACCCTCAGTTTACTGCACTTTGCTTGGAATCAATCACTCTTGGTGAGGAGCAACTGTGCTGATGCAAGCAGCCAAAAGACAGGAAACAAAGTATAGGAATAAATGGTAAATTTTCAGACTGGAGAGGTATGACCAGTGGTGTTCCGTAAGGGTCAGTCCTAGGACCAATCCTATTCTGTTCATAAACGATCTAGAGAAAGGGGAGAGCAGTGAGGTAGCAAAGTTTGTGGACAATACTAAACTGTTCAAGCTACAACTAATCAGGAAAGAGATCTTGGAGTTATCGTGGATAGTTCTCTGAAAACATCCATGTAGTGTGCAGCAGCAGTCAAAAAAGCAAATAGGATGATAGGAATTATTAAAAAGGGGATAGAAAATAAGATGAAGAATATCTTACTGCCCCTATATAAAACTATAGTATGCCCACATCTTGAATACTGTGTACTGATGTGCTCTCCTTACCTCAAAAAAGATATTTGGCATTAGAAAAGGTTCAGAAAAGAGCAACCAAAATGATTAGGGGTTTGGAACGGGTCCCGTATGAGGAGAAGCTAATTGGACTGGGACTTTTCAGTTTAGAAAAGAGGAGACTGAGAGGGGATATGATAGAGGTATATAAAATCATGAGTGGTGCGGAGAGGGTGAATAAAGAAAAGTTATTTCTTTGTTCCTATAATAGAAGAGCTAGAGGACACCAAATGAAATTAATGAGTAGCAGGTTTAAAACTAATAAAAGAAAGTTCTTCTTCACACAGCGCACAGTCAACCTGTGGAACTCCTTGCCAGAGGAGGCTGTGAAGGCTAGGACTATAACAGAGTTTTTAAAAAGATCTAGATAAATTCTTGGAGATTAGGTCCATTAAAGGCTATTAGCCAGAGGGTAAGAAATGGTGTCACTAGCCTCTGTTTGTCAAAGGCTGGAGAAGGATGGCAGGAGATAAATTGCTTGATCATTGTCTTTGGTCCACCCCATCTGGGGCACCTGGCACTGGCCACTGTCAGCAGACAGGATAACTGGGCTAGATGGACCTTTGGTCTGACCCACTATGTCCATTCTTATGTTCTTATGTTCAAGTGCATGCAACCAAGTGTTGTACAGACTCTAGCAATGGTATACAGATATAACTTGCATCAGTTAAACTTTGTAGTACATAGATGGGGGTCTCTTTTTGCTACATTTCAGTAGCTCCTCCCTTTCCTGGTAGGTTCAGAACTTTTTGTCTTTTTCGGATTCTGACAGTCTGACAAATCACCCGTTTTGTGGTCAGGAAAAAATAATTTAATCATGTAGGGACCAAATTTGCAAAGGCCTAGGGATTTTTTTCCCCTTTTTTCTCGGCATCCTGGAAGCTTGGTTAATTAAATACACATTGTATTCAATAATTAGTGATAGTACATGTTCAGAATATTAGTTAGTTGCAACTTGCAGCTGTTTTCCAATGTGGTCAAACAGCTAAAAGATATGTCTCCTGAAGTAAAAAAACCTGGGATTTGCTGATGGGTCTTGTGTTCATGGGATAGAGGGTGACTTGATGGCCTTTCCAGGCTGAAGTTTCTCCTGTAGCACCCTGCTCATAAGAGTGGTGCTACAAGGTGAGCAAACTGAGTCATAAAGATACACTATGGGGAATCTACCCCAAGTTGTGGTTTATATGGTGGAAACCTGGTAACATCCATACTGGAACCACTTTAAATGTCTGGACAACTTTTGCTGGTGAGAAACATCAAGCCGCACAGAGTGTTTCCGGAGGTCTGGGAAAGGTGCTCCAAGAGTCACAGCTAAATGCCATGGTGAGCAGATTATTTAGTGTGAGTAGTTAGCACATGTTCTATGGGACCATTGACGTTACAGTATTGATCGGACAGGTAGTGCACTTCCTCTATGTTCAATTTAATCAAGTATGTCATTTCTCTTAAAATCCAATCCTGCATCTGTCCTTATTTGCCAGACCAATGGGGCACGTTTTTATTTAAGTCCCTAACTTTAGGCCTCTATGTTTGATGATGTTGGCCTTTTAAAATAAATATTTATTTAAATGAGAGCTTGCCTTCTTATTAAATGTCTCTTCAAGCTATATTTTATAAAATTGTCCTCAATTTAAATAATTCATTCTCTTCAAAAGAGGTGAGTCCTGCAACTTCATTGTTCTGATGTACGAAGGAGAGTTTCCCCTCAGTAACACCTCATCAGTTCTCATAACTTGGCTGTGAAGTCGATAATCTTCCTTTAACTATGAGTGAACCACACACTGAGAATGCCACAAGCAATTATTTAATCTTTGTAACTTGCGGCTGGTTCAGGACCACAGTGGTCTAATTAAAAAGTGCTTTAATATATCATTGATTTCTTGATAGGAACACACAGTTGTACTCCGCTTTTTGCCTTAGCTACTGCCACTGGCTAAGCTATATAGGAAGCATTAAAAACGGGAAGAAGGGTGAATATAGCAGATCAAAAGATTGGAAGCAGAAACTATAGAAATTGCTGTCATCTGAAGAAGTGGGTTGTGCCAATGAAAGCTCATGATACCATCTATATATTTTGTTAGTCTTTAAGGTGCTACTAGACTATTTGTTGTTTTTTAAGTTTTTCCTTTCTCAATACAATTTGTCTAGCTAGCTTCCATTGTTAATTTTAAAAGTAAATGTGATGTTTTGCAAAAGATGCCAGGTTTTCTGTACTGGAAATTGAACTTGTTTATTCAACCATATGCCCAGTAAACCAGCTTTAGCTGAGAGTCAGCTGGCTTTTAGATCGTGTGGTGGAGGTTCATGCACTAAGCTCCAGAGGTCCCAAGTCCAATTCCACCTGTTGGTGTATTATGATTGTGTTTCTTGGGATACAACATATGGGCATGATTTTGCACAAATACTTTTAACGGAAAAGTTTTTCCGTAAAAAGTATTTGCACAAGAGAGCGTCTATACTGGCATGTGCCTTTGCGCAAAAAATTTGCTTTTGCTCAAAAGCATTCGTGCCAGTGTAGACGCTTTCTTGCGCAAGAAAGCACTGATGGCCATTTTAGCCATCGGACTTTCTTGCACAAGAAATTAACGTTGCTGTCTACACTGGCCCTCTTGCGCAAGAGTACTTGCTCAAGAGGGCTTATCCCTGAGTGGGAGCGTCAGAGTATTTGCACAAAACCCACTGATTTTGTACATTACAAAGTCAGTGTTCTTGCACAAATACTCACAGCCAGTGTAGCCAGACGGCAAGATTTTGTGCAAAAGCTTTTGCTTTTGCACAAAATCTTACCAATGTACACACAGCCGTGCTGAATAGTTCCAGGTATAAAACTGGCTAGGAAATGGGCTTTTGCTGTGGAAGATTGACAGAAATCAGAAACTTATTTTTGGCCAAAAAACCTGATTATTTTGATTTGGAAATACTTATGTTTCTCTTTTCTGTAGGCTGGATGTTCCATGAAGCATTGTGGTACTCCCTCATGAGTCCCTTGCTATGGTGACTCATGGGAGATGTAGTCGTGCTGTTGAATTTGTACAAGAGAATGGCACACAAGGAAACTGAAATACAGCTCCCATGAGGCACAACAACAAGATCAAAATAGCCAAATCAAAATATTTAGGTTTTTGAACAAAATATTTTTTTCAGTATTAGATGTATTGGCCGTTGCCCAGACAGGATACTGGGCTAGATGGACCGTTGGTCTGACCCAGTATGGCCGTTCTTATGTTCTTATATAGTGAAAAATCAAATTTTCGAAAGTAAACACACTTTTAATTATTTTTCTAACCCCCCATATTCTATCAAAAACATTTTCCATAGAAAATTTTTAACCGACTCCACCTAAGGCTTTGTCTACACTTGCAATTGAACAACAAAACTTTTGTCGTTAAAAAATTTTTGGTGCTTAAAGAATGCCTGAGTGACAAAATTTTGCCCTGGCAAGTGCAAATGTAAATGTCTCTTTGTCAGCGGGCATGCTCTCTTTCTGACAAAAGTGAAAACTGCTTCTGTCAGTTTTCTGTCAGGGCTAAAAGTATTTTGTCTGCAAAAGTATCGACTTTTAGTGACAGGCCTGTGTCACCATGTGTAGTGTGGACATAGCCTAAGTATTATAACCACGTCTCTCATAAGCCAGAACACAAGTCCTAGCAGAATGCAATTGAAAACTGTCTGAAGTCTGAATTCCCTCCAGTATGAAATGACCATTGCTGTGTTTCAGTGGTATTGATCTAGGACACATCCAGAGCATGAGAGAGTTAAAAATCTCTGTAAAGGAAAGTTTTGTACATTTTTCTTTTTAGAATATTATCTGAGGGTAGGAAGGGAGGACGGAAGGAACAAAGTCATATTAAGAAATTTAACTTTTTCTCACAAATATAATCCAAAAGCAAATGTGATTATTTTTAATGGTGCACTCAATAGACACATTATCATCAAATTGTACACTTTAGATATTCCAAATACAATCATCTAATACTGTCAGGGTGTGTCTAGACTACATGGCTCCATCAATGGAGCCATGTAGATTAGACAGATCAGCAAAGGGAAATGAAGCCACGATTTAAATAATCGCAGCATTATTTAAATTTATATGGCTGCTGCGCTGAGCCGACAAACAGCTGATCAGCTGTTTGTCGGCTCAGTGCACTAGTCTGGACGCTCCGCGCCAACCTGAAAGCCTTTTATCGAAATCCCCGTTATGCCTCGTAGGATGAGGTTTACCAGGGATGTCGATAAAAGGCTTTCATTTCGACAGGGGAGCGTCCAGACTAGTGCGCTGAGCCGACAAACAGCTGATCAGCTGTTTGTCGGCTCAGCGCGGTAGCCATGTAAATTTAAATGAAGCCGCGATTATTTAAATCACAGCTTCATTTCCCTTTGCCAAACAAACAAATCTACATGGCTCCGTCGACAGAGCCATGTAGTTTAGCCGTACCCTCAGTGATTTAATGGATGGTGACCAGGTAAGCAAGGCACATCTGGCATTTAAAGATTCAATGGTTCAGGACTAGTTAAGATTTTATAAGGTAAGTTTTGGAATAGTAAGATGTTCTTTTCAGATGCTTCTGAAATACACACAGAACACAGAATATAGCAGGGTGCATTTGAAATACCAACCCTGCTCTTGGACCAGATAAGAATATAAATAAATTCAGAATTTTTATATATATTTCACAACCAATTGATAACACTTGGCTAATATCTCAGCTGCAAAGTCACAAAAGGTTGAGAAAGCTGTTAGTCGTTATGGGTGTTATTAGCTTCTACAGATATATGCTTCACAGGAACAAAAGGTTGAATATTATTAAAATTTTAATTTAGTTTAATACATGCTCACATGTCCAAGAGATGCCCCTTGTCACCCATCTTACTCAGATAATTTTAAATTCAAGTCCAGATATATTCTTGCTATACATCTATTTTTAGCATTTTAATGCAAATGATGTTTCATAAGTTTCAGTAATGGAAACTACGTAAAAATCATAAGTATTTGAAGCATGTATCTTACAGTTAAAATCATGTATGTTTCTATCATTCATGTGTTAGTGAGCATTAAAATCTAGACCAAATTTTAAAGATCAATATAACTAGTATGTCAAAACAATTTATATTAAGAAATCAAAGTAAAGTAAAATGTATGAGGATTATTTAAATACAGATAAAGGCTACAGAATGTAATGCTAATTCTTCACTGAGTGTCATTTCTCTCTCTCTGACTAGCTGCTGTTTATAATTCAGGGATCAAACTGGTACATGTAGGGCCAACATTTGAGATGAACTTGCACTCATTTCCAGTTGTGAACTCAGATGCTCATGTAGCTGTATTCATCGGTGATCAAGGATTACAATTTTCAATGTACCTGCAGGTATTTTTAACCTGAAAATTATGAGCACTCTCTGGTGTCTTTGATTAGAGGATCTCTCCTTAGTTTTCACTGATTGAAACATACTTTTGATCTATTTTCTTTTGCTCATTTTATAAATGAATATATGGAGGCACAGAAAGGTTCAAGTGATGTTGTTTGTTTGGCAAAGTCAAATGAAGCCGCGATTTAAATGATACCGGCTTCATTTAAATTTACATGGCTGCCGTGCTGAGCCGATGCGCTAGTCTGGACACTCCCCTGTCAACATCAAAGCCCCAGATCCTCCGAAACCCAGCAACTGGGCAACCTAGCCTCCTACCCCCACTTCACAAGAAACCATCTGCAGGGGGATGGCAGCATAGCCCCAACCTATCCTGCCAGGAGGAGCCACCAGGACAGTGCAGCTCCCATCACCGGGGATGAACTGCCGTTGGGGCAGAACCACCCTTCGCACCTGGGCAGCCATCTTATGCTCCCGCCTGACCTCTCAGCCCCCTGCCCTGAATCCTGTACCCACCTGTCCTGAGCTCTCCCATCTACTTCCCTGAGCCCCCTCCCCCTGCCTTGACTCTGTACCCCGACCTTCTGCCCTGAGCCTCCCCCCACTTCCAGCCTCTTGCCCTGACTCCTGCACCCTCACCCCCTGCCCTGAGTTCCCCAATCCTTGCCCTAACTCCCCCTCACCTCCAGCCCCCTGCTCTGAGTCCCCTACATGCCCAAGCCCCTGCCCTTACTCAGACACCCTCCCCCCATACCTGCAGCTCCCTGCTCTGAAGGACCCAAGCAATGCCATCTAAAATCTTCTCATATTATAGAATATAAATACATTCCTCCCAATCTCCTTATCTGATCTGCAGTTTTTTATATGTTTAAACTAAGCCCCTAAATTCATCTAGGATTTTGTGATGATTATTATTTAATTTTAAACAAATGTTTGAAAAATGTCAGTAAAACGTCTGGATTTCTAGCAGTAGTTCAGATTTAAAAAGCATATAGCACTAAGACAACCTGAAAATTGTTATTGTTTAGCTCAGTAGCAACATGCCTCTGCCATTAGTCCTCTCACCAGTGGTCTTTGTTTTAAAAGCAGTAATGCATTTAAATGTAATAATATCCAAACAAATGGGGCTTAGTAGAGGTGAATGATTTGACCACTACTTCTCTCTTCCAAACACAGCCTCCATAGAAAGAAAATGACTGCAGACTAATCTCAGCATAGTTCCAACCAATATTTTAGTTACTTATGTTCTGCATTCCTGTGATGTTGCTTCCATAAATAACAGTCTTAAAAGTAGTTGCAATACCAAAGCAACAGCTGTGTGTATTGTACAGGGGTTGTTAGAGCATTCAGGATAAAAACCTCTTTTCTGTTAGAGTGGGTACATCAATTTGTAGAAATTGCTTGAAGCAGCTAACTTTACAAAAGTTCAAGGTTTTTTTAAGTTGAGCACTCAAAAATTAGAAGTATTCAAATCAGGATCATTTAAAACTGTTGACCTCCACCAATTAAAACAAATGAAATTTATGTTTCCAGCTATATTTAAAAATCAGAAATATTTGGCTTTGCAACTACAGGCTGCACATCAACCAAGAGGCTGAAGGGATTGCAGGCGTTCTTAGGATTTAATGGGTTACATTTTCAAAAGGGTGTGCAGGGATTCAGCTATGTCAGTCCTGCCAAACAACACAGAAGGTGTGTAGCTTAATCCCCAGGAACTGCATTGAAAATGTAACCTTCGGGCAAATAATCGAATTGCACAGCGAGAGTTTGGAAACTGGTACAAGAGCTCATATGACATCACAGCACTAGCTAAAGGTCATTCTCCAAAGGAAAAACTTGTAATTCAAGAGCTTTAAATTTGATGTTTAGAAACAAAAAGTTGCCATGTGCTAACAGATTTATTTTATAGGGTTGTATCTCCATCCACCTCAAACAAACAGAACACCTGCTGACATTACTATATGTCAGATACGGCTACACTGTTTTATTTTTTGGAAGAGGTATGCAAATAGCGCTCACATTTGCATACCATCTTCTGTTTTTTTTCCCCAGAAGAGGCTTTTTCACCATTTGGCCCCATCTACACGAGGAAGAAGGGGGCTTTCGAAAGAAGGGCGTTTTCTGACATTTGGCCCCATGTAGATGGGGCCAAATGTTAGAAAAGCCTATACTGGGGAAAAAAAACAGAAGAAGGTATGCACATGCAAGTGCTATTTGCATACTTCTTCCGAGAAATAAAACAGAGTGTAGCTATACAGCGTGTAGCGCTCTGTGGATTTCAATTCAGTTGTGCAAATGTGAACTATTGAGAAACCAGTAAATGGGACCTGGGTGCTTTCTTCCTTGGAGCTTGTCTCTTTTGAAAGCTGTACTGTTTTAACTGTGCTTACAGGGTGGCTGTGTCTACATTGGCACCCCTTTCCGGAAAAGGGATGCTAATGAGACACTTCAGAATTGCAAGTAGGAATAAGGGATCTTCCGGAAAAGGGCTTATTTTCTGCAAGATCCCGTCTAGACTGGAGCTTTTCTCTGGCAAAACCCCGAGCCGGAAAAAAGCGGCAGCCATGTTCATGCAAATGCTGCGGGGGATATTTAAATCCCCCACGGAATTTGCAGTTCCGAAGTGTCTCATTAGCATCCCTTTTCCGGAAAGGGGTGCCAATGTAGACACAGCCGGTGTGTCTAGATTACATGGCTCCGTCGACAGAGCCATGTAGATGAGTTTACTAGACATAGCAAAATTTACATCAAATGCTTCATTTACATCAAACTGCTGCCGCACTGTGCCGATCAGCTGATTGTTGGCATAGCGCGGTAGTCTAGACGGGGATCAGCCAACCCCAGAACTCTTTGTCGTCAGAGGGATACTGGAGCAGTCGACAAAGACTTCCCTTGTCGACCGCGGCGCATCCAGACTGCCCCGCTGTGCTGGATCAGCTGATCGTCGACACAGCGCGGCAGCCATTTTGATGTAAATGAAGTGGCAATTATTTAAATCGCCACTTCATTTTGCTATGTCTAGTAAACTCATCTACATGGCTCCGTCGACGGAGCCATGTAGTCTAGACACACCCACATGTTCAAGTAGTACAGTACCTACTATAGATGCAATTATATCAATATAAAGATGCTGAAAATGGTGCAGATATAAATCACCTTTCTACCAGTTCACAGGCCTTGTACCCAGTTGGACCTGGCCAGTCCCAGATGAGGGATTTTGCCGGAATAGGGGAGGTCATTTCTGGTCCCCCATGCTTCAGCCCTGGCTGGCCACAGGCCCCACTGCACTGCACTGTGCTGAGCTCCCGGCCCCACTGGGAAGCCCTGCCTGGGGTGCACTGGCCTCCCATTCCTACCGGGCAGCCCACCTGTGGCATGCCAGGCTTCCAGCCCTGCCGGGCATCCCTGCTGGGGCAAGTCGGACTTGCAGCCCACTGACAGCTCACTACCGGCAACCCACTGTCCTCTTGGCTCGTGGGGATCCCAGCCGTCAGCCCTCGACCAGGACTCTCAGGTCCTGAAACATCGTCATGGACGTTGCTGGACCAGAGAGTCCTGGTTAGAGAGGTTCAACCTGTAATGTAAATGTGTCAGTAAAAAACACATATCTAATTAAAATAGTTATACCAGCAAAACTTTTTAAGTGTAGACCAGGCACCTCAAACTCATGATCCATGGGCCATCTATGGCCAAGCAGTTCCAGTTCGTGCATGACTACTGGCACATGGGTCCCTGCAACCTGGGGGATGTGCGTCTGTACCCTTCCCTCAAACCCAGCCTCAGCTCTGCCTCTTCTCACCCCGGCTCTGCCTTCTTCCCATACTGCACCCCTTTCCTCCGCTCTGTCTGTTGACTCACCCGGCCTCAGGGATTACCTAGGGAACCTGTCATGAGGTGGCCACAGTGACTGCCTCCCCCAGTACTCACTGTGATGGTGGAAGCCATGGGGAAGCAGAAAGATGGAGCAGCTGCTGTTCCGTTCTGCTCCACCGAGATCTCCCAGGCCAGCCCAGTCACTCCTCTTCACAGATGTGCTGGCAGCAGCATGGATCTAGCAGACAGAAGTCCCTTTGTGCTGCTGTTGGTGGCAGCAGGCTCCCTGAGGGTGGGATTTAATTCACCTGGGGGCAGCAGGTGAGGCCAGAGGACATGTAGGGGAGGAAGCTCTCGACACTTTTGAAAACCCCAACCTAAGATATGGTCAGCAATGCAATCACTCACAAAAGGGGGAATAAAAACCAGAAAAAAGTTTATCATTACTAACTTGATACAGTTGTGAATTAGGTGATTTATTTATTTTCATGTAATGAAAATAAAAGATTCCTTTGAAAAATACATTATTTTATAGATATTTTTATTGTACTGCCCATTAAAAAACTCTTAAAATGTCTGCCTCTAAAAACATAGTACTTTTATCCACATATTTTCAGAAAAACGTTATTATGCATAGCATGAGTTCTATATTCATAATTAAATTATAGACATGAATACTTCAGAAGGAGCATAATTAATATGGCTTCAATAAAAAAATGAATACTTAACTTTTAGAGAGAAATGACTCAGAACACTTTTTTAAATATCATCCAAAAACTGATTTATGTCATAAGTGGGAATGGCTTCAAAGTCTAGTCTCCACTAGGTGAATAATTAATTATCTTAAACTGAGAATGATATATGTATCTGATTTTTCCATAACTAATATACATTTTCTAATAAGGTCATAAAATTAGCATTTTCTTTTCATAAGTGAGAAAGAGAGAAAATAATAAACACACCTAACTAGCTTCAGATTTGAAGCAAATTGTTAAGATGCACTTCTGCAGGACAGAATTTCAGATCACATTGTTCCTGCAAAGGTGAAATACACCCATGTGTGACGGTCTAACACCACGTTAGATCCATTTAGCCCTGTGACACTTCCATTCAGTTTAGTCAGCATTGGATAAGGTCCTAAAACCCCAAAGGTAGATTGGTCTTGTGAAGGCCCTCTGCACAGATGAATTTCATTCTCTGGGAGTGTGTCCCCCTTGAGAGAAGACGTGGGGAGACAGAAAAGGGGTCTCAGAAGATGTATCATTTAGAAAGAATTCTATTACTATGTCTTCAAGGAACTGGGATCTGGAGTCTTGCAAAGAGAGTTGAACAGAGCTCCGTCCTCATCCATCTGATAAGGAAAGAGAAGTGTCCAGCATAGATACTGGCTGTCTCCTTCTTAGCAGGTAGATACAGGGACACTGCCGGGACTAAGAAGGTTCATGCAGGATTCAAAGTTATCAGAGATAAAAGAGCAGAGGGGAAATCTGTCTACTTACCCCTTCCAGATTGACGGTGGAAGGACTGGTTGGGAACCATGCCAATAGGAGAAGTAGCTGCCTGAATCTCTGCAGTTGGCATAAGGAGCTGAGATAGGACGCTGCTGCTGTAAGAAAAGAGTGAGGGACTGTCTGAAGAACAGCCCAGCTCCAGGATGAAGGCTGTTGCCTCCTGAGAAGAGGGGAGGAAACTGACCAGGACTGGCATGTGGGCCCAGAATGGGTGTGAATTTGAGTGGTTAACAATGTAAATTACCTTCAATAGAATGAGTAAATATACCACCTAATAATAAATATTGTTAAGTTTAATACAGCAGTGCCCAGGGTCAACCGTGAGTTGGTCCTCGGTGTGCTAGATACTCTATATAACAATATGTAATAGTAGCCAGTCTCTCCCCTACAAAATTTAGTGTCTAAAGAGTATCTATGGCTCTTACTGAAAAACTTAACATGGATTTCAGGCTATAGCCATGCACTGTCTATATAGCAATAGGGACCATCATTCTCATTTGAATTATGACTTATTTCAGGGTACCCATATGGCCAAGTGTGCACATAAAATCAGACTAGATGATCACAATGGTCCATTCTGGCCTTAGAATCTAAGAATCTTTTACACTGCATTGGTGATGTAAAGGGGTGTTAGAGTGAACAGAAATGAAATTCACATCTCCTTGAAGCCTGCTTTAAACTGACAGAGTGGTATGAAGGAGCTTTTGTGTAAAAATGAGTGCATTTCTAGACCTGGTAATACATGACGACTAAATGCATTATTGGTGCAATTTCACCAGAATGAATGTCTGAAAATAATGGCTTGAATGAGTCTGGATGCAGGAAGCTAGCACTGGGAGTAAAAGAGTAAAAACATTCCTTGGAACTCTGTTTACCCGTGTTTCTGAAGACAGGGTGGTAGCCATGTTAGTCTGTAACTTTAAAAAACAATGAGTATGTAACCCACACACCTAGTGTGGTTACCATGCAGTGGCACCTAGACCACAGCAACAGTTAAGACTAAGAAACCTCTAGAGCATGGGCTGGGAGCCAGTTGGCTTTTAGCTCAGAGGGTAGAGGCTCTTATACTCAGCTCCAGAGGTCCCAGATTCAAATCTGCCTGTTGGTGGTTACAAGTAGCCCTGTGGGGCACCTTAGGGTATGTCTAGACTACATGGCTCCATCGATGGAGCCATGTAAACTAGTTTACCTGACATAGTCAATGAAGCGGGGATTTAAATAATCCCTGCTTCACTAAAATAAAAATGGTCGCCGTGCTGTGCTGACAATCATCTGATCTGGCACAGCGCAGCAGTCTAGACGCAGGTTGGTCGACAAGGGAAGCCTTTGTCAACCGCTCTTGTAAACCTCGTTTCATGAGGCATAAAGGAGCGGTTGACAAAGGCTTCCCTTGTCGACTGATCCACATCTAGACTGCTGTGCTGTGCCGGATCAGCTGATTGTCGGCACAGCGTGGTGGACATTTTTTTTTAATGAGGTGGGGATTATTTAAATCCCTTATTCATTGACTATATCGGGTAAACTCGTTTACATGGCTCCGTCGACAAAGCCATGTAGTCTAGACATACCCCTTGAGACTAACCAAAATAGATAGTATCATGAGCTTTTATGCCCATGAAAACTCATGATACAATGTATTATTCTACATTAACGAAGAGCTGCAGCATACTGATGGATGAAAGGAAAATCTATATTACACAGACGTGGCAGTTCTTTTCTGCAGAAATGTAGCAGTAAAACAACAACTGCTCCTAAGGTGTATTCGCAAATACGGCCTTCATTTATTTCAGCAATAGACATCATGCAATCACTCACTTTTTTCAGCACAACAATTGCAGTGAACTTCATCATCCTGATGCTGAGTGGCAACTTTTTTCCCCTCCCTTCACTAAGCAAATTAATCTGACTGTCCAAGATCAGGCATGTTGTGCAGATACTGGGGTACATGAGCATATCCTATCCTCTTGTTCTCTTTGAATGTTAGAGCTCAGCTATCCTGTGGCCCAAAACAACAGGCATATTTTGTTATAGATTCTGATAGCATTAGTTACTACTTATGGGCTCTGTCAGGAACATCTGCCTAAAGGCTTTTTTAGTTTCTACTGTACTTAGAGTTGAAGTATATTTGTTGCTTTGTGCCATGGTCATTTAAAATGTTTTTTACTTACATAACCCATATTTTGGTGGATTAGTAATCCTATACTGCAAGACCAGGAGTTTTCCCTGTTAGATAGCAAATCAAAAACAGTGGAAGGATGTTGACCAGAATTCTTTCTTAAAAGTTGAAGTATGATTATGTTTAACGGCATGTCATTACGTTTGGCTTAAGATTACAATAGGCTCAAATCCACCAAACCTTTTCATTCACTCCAGGCAGCCAGCAGTGAATGCAGTATCATACACTAGCTAAGTTATTGCCAAGATCTAGAAGCAGCGTTAACCTGGAATCTGTTCGATACACATTGCTTGTGAGGAAGAAGAATTATTCAGAGGAAAGAGTATGCGGCCACTTGTAGCACAGCACCCAAGTGTAAAGGGAAAAAGGGGACAGAGGTAGACCATACAGGTGATGAACCTTTCTGTGACTAGAAATCCCTGTCCTGATGAGCCACAGGGCTGGCGGATTGTACCCCTTGTCCATGTTTTCATGGAATGCTATCTCTCAGAGTGAAATGGAAATTACCCCTTGGCAGAGTAGCCAGAAGCTTCTTATGGTCAAAGCCCATTGTCCAATATATTGATGTCTTCTAGTTCTCTCGGTCTTTCATAGTCAAGCTTTTAAGAAATCATAATACTTGCTCCTCTCCACTTTCTAAACTCCAGCCCTTCCCCCTGCAAAGACATTGTCCATAGCTTTCTAATTTCTCACCTTGTAGGCCTACCTCGGTCCCTGTCAGTCTGCTTGGGCTGTCACAACCAAACTCTCTATTCTCATTCCACTGCTCTGACTATCACAGAATTATAAATGCTAGAACTGGAAGGGACCTTGAGAGGTCATGAAAAGGTTCACACTGCCCAGATAGTGAAAACATTCCCCTTCTGGGGTCCAGTTTATTAAATTCTACACATAGACTTTCAAAATAGAACCCAAACTGACAAATTCATCACTCCAGTCCCATGTGCTCCACCCCTGTCTCATACACACACACTTCCCTCCTAGAACTTTATTGACATCTCATTTCCTTCTGCACCATATTCAAGCTCCTCATCCCTGCCTTCAAGGATATATAGAGGTTCTTCATCCAATAGAACTCCCGGTGGGCGCTCCACCTTAGGTTGCATGTGAGCGCTTGATGCGGCAATATAACACAGTAGGTATGTCTAGACTGCATCACTCTGTCGGCAGAGGGATTCAGATTAGGCAGGTCAACATTGCAAATGAGGCAGGGAATTAAATATCCCGTGCCTAATTTGCATTAAAATGGCCACCGCGTTTTGCTGACTTGGCACTTTGATGGCAAAAAGCAGAAGTCTAAAGGGGGATCCGTCGAGAAAAAACGCCTTTTTCGACAGATCCCTTATGCCTCCTGCAAGGAGGTTTACAGGATCTGTTGAGAAAGACAGGATCTGTCGAGAAAGAAAGTCTTTTTGCAGACAAAGTGCTGAGTTGGCAAAACATGGTGGCCATTTTTATGCAAATTAGGCATGGATATTTAATTCCCTGCCTCATTTGCAATGTCGACCTGCCTAATCTGCATACCTCTGCCGACAGAGGGATGCAGTCTAGACACACCCAGTGTGCATGTATTCAAGCACCTCATCTCTGCCTTCAGGGATATATACAGGTTCTAAAATCAGCCCTTTTAACCAATGAAAATTATAAGGAAAAGGAAGGAGATAATGATTTGCAACTCTATAATTAGTGTAATTTGATTTGGGAGGAAGCCGTTTCTGTTCACCAGGATATGAACAGGATGTAGATTATTATTAATAATAATATTTGATATTTGTCTAGCCACTTTGAACTAGGACTCTCTAAACCTGTGGCTCCTCGCTTCAGCTTTCTCTTTTGCTCGGAGCCATTTAAAAAGTCCACACTGCCCATATAGTCAAAACACCCCACTTATGGAGTCCAGTTCATTAAATTCTGCACTTAGACTTTCAAAAGAGAATCCAAACTGACAAATTCCATCACCCCAGCTTCAGCTGGGCCTAGAGCCTTCCTTTTGAGATTTTGTCCTCTCTTTAAAGTTTATTTTTAACTCTACCTCCAACCTGGGCACATATCCTTCTCCATAGGGGTCTGTCTTCCGGCTTTGAAACACTTCTTGCCTACCATTTTATCTTGTCTGTCTTTTCCAGTGACCTTCTTGCCTACCAACCCAGGGCCTTTCATAAGTCTTCTTAATTCTTGCAGACCTCTACCAACACCTACCCACCACACCTCTTTCTAGGTCTCTTCCTTTTCTATAGCATGTCCAATTGAGTCACCTGACCTTCATTCTCTCCACCTGGGAAGGTGTTAAGCTTGTCAAAGGTGGATTGAGGCCCATCAGCTGCTAAGGGGCCAGAGACTGTGTGAAAGAGAGGCCAGTCAAACCTCTGAACATAGTTCAGATTAGATTTTCCATTGTTGTGAGCTATCAGCTCCACCTAAGCATCATCTGATTCCCCTGGGCAACTTCTGGATTCCCCCTTAGACTGTACCTGGCTCCCAGACAGCAGTGGTTTCTCAGGGTCTACATAGTCCACTTTTGGAAGTAGGGAAAAAAAGGATCTCCTCTTCAATGCCTGGGCCTGGTGGCCCAGACCAGTCGTCAGCCTCGGCCAGGTCCTCCTGATGTGAGAGTTCAGGGCAGCTGGTGCCTTACTGAGCTTCTGGGCTCAGCTTTTATACGTCCTGCCCACCCCTAGGCCTCTGTGGACTTTAAGGAGCAAGTTCTATCTCAGCCACCCGGGCTCAGAGAGTGGTTCTTCCCCCTTGGGGTCAGGGAGCAGCAAACCCTGTTCACTACCTAGACATAAAGTAAAAATGTTTGACAATGCTGCATCCAACAAGTCACATAGAAACAATGAATTAACTCAGCCAGCTAATACATCAAAATGACAAAATAGCCTGTTTTAAACCTCCCAGGAACTTATCCTCAACCTTTCCCCAAATCCCTGTCAAACAGGTGGCTTTTGCAGCATACCCTGAAGGTCATCAAGTTTATTCTGTTTCAGAAGCAAGTTCCAGATGATCTATAACATACTAAATAGTGTATGTCGATGGGGTGGGGAGATGTGAGTGGAAAGAAAGAGGCAAGAGACAATGTTATACTAACAGGAGTAATATCACATTTTAAACCAGGTTTTTAATTTGGAAAAATAGTAGATTTCAGTTAAGGTGTTTCTAATTTCATAAGAGGTAACAAAAGATGTTACTTCAATTCCCCCTGATGGCAGAAAAATACTGGTTTTCATTTTGAGATTCGTGTAATTTACTGCTGTTATTGACTTCAAAATGTTACTCACCCACGTTCTGTGTGCCGTAAATGTTTTATTTCCTTTTTGGACTACATTTGCTTTGATTACAGGAGCACTGGTATTTTAATGTCAGGCTGTATTTATAGGTTGACATTTGAAGGAAGAGTATATTTTATCTTTTTGGTCTTATAGTGCTTTGCAGTGGAAGTTTACCAATTATGCAATGCATCATTATATGCAATAGCATTTTATTATATAAGCCAAATATATATTTTTCAAGCAGTTTTGTGTGAATTTGTTTAACTTAAATTTGCAGGAAAGGGAGCAACTGTTTGCATGTTCAGTGAGACACGCTGGCTACGTCTACACTGGCATGATTTTCCAAAAATGCTTTTAACTGAAAAGTTTTCCGTTAAAAGCATTTTTGGAAAAGCACGTCTAGATTGGCAGGACGCTTTTCCACAAAAGCACTTTTTGCAGAAAAGCGTCCGTGGCCAATCTAGACGCAGTTTTCCGCAAAAAAGCCCCGATCGACATTTTCGCGATCGGGGCTTTTTTGTGGAAAACAGTACTGTGCTGTTTACACTGGCCCTCTTGGCAAATGATTTGTGCAAGAGGGCTTTTGCCCAAACTGGAGCAGCACAGTATTTCCGCAAGAACACTGACGATCTTACATGAGATCGTCAGTGTTCTTGCGGAAATTCAAACGGCCAGTGTAGACAGCTGGCAAGTTTTTCCACAAAATCAGATGATTTTTCGGAAAATCTTGCCAGTCTAGACACAGCCGCTGTGTTTAGGTACCATGTAACCTTTCCATGTAACCAACTCTGCCTATACCATAGAGTGCTCACCATCCTTTGTTATATGTTTCTTTTGTTGCTGCGAGTCTGGCCAATTTATGTAATAGTTTTATGATGGGAAAGACTATCTGCTGGGCATTAGGCTAAAACCATCAAACATCTACACTGAGTCAGGTTTTCACCCAGGCTAACATAGAAAAGGTAGTTTAGTAACAAAAATACAGCATAGCACTTTAATATCATAACTTTAAAACTATGTTGTTGGGATATTCCATTGCATTAGCTATATAACACAGGTTTTGAGTATGGAAAGCTAGACCTATCTGCATGCAGCAAATACAGGATGAATTGCATTGTTGCCAGCCATCTATAATTAATAATACTATACTGGACTGGACTGGAATTACTCAATGGAATCAGTGAGAATCTATGACCTGGAGATGTACATTTCTTCTCACTGCTACATCATCAATTCTCTGAGGCTACGTCTACACTGCAGCGTGTCTTTTGAGCGCACCCGTTAATTCAAAATATAATGGGCTCGCTATTCCAACGTCCCTGTACGCCTCATTCCATGAGGAATAAGGGGCATTTCAGAATAGCGATTTATTTCAAAATAAATGCTGTGTAGACCAAACCAAATTTTGAAAAAAAAGCTATTTCGAAATTAACTTGAAATAAGTTACACAATTTGCATAGCTCAAATTGTGTAGGTTATTTAGAACTCCGGGTGCAGTATAGATGCACCCTGAGGCAGCATTTAACTTCTAGGCAACAGGGTCTAGCTCTGAGGACCAAATTTTGTTCTGACATAAATGCACCAAAGACTTGTGCAGAGTGTATGGTGGTAAATCAGTGCAGTTTTTTACCCCAGCTAGTAGTAGTACTTTGTGATGGCTTTTGAGAGAGGAAGGGAGCTATATCAAATGCATTGATGGCTTCAGTCTAATTCATGATGATGAGAGAGGCATCCACATCCTGGAAAAAAAATCCTAATAGGTACTTAATGGCAATGTTCAGCACAGAAGAAATGAGTGAATATAAAGCTTTCCTTTCAGCTACTGGAGTTATGGGTCCCCTCTAAAAAAGGACTGACTCTGTAGCACATCACACCATGAATTTTATAACAAGGCAAATGTTATAAACTAAATAGAATGTTGGAGGTGCAACGTGAAGAAACTGAATCTGTCATCCCTTGTGCTGTGCTTCTTAGAGTGCATTAATATAGAAATTGAGTTTCCAGTGCTGTGAATGTTTAAATGAATAATTGAATTTGTAATAATATTTTATAGATAACTGTGAAACACATTTTTGAGCTAGACGAAGGCAGTGCAAAAGTGAAGATGGGAGATTTCTCGCCTCGCCAATAGATTCTTCTCTTCCGAATCTGTCTCTGTTCATAAGCTTCAAAATACATTCATATTGTTTAATCAATCAGTTTTATGCAAAACACAATAAAATTGATAGGCTGCTGGCAAAATGTTGTCCATAGGACAGGTAAATGGGAAACAAAACCAAAATCATTATCAAGAATCTATTTTCTCTACAGTGTAAAATAAATCCCAGACTTAAACTACCCCTCAAGAATTGAATAGAACAAAATAAATAAAATTATAAGTAAATTATGCACTGGATCTACATCACGCCCAACATGGGAAAATCTAATGAAAGGGCCTGGAAACTTTATCAAGAGATGGAAAGAGGTGGAAAGACCCTTCTAAACACTGGAAAAGGAAATGGCTCTCCTAATTCACAGATGTCCCACAATTCACAGCAGAAACCCACAGTGGCATCCACAATGGTCTGAGACCTTTCCACAGAAGCTCATGGACTATTTCAATCCCTGGACACCACTACAGCAATGACAGCAGATGTCGTCCTGGCTGGTTAAGTACAGCCCCTTTCAACAAGGGATTACATATGAAGAGGTGAAAACTTCAGGAACTGTGTTGTGGTCATAGTAAGTCCCCATGCATAGTAAGGATCAGGGTGGCATAGAGAGTGATAATGCTCTAACTCTGCCACCTTCAACCACCGTGTATACCACCAGACTCCAGACGCATGTAGATCATGAACCGGGGATTCTGGAGATTTGAAGGAATGGAGTATGATGTCACTTATGATCAGTCTCTCTACACATAAACCAAAATCCAGACGTACATTGGTTTTTATCCACACTGATAAGGAGAAAAAGAAGGAAGGGATCATTTAACAAAGTATCTCCCTTTTATACTATTACATTATTCTTTAGTGAGCCTTCTACTTTTCAGACCACTCTAGTCATTGGTTTGTTCATTTCTAATAATAGGAAAGCTATTCATGTTTCAGTTCTAAATGCCCAATAACAAAAAGGCTACCTTTTGGGTGTGATGAGTAGTCTACCAATCTACAGTAAGTCAATTCCTGCACTAGGTATAACCTTATGTGCACAGTGTGTATTTTCTTCACTTCTTTGTTCCTTTAGGATTGCTGTGTATTGAACCAGCCATGGCAACTGCAACCTTGTAAATTCCAAATTCATCCAGGTTCCAAGTTGCTCTTATATAAAGATCTTTCAGTTGAACTTCTTTGGTGTCTTGCAAAGCAATATTAAGTCAGCAGAGCATATTTCTCAAAAAGAGTTTTTAGTTTTATTTCATACTCTAGTTGGTACTCCATCACACACTGTCTTCAGGAGTCTTAGGCTAGGTCTACATTGCAAAGGTATCCCAGAAAAGCAATGCCACATATAAGGAATGTGTCTGCTTTTTTGGAAAAATTTGCAAAAAATTGGATGTGCTCTTTCGCCATCCCTGTAAACCTTGTTTTATGAGGAATAAGGGATGGGTCAAAAGAGCACTTTTCTTCTGAAATTTGGTGCCATGTATATGTGCCAAATTTTGGAAAAGCCTCTTTTGACAGTAAAGCAGAAAAAGATATGCAATTTGCGGTATGTTTCTTTTTCTGATTTATCCTTGCATTGAAGACCTAGCCTTAGACAGGTAATCTGATTTGAGAATGATTGTAGACTTAAAGAACTTCTTTTTATAATAGGCATTTTTCAGGGAGGAGGGGGGAGAGCAATTTAATCACTACCAAATACATTATTTATTATACATGAAAACTTTAATTTAAAAGATAAATGTACTTTGTAGTAAAGGAACTGCAATAGATCAGTGGTTGTGATTCTTCTGATTTTTCTTCTGTACAAATGCATTAACTGGTAAGCACTCAGAAGGATAATTTTTGAGGCACTGAGGCACCTACATTCCATATGGTTTCAATGGGAGTTAGGTACTTAGCCACACAAGTGTGCCTTTGAAACTCTCCCACTCAGGGTTCAAAATTATGAGGGATAGGTGGATGCTAGATTTAAATGTAAGGGACTCACATTTTGGGGATTTGTTTCATATTGTTCTATAAATATTATGGGTTTTATTTTCTCTCTTCTCTTTTTCTTTCCATTCCAGTGGCTAATTTCCAATAAGCAACTATTTTATCCTTCAGGTCTTTATATTTTAAATTGGCACATTTAATTCCTAAGTACATTCATGTATTTTGGGACTGTGTGCTAGCCTTCCTGTGTATGCATATGCAACCATGACATGTGATGAAGCAACCTGACAACTTCTTATTTGGTGTGAAAAATGCACTGAAGTTTAATAGTCTTAGCTATAAATAATTTAATATTATTACAAATTCTAAAGGATGTCAAACCTCAGATCACATGTACAAAATGTGCAGCTTGATGGAGCTTAATCAGATCTGCTGTCTAGTTTTGCATATCTTGAACTCTGTAGGAGTTTAGCTATTCATTTCAATGGGAGCAGCATTGGTCCCAAATTTTAGTTTATTCAAAGTGAGAAGAACTTTTGTCTTTCAAGCTTTCAGATAGCTGACCTAAGCAAAATCATGCCATTTCCTTTGCTTTGTTTTAATATCTTTTGAGCTGGTGATAGGCAGCTTCAATTTGGGGTCAGAGACAGTGGTATCAATGTTTTTAAAATTTTGCTGACACTTTTAGAGCATATATAAAGAACTTAAGAGCCTCTGTTTTTAAAGCAGCAATGATCTATAGAGTCCACCCTGACCTGCCATTCCACAATTCATAAAACGGTATCTCCTCTGCAGTGTTGCACAAGAGGATTGTGATAGATGAACAGAGCGCATAACAGATATTGTTTTAGTGCATTAGTTCTGATTTCCTGTTAAAGGTGATTGATTGAGCCTCAGTCAAGATTCTGTCCTCAACAGATATTAAACAAATGCACCCAGACTCGATCAATCACTCTTCTCAAAGAATCGCCATATTTGGTACAAAAATGCAAAAATGCTATCTGTTTTGCACAGAGTTCATCCATTCTTCTTATTATTTTTTCAATAGCCTCAGAAAAATGTAGGTTGTCTTTATAAATCTCTTGCCTGCCATTTTAGTGAATTTCTCGAAGACAGCCAGCAACTGTGGTTAGAGAGATGATATCCTGATATGAAAAGCTGATTTCTATTGTTTTAAACTGTTTGATTATAAAAAAGAGACAAGCAGAGGTATCCTATTTTGGAGGATCAGTTGACAGCAGGAAAGGACATTTATCTGTAAAAGCTGACCTTGGTAGTTGCAGCTATCATATTCATTGATTTCCACCAGTATCAACATTTTTTTCTCTGAAGACTAGATTATGGCATCTGGCTTCGCTAAATAATTGCATTTTATTCTGTTGATATTTTCCTTACCCTAATTAATAACGTTGTTTCTTTGAGTGTAATTGAGTCACAATCACAGGACTTTCATATGCACCAGGAAAACTGTCGATGCATTGGGCGTAAAGTACAAGGCAGGTATGGTGAGAGATTATGTTCCCTTTATGTGTGATGTCATGTGGCTCCATGGGACCTGATTGCAACTTAGGAGCAGGCAGGAATTCAGTTGAGGGTGTTTTTGAGGTTTGACTTGCATTACGTTGATTGACCAGAAACCCTGTGTTCCAGAACTAGAATAACAGCGTAGTGGAAGTCGGTAGAGTTTTCCTGGACCCTGTCTGTTGATTGGAGGTTTAATTTCCACCACTACTTCTACCAGGTCTCTATATAACTACCTCTTATTTGGCATCCTCATGAGGGAAAGAATATGCCAGATTGGTTAATGAACTCTTAATCTTGATTTAAAATATTCAAATATACATCTTTCATCACTTTCAAAAAAGCAATATAATTTCACAGTTATTATAGCCCACTTGTAGGGCTGCCAAGAGTTAGGGTTGCCTGCCATTTTTCCTTTGTAAGATCATGTTTTCAGTTGCTTATAACTTTTATTCAATGTAACTGTTTAGATTGGAATTTTCTATGCTGCGTATCTGCCTCGGGCTTTTTTAAGTTTCAGCAAAAATGGTTCAGCTGTTTCTAAGAACCAGGCTGTGCGAAATAGGTTGTTTCCCATGTTAAAACAAATTCTAACAGCCGTTTCATTGAAATGCTGTCACTCCTCTGTGCTTTGGAGCAAGAGCTTGAAATATAACTCAGAGATTGGTTTTGTGTCAGGAATATATATTTTGCAATTCTCATGAAAAGCTGCCAAAATTTGGCCAATGGCAGGAGGGACATGTGCAATATAGGTTTTGTTAGTGAAACTCACTGGCAAAGTTTGTCTTTCATTCCCCTTTACTGCTGGTCCACATAGAGGACAATGACCTAACACTGCTATCAATTACTCCCTTATTTCAAGCAGCAGGGATTCCTGAAGTGGAGCTAAAGGTTCTCATCCAACTAGTGACCCATGTGGATGTTAATATGTCTCCATGTGATGGAATTTATTTTCTCAGATGGCTTTTTTATAACCAGGTTTAAGGAATTGCACACTAATGACATGAAAACATGTTATGGTTGAACACTTGAAACTTAGGAAATGCCAGAATTTAGGTTTCCCATGCAATCTAGAATCTCCATAACATTCAGTGGCACACACACACCAACTTTTGCTTCTCCTCCATGGGCTGCAGGGAAGCAGTAGCTCTATTCATTCAGTAGCCCTGTTTTCCCCTTGGATGACTAATTGTCATAACCTTCATGACGATTTTACACCATCCACATGACATATGGGACCTGCGGAGTAGATAGAATTTGCCCCACTAAAATATTAGTTCAAATGTATCCCTTCAAGAGGTTTGTTGTCATTCATAATTCAAACAACAGCACCACATATATCTGAGTCTTCTCAAAGGTTGGTTATTTTAGTGTCTTTCTTTAAGACCCTCCTTTTTCTTTTCAAAAAGAGACACTCCAATCTCTGTTGTATCCTCATTCTGATTAGCTAGATGAGCCTGACATTCTGATACTTCTTTACACAGATTTTAATCACTTGACATCACAATTACTTAACAGAGGAGATCTGTACATCCCTATCTAGGGTTTTACATCCCCACAACCTGTTACAAATGTGATTCAAGGGCTTATATAGTAGCACCAAAATACTACCACTTCTAGCAGCTCAGACAAGAAGCTCACCAGTGTTTGTTTTGTTTACATTCAAGAAAGCATCTGCAACAGACTTTAATTGCTTTTGAACATGCAAAGGGAATGCCTTCAAATAAATTTAAATTGCAAGCTTGGTCAACAAAAATGTTTTTAATTGTCCATTGGCAGCCGTTCAACCCAATTTTTACATACTGATTATAGTGTGTGTCTACTTTGGTCTGTGAATGTTAATAACACACGGCTTGTTCCATAGGGGAAGAAAACACCTCTTAGTCTATGTGACATCATAAGACAAAAAAAACCCCTATTACTGTATCTTCATAAGTATGATTTTTAAATCCATATATTACAATATTGAACCATTAGACAAGAGTTACTCTCTTCTATGATTTTATTTTCTTCATTTTAATTCTAAAAATGAAAAACTTGATTCTCATCTCCACCTGAACAGAGCATGGACCCTGCTGTGACTCTGGGGTTGCAACGCTCACAGAGAACCGAAGCCAGTGATGAATTGGGTGTGTCAGAAATCTGTTCCATCACCCATGCCCCACCCTCAAAGTTCCCTTACATGTTCCATTCTCTTGGACAACAGCAAAGCTACCACAGAAGATAGCAGAGGTCCTCTATGAGAGGAACGCATGCTTGCACGGGTGGAATTTTCCAATGGTCAGCTCTGGCCATTTTAATTACATGCTGCACCACATCAGGACCAGAAACTCTAGCATCAAATCTTTAGAATAAAAAAAAACCCACGATTTTTTTGTGTGTGATATTTGTCATGCTTCCACAACTTTCTGCCTCTCATCCTCTTAATCTTTCTCCACCACATTGGGGAAAATAAGACATGTCCTTACTGAAGTAAGACCAGTGGTGTGTCTTTCCTCTTTCCAAAAGTGGCCAGAAGCTGAGAAAGATTCAGGAAACTGCATAATGGACACTTGTGGAATCTCTCCCTAAAATGAAGGATTTCTTTCTTTTTTCTTTGTTTCTTCATTTGGTTTGTTTTTAAACTAGTTAGTGATTGTTTCCTTTCTCTCTGTATGGCCTTTAATTTGGATAACTTCCACCTATAGAAACTCCCAATAAAAGACTTTACAGAATTACGCTTACTATAAGCCATACTGGTTTTATGTTTATCATCTTGTCCTAGCTTGTGATATAAATAGCAATTAGCCACTAGGTGACAGACATTTATTTTAAAATCCTGACGTAGGAAGATCTGAATTACTTCCAGTGCTTTGTGTAAAGTCATAAAGCTTGCCCTCATATATGAGGTTGATTTAGTTGGCAGATATTTTCTGAAATGAAAAATACTACAAGTTCTTTGAGCATAGTAATTTGAAGCTTCAGAAGAATTATATTGAGAATGTCTTAATTACAGATACATTTGCATTAATTTATCAGTTCTCTTGGTTAGATTATGTTGTCATCTTCAGTGGCATAAATTCAGAGTTACTTTGTTGTCTACCATCAAGTTTTTCTTGATTTACGTAAATATCCGTGAAAACAGATTTAGCCCTGCATGAAAATCAGAGCTTGAAAAATTCAGTGAAAGTGAAAACTAGTTTTCTGTATCACTGACCCATTTCCCAGTAACAGCAAAGGAATGATGTATGTGTTGTAAAGGTTTCTTCTTAACCTCATTGGGGTCTTTTTGAGTTGGTGAGCAATTTTTTCCCCGCTAAATGCCATCCATGGTAAAGATATTCTCTGCAGTACAGCAGCGTTGTCATTATGATTTGTAAAGCTGTGCTGAGGTGTTCAAAGTGACTGACTGGTTTTAGCATTTGATTATCTAATATAATATTTATGGAGTCATCTAGTCCATTGAAGTACATAATTTTGGTCTTTGCTTTACTGGAGCCCTGCCTGGTCCATGTTTTTTAATCCATATCTTCACCTCCCTCAACCCCTCTCCCCTCCCCCACTTCTGAATACAAAGTAATGTATTCACTGACTTTTTGTTGCTGTCTAACAGGAAAGTGTTATCCAAAGGACAATGGCAGCAGGTTTAAAATGAATGAAAGGAAGTATTTCTTCACACAATACACAGCCAACCTGGGGAACTCTTTGCCAGAGGATGTTGTGAAAGCCAAGAATATAAGAGGGTTAAAAAAAGAACTAGATAAATTCATGGCTATTGGCCAGGAAGGGGAGGAATGGCGTCTCTAGCTTCTGTTTGCCAAAAGCTCAGAATGAGTGACGGGGAATGGATCATTTGATTAGCTGTTGGTTCCTTCCCTACTGGCCACTGTTGGAAGACAGGATACTGGGCTAGATTGATGTTTGTTGTTATCCAAATGTCATCACGCAAGTTGAATGTAGAGAATGTTTCAGTAGACTTTAAGTTAAAATCACTTCCATCAAATGAGTCTCTTTATACAGTGTAAAAAGCTGGCTAGAAATACAGTGCTAGTGAAATTCTGAGAGTATTATCACTTAGTACTGAAGTATAAGAGTTCCTTCCTATCATCGCTAGCTAATTGATATAAATTGAATTTGTAGCATAGAAACATTTCCAAAGTTCGTAAAAGTTTTAGATAAAAATTCTAAAGGTGTTTGTATAATCAATAATAAATTAAATACGAAGTAGCAAAATATCAAACAATCCCATCCAGTTGGATCTGTGGTAGAGTTAGGGTCACTACAAAATATATTAACTACAATATCCACATTGGACTGGTGAGATTTTTTTTTCTTTTTACACTACAGTACTCACTTGCCTGTGCCAGTATAACCATTAGAAGCTAAACAATTTATGAGATTAAATATAATAGTAACATTTTGGGAAGTCACACAATGTTACATTTGGTTTATAGTATGCTAGCAGATTTACCAGGTATTGCTTGGGCCTTTAAAGAAATATTTTGTTTGTTTGTTTGTTTGTTTGTGGGAAATTAAAGGAAAATGTACATGTTGTATGTAAATGATTTATTTGGTTGAGCTTCTAACTGTGTTGTTCTGTCTGTATGAAGGCGAGTTTCCCCGTGATCTTGATTTTCATGTGCTCAAAAAGAGACTTGTCTATGTCTCTGTGTTTCCAGGTGACCTTGAATCTGTGTTACAGTTTCAGAACTTCTTGATTGCACCATTCTTTGTGAATGTGATCTACTTGAATCAAAAGTAGCCTTTTTTGTTTAGTAAAAAGTTCTGTAAGGGTGTGACTACACTGCACTGTAGGTCAAAATAAGATACAGAATTTGAGCTATGCATATTGTGTATCTTCTTTTGATGCTATTTCAAAACTTTTTGAAATGTCATCCTGCCACAGCTCCCCCCCTGCAGCCAGCAGCAGGGCAGCAGGCTCTGGGGCTGTCCCCAGCATACTCTAGCCCCACCACAGCCTGCAAATGCAAATGCTGCCAGGGGGACAAGCACCAGGAGCTGTCACTGGTGTGGTGCACTCCTCTCCTCATGGCCTGCAGGCTCAATGCCAGAGGGTCAGGCTCCAGGGTCTCCCCTCAGCTTGCCATGGCCCCCCATGGCCTAAAAGTCCAGGGCTTAGCCATGATTCCTGGCTCTGCTTCTGTTGGGGAAGGCTCCTGGGTGGAACAGGGGAGGTCCTGGGCAGGGGAGACAGGAGAGTTGGGGTTGTAAAGGATGTGGGGCTGGGGGCTCTCAGAGGGGGCTTGGGAGTGTGGGGGCTGGGGACCTGGAGTCGGTGGAGTGGAGCTGTGGGGCTGGGGACTTGGGCTGTGAGGGCTGAGGGGATAGGGAGTTGAGGGAAGTTCAGAGGGGTCAGCTGGGCAGTCTTTTATTGATGCAGCTTCATCCAGTGGTCGCTCTGCAGTACAGTTGTCCTCTGCTAGCTCACTGCCCCCAGTGGTCATGCTCAGTATCGCATCTCTACTCTCTGCACCTCCCTTTTCAAGTTCTGGAAAAACAGTCCCATTCCTGGCACTTCCCATTTTCCAGACACAACCAAACTCTGATCTTGCTTTAAGTTAGGGTAAGAGGAAGCTGCATATAAAATTTGGTGACCCTGGCTCTTTCCGGTTAGGAGGAGTTCCTGAACAAATGCACTCACAGATAGACACCCAGACAGACACATTCTAAATTAGATACTAGACAGAGAGACAGATAGATGAATTTGATACCACACTGTTACACTATTGAAGAAACATTAACAAAAGCTATTTTGTTGTAATTTGGGGCCTGATCTTCTTTAACTTCACTGGTGTGTCTATGGAGTATTTCAGTAAACATTTACATTTTTCCGGTGTAAAATTTATGTATGTGAGAGTGTATTCAGGAGATTCCTGCATCCATCAAATGGACTTCTCTGCCAGGTCCACTAATAAATGTCTGCAGTAACTATTGTTTTTTTAAAATTTGCAATTTCAGCCTCTAGCAGGCAAATCAAAATTCATTGTTAAATGAGTCTGGATCTTAACACTACTTTGAATGCAGTCAGTCCCATTCTAGTAACCTCAGAGTTGCTAAGAAAATAACTAGGTAGTCTCTTTGGGCAGTCTCATCAATGTGTGCTTCATACTAAACATTCTAGCCCTGGTCAGCAAAGTACTAAAAGTATTTTAAAGTTGTAGGTATGTGCACAAATGCCTTGCTGGATATTGGGACCAGAGTGCTCAATCCTTTTCTAAAACTCAACAGGGCAAAGGAAAAGTGTTGTTGTAACTATATTGCTCCCAGGATATTAAAGACAAGGTGCTTGACATAACATCTTTTATTGGACCCAGTTCTGCTGGTAAAAGAGATGCATTTTCAAGCTTATACTTAACAGACTTTGACTCCCTCAGGGATCTGATGGGCAGGATCCCCTGGGATACTAACATAAAAGGGAAATGAATCCATGAGAGCTGGCTGTATTTTATAGAAGCCTTATTGAAGGTACTGGAACAAGCCATGTCAATGCACAGAAAGAAAAGCAAATATGGTAGGTGACTAGCTTGGCTTAACAGTGAAGTCCTTGGTGAGCTTAAACACAGAGAGAAAGCTTACAAGAAGTGGAAACTTGGACAGATGACTAGGGAAGAGTATAAATGTATTGCTTGAGCATGCAGGGGTGTAATCAGGAAGGCGAAAGCGCTATTGGAATTGCAGCTAGCAAAAGATGTGAAGGGTAACAAAAAAGATTTCTATAGACATGTTAGCAATAAGAGGGTGGTCAGGGGGTGAGTGAAACCCTTACTGGATGTGGGAGGTAACCTAGTAACAGATGATGTGAGAAAAGCTGAAGTACTCAATGCTTTCTTTGCCTCTGACTTCACAGACAAGGTCAGCTCCCAGACTACTGCACTAGGTAACTCATTATGGGAAGGAGGTGGGCAGCCTCCGGTGGAGAAAGAACAGATGTTAAGAACTATTTAGAAAAGTTGGACATACAAAAATCCATGGAGCTGGATTTAATGTAACCGAGGATCCTGAGGGAGTTGACTGATATGATTGCAGAGCCATTGACCATTATCTTTGAAAACTCATAGCAATCAGGGGAGGTCTGGGATGACTGGAAAAAGGTAAATCTTTAAAAAAGGTAAGAAGAACAACCCAAGGAACTATGGACCAGTAAGCCTCACTCAGTCCACAGAAGAAACATGGAGGGGATTTGCAAGGAATCCATTTTGAAGCACATGAGAGAAGAAAAGTGATCAGGAATAGTCAACATGGATTTACCAAGGGCATGTCATGGGTGACCAACCTGATGGTAACTGGTGACTGGCTCTGTGACAAGGTAACTGGCTCTATGAATATGGGGAAGACGGTGGACATAATATGCTTTGACTTTAGCAAAGCTTTTGATGTAGTCTCCCACAATATTCTTACCAGCAAGTTAAGGATGTATGGATTGGGTAAATGGCCTGTAAGGTGGATAGAAAGCTGGCTAGATTGTCAGGCTTAACAGGGTAGTGATCAGCGGCTCGATGTCTGATTGGCGATTGGTATCAAATGGAGTGTCTCAAGGATCAGTTCTAGAGCCGGTTTTGTTCAACATCTTTATTAGTGACCGGGATGAGGGGATGTGTTGCACCCTCAGCAAGTTTGCAGATGACACTAAGCTAGTGGGAGAGGTAGATATGTTGGAGGGCAGTGATAGGGTCCATATTGACCTAGACAAATTGGAGGATTGGGCCAAAAGAAACCTCATGAGGTTCAACAAGGAGAAGTGCAGAGTCCTGCACCTGAGACAGATTGTTACGGACTGGAGACCAAGTGGCTAAGCAGAAATTTGGCAGAAGACCTGGGTATTACAGTGGGATATGAGTCAACAGTGCACCCTTATAGCCAAGAAAGCTAACGGCATATTAGTGTGCATTACCAGCAGATCTAGGGAAGTGATTATTCCCCTTTATTCGGCACCAGCGAGTCCACATCTGCTGAAGTATTGTGTCCAATTCTGGAAGGTAGAAACAATGTGGATACACTGGAGAAAGTGCAGCAGAAGGCAACAGAAATGATTAGCTGGCTGGAGCACATGACTTATGAAGAGAGATTGAGGGATTTGGGCTTATTTAGTCTACAGAAGAGTGAGGGAGGATTTGATAGCCTTCAACTACCTGAAGGAAGGTTCCAAAGAGGATGGAGAGAGGCTGTTCTCAGTAGTGATAGATGGCATAATGAGGAGCAATGGGCTCAAATTCCAGAGGGAGAGGTCTAAGTTGGATATTAGGAAAAACTATTTTGCTAGGAGGGTGATGAAGCACTGGAATGGGTTACCTAGGTAGGTGGTAGAATCTCCATCCCTAGAGGTTTTTAAGTCTCGGCTTGATAAATCCCTGGGTGGGTTGATTTAGTTGAGGTTGGTCCTGCTTTGACCTCCTGGGGTTTCTTCCAACCCTATGGCTGCATCTAGACTGGCCAGCTGTCTACACTGGCCACTTGAATTTGTGCAAGAACACTGACGATCTAATGTAAGATCTAATTGTGCAAATACTATGATGCTCCCGCTCGGGAAAAAGCCCTCCTGCGCAAATGCTTTGTGACAAGGCCAGTGTAGGCAGGTAAAAACTGTTTGCGCAAAAAAGCCCGGATGGCGAAAATGGCGATCGGGGCTTTCTTGCGCAAAACCGTGTCTAAATTGGCATTGACGCTTTCTGCAAAAAGTGCTTTTGCGCAAAAGCGTCCGTGCCAATCTAGACGTTCTTTTCCGCAAATGCTTTTAACGGAAAACTTTTCCATTAAAAGCATTTGCAGAAAATCATGCCAGTCTAGACGCAGACTATGATTCTATGAGTTCTTCTTCTGTGGAAGCAAGAAGCTTGTCTTGTAGGTATACATATTTTGCTCAAAAGGGGTTTTTGCACAAAAAGGATCCATCTACACTGCTTGTTTTTGCCCCAAAAGCCGCAGGCAGAGAATATGCAAGAGAATTGCAAGAAGTTGCTAATGAGCGCTTCATTAGTATATTCTCTGCCGGCAAAAGCCGGCAGTGTAGACATAGTCTAGAAGTTTAATTACCCGAGCAATTCACAGTGGGTAGAAAATTCAAGCGGCAAATAGCTGAACAATAATTGGAAAGACAGTAGAAAAAGTGAATCCCAACACTGAAGGGGCCACCTTTCAATAAAAGAATACAACATTTTCTGTAGAATTGGGAGACTATGTTCCATAAGAAATCTTCAGAGAACTGTTCTACAAGTTGAGCTTAATTGGCATCAGCATTCAATATCATATAATTTAAATGCTCTGATTCATTGCTCCTAAGACCTTTTTGTTTGCAGATGATGTAGTGAATCAAGCTGTGAGAAGAGATGACATTGCTTTACTGAATTATTTACTGATTTTTTGGTTTGTTGACCAAAATGAAAAATAAAAAAATACTAATTTCAGCTCAATTTGATTTTTTTAGCAAACAAATTTCAAAAAATATTTTGGATCAAACGCAACATTTTGTTTAATCTGGAGTCCAACCTTTCATTTTGTTTTGATTTTTACCTGTTTTAAAAAAATAAAATCGAATTAAAATTCTGAATAAAATGAAAATGTTTCATTTTGATTATATCTCAGTGAAATATTTGTATTTTTAATGTTTTTAAAATTCAACTGAAACAGATGAATTCAACACAAATTTGTGACATGTTAGTTGACCTAAATCAGTATTTTTCTGGGGGAAAATAAGTTTTCACTAAAATGCTGTTGTTGCCTGGTCTAGTCATGCCTGTCATTTGGCATATCTTCCTCTTGTGGGATGATCTCTATATGATACCTTTTGTGTTTTTCAATCATATGATGTCGCTGGTCATGACTTCATAGATAAAGTTGAGTTGTATTTTGCACTGGAAGCAGGGATTCAATTTCTTAGTTTTGTATGGAAAAATAAGCATATCTTGCAAAGCCTACAACACTTATTATTTGTGTTAAGAATCATTACTGTGTGCATTTACAAGTGAATCTGTTAGTTTATTAGTTAAAATGAAATTTAAATGGAGCCTTTGGAAGTTTTAGCATCTTTCAGTCTCTTCTGTATCCTGAATGATCTTAACAATGGAACAACAATATTCTTAAATCTCTTCATAAAATTAATATACATTGCAATCTTGTGCATAGATTATAATTGAAGAAATTAGCTTGTGATGAAGCAAAGTTATTACTGATTATTGTATCCAATTACAGTAAAACTCCAATAGTCCGGTATCCAATAGTCCGGCACTCCTGATAGTCCAGCATCAAAATGGCAAGAGCCTAGTGACTGAGCTTCGGCAAAAAATGAGTCACAAGGTAACAGCGGCAGCAGCTGAACTGAGCAGAAAGGGTAAAAAAGGCTTAAAAAACCTAAAACATTACAGTATAGTATATATAGTATGTACAATAAAAAGGGTTAAGAACACTTTATATACAGTATATAATGTATACAGTATATATATCACCAGTTTATAGTACCACCTGATCATCCGGCATATTTGACAATCCGGCACCACCTAGGTCCCATAGATTCTGGATTATCGGAAGTCTACTCTATTATGATTATAAAAGACAATTCTTGTTTAGTGTTCATGTACAAAACTTTACATAACTTTTGAAAACCAAGGAAATTCCAACACAGAAAATTGCACATCAAAGGTGAATTAAGATTAAAGATACAGATCAGTAATTTAAAATTAGAAAACATTTGAGGGGTGTTGTAATTATCTCAAAACCAAAAGATCTAAACATATTAATGTAATGTAAATTTATTGTTAAAGCACCCAAACAATTTCAAATCTGTCCTGTATAATTGCCATGAAATCACCATACAGTTAGCATTAATGTAATGGTTTTTTTCCCCCTTGTAACATGGATAAAAGTGTTTTCCATTAATTGAACAGGCTTTTAAGGGATGTATGTATCATAACATATTATAAGTTATGTAAGTATTTACTGGTTTTCTAAACATATACAATTTATTTTTAAGAATTTGTGATAAAAATCTATTGTTAAAAATACCCCGGGATATGCTACAAGAACTTTCTAGACTTTAAATAGTGTAAACCATTAGGGATTGTTTAAGTCTTTCATGTCACCATCCTTGTCAGGATGAAATCAGGTTGTCTTGATAACCTGATTTGGTGAATTAAATAGTTTTGAGCATTGGATACTACCTTCCCTAGAGTTTCCCTAGGATAAAAATAGTGAAATGGTAAAAAATGTCCAAGAGGGACTTTTGCATCCCAAAGGATGTTTTTGCTTTGAACAAAATGATGTTTCATTTTATAACTGAAACACATTATGCCTTTGAACTTTCTATAGCTAGAACTATTAAATAAGAATATTGCATTTCATGTATTATATTACATTTTAGTCCAGTTCATACATTTTTAATTTCCTTCATGTGTGGAGCTTTTGCCACCAGTGGAATAAAAGCAATCAAGTATCTATAATAGATATGAGACACTTACTGAGATTGTACCTTTCCTGTATAGATCTAAGTCTCCCTTTAACATCTAATTCAGTCCATCTCCCCGCTTCCACTTAAAAGGTAAAAAAGGAGAAGACAAAAAAGCAAGATGAAATTTAAAACTTTCCCCTTCTCCAGTATCCCATGTATGAAGCTGGAGAAAGGAAAGTAATGAAATGAAAATGTGCAAAAGAGTGTAAAGGGAAGTCCATGAAATTCTATCAGATATATACCTTGTTACTGTGATAGAACATTATATTTTAAGAAAACTCCTTTTTAAAGAACATCAAAATCATTGCATGATATACTCTGAGTGTGTGTATATATATATATATATATATATATATATATATATATATATATAGTATTTTTGTAACAAACATACATCTTGGAAATAATGACTACTTCCCATGTATTATCTTCACTTGAGTACTGTAGTACAGTGGGGGAAGATTTCTCCCATTTTCTTCTTACTTTGGACAGTGTCAATAGATGGTGAAATGATTTAAAACAACTCACAAAAGCCATTATGTATGTATACAATTCCCTTAAAGTTTTTGTTCTTTTCAAACAATTTCTCTTTATGGAGTTTCTGATTCTGACATTCTCTGACTGAAGACTAGCACCTTTCATTAGCTGTATTTTGGTACTGTGACATGCACTTAACAGGACTTAGTTATTTTGTTCTACATCTCTGAGCTATGTTGACATGCACATGAGTCATGGTTTGAATTTTATTATTTTTTGGGTGGTTGGTAAGTAGGATGGCTTTATGTTTAAAATTCATTTAAAAATGCCTGTTCTGAGTAATACTCATCAATCTTTAATTTGCTGGGTATTTGGAACAGAATCAGACTAGCTATGTTTACTAACTGCCATATCTTCTGGACCTGCCATTCAGGTAAATGATTGGGGAATTTTTAACTTGGAATCTTCAATTGCTAGGACAGACTGTGTGATCAAATGCATGCACCTTTTGCAGATGGTAAGCAAGTTTTAATGAAGCTATTTAATTACAGTATATCATGCATTGTAACTAGTTTGTAGGTAGGTGTTAACGTTAGCTTCAACTAAGTTGTAGCTGCTGAGTAATATTTAAATAGCTTCCTTTTATCTAACAGCACTGTTCTGGTTTCAGAACTCTAAGGTAAAATACCACTTTGAAACTCACGGAAACAAAAACATTAAATTAGTTGTACAAAGCTCAGCCATAAAGTGAACAGTATTTGTGAAATTCAGTTCTACTCCAACAGATCTTAGACTTAACTCCTATATTTTCTGTTGTTGATAAGATTCTTTGAAATTGTTTGTAAACCTGATTATTTCACCATGTCATCTGTTTACGCATAATTACAAGATTAGTTTATTTTGACTGTCATAAAAGCATCATTCAACTACTGACTAGAAAACCAACCATGATTATATGTTAAGAGCTAGTAGCTTCATCTTCATCAACATTTATAATATATCTCGATAGTGGAAAACTCAATATGCTCAAATTTATATCGATCACATCTTTTTGGTACATGCTGATGATTTCACAGATCTTTATGTTTCCTTCCTCCACTGAATTAGAAATATCTAATTATGGTCCAAAATGATTTTTCCCCAGCCAGAAAAAATAGACAACAATACAAAAATCTTAGCTCTGGTGTACAGTAGGGAATTATTTCAAAATAACCCCCAAATTTCCAAAAAACAAGCTGAGTATCAACACTGCTAATCCCAGTTATTTCAAAATCTCTACTCCTGTTTACCTCAGGGAATAATGCTTATTTTTAAATTGTTATTTTAAAATAGCATTAGTGTGGATGATCCAGTGCTGTTAATTCAGAAAAATTGACCTCCAGAGCCCTCTCACAGCTGCACTTGTGACCACTCTGGCCACACCTGCCATCTCCACTGCTTCCCTTCTTTTGTGGAACTTAAAACCACAGGCAGCAGGAAAAGGGCTTGTGCCACATGGTGAGCGTTGCCAGCCCCATGCCACACAGCAGCATCTCAGGAGCCATGGCAGATCCCAACACTCCCTCTGAACCTTCCATGGCTGCCAGCGCTCCTGCTGCACTCTCAGCTGCCATTGGCCAGGGATTCAGGAGAGCTACAGCCTGGACTGGTGCAGAGATCCTGGACCTCGCTCAAGTTTGTGGGGAGGAGATCAATGTCCAGGATCTCTGCTTCAGAAAGCAAAATGTGAATGTGTATGGCCAGATCACTATCAGCCTGGCTAAGAGAGGCTACAACCAGACCCTCAACCAGATCCACAGGAAGGTGAAGGAACTCTTTCAGACCTACCACAAGGCCAGGAAGCAGAGCGGACACTCTGGGGTGGCACTGCACATGTGCTGCTACTATGAGCAGCTGGATGCCATCCTGGGAGATGAGCCAGTCACTCCCCCTGAATCATCGTGAAGTTGGCTAGGACACTCCTGGCATCAGCCTCCAGAAGGGTGGGTTATGGAGGGAGAGGAGAAAGATGAACAGGAGGAGCAGGCCAGGCCAGGCAACCATGCCAGTCATCCAGGACCTGTTCCTCACCCTGGAGCCAGTCTTCCCCTCTCAGGATGTATCCCAGGATTCAGATGAACCCGGGGAAGTCACTTCAGATGTATGCTATAACTTTCCCTATGTACATGTGGGGGCAGGAGATGGACCTGCTCAGCCTGCAGGCCACACAATAGCCTGTGCACATGGGTGCACATGCAGCGCCAGTCCGGAGCACTCAGCTCCATGATGCTTTCATAGAGGAACCAGTCACTCCTTCTCACAAGGTTCCTGGAGAGGCCTGCCTTACTTCAGACTCTGTGGTGGGACACCTTCCCAAGACAAGTCACCACTAAGGAATCTGGGGTCATGAAACCACACAACAGTGCTGCACATGGCACAGGGTCATGCTCACACTTGGGCAGCATTTGCTCCTGGTCAAGTGTGACAATGAGGATGAGACTGATCCCCTGCATGGGAACCTGCTGTGGGGAGGAAGCAAAGGGGAACCCTGCAGCACTCTCTCCAGCAAGCAGCCTCTGCCACTCTCACACACCAATCCCAACACCCTCCCTGCTTCTCCAGCAGAGAGGCATAGAAGTTCTCTCTCTGTGGGATGCCACCAGAGCAGGACTCAGCACGTGCGGGACACAGAAAAAAACCGAGTCACCCTGTCACGCCCTTCTTCCACTCACAAGCTCCTCACCTGGCCAGCATCTTCCCATGTCTGCTTGTCCCCGGGCCAGGGGTGTTGCGATGCTCCCCTGAGACACCCTTCTCCTGCTGGAAAGTGTCTGTTGTCTAGGCAACATATGGTCTTGCTCAAAGCACATCACCGTCATTTGAACTGAGACCTTTGGTGTCGGCTCAGAGATCAGGGCTAGGCATCACACACATTGGCTCCTGGGATGATTGCCCTTGTAACTTTTCTTCACAGCTGAGCCAGCTGCCAGCTTGATGCATCCCCCACCTCCCACACTATCTTCACGACTCCGCAGGTTTTGCAGGAGGAAGAAAAACCAGGAGGACCTAAAGAGGGAGCAGAGGGCTGCCTGCAGTCCCTCATCTGGGGGATCAAGGAGGAGTGCCAGGAGTGGGCCACTGACTGGGAGCAGCAGAAGGCTGCCTGGAGCCAGTTGGTGCACCAGCATGAGTCCATGTGCTCCTCCCTCATGTTGGTGATGGAGCACATGGCCTCATTCATGGAGCAGGCCATGTGCCAACTCCCCTTCCCTACCATAGCCTCCCTTCCTAGGTCCCCCAGAGATTGGTAGGGCCCAGACATGGGACAGTGGGACCTCTTGGGCAGCCAATGTCTCCTGAGCAACCTGAGGAAAGAGCCAGGCACAGCCCCATCCCTGAGCCCCCTCTTCCCCCTCCTCCCACCTTTCCCATTCAAGGTTCTTTCCCCAGGACCTTCCCCTTGTATATCCCTCCCCAATGAACAGTCTTGTTTTTTCTCAAAAGAAGGCTTTTTTATTTGCTGTGCAGGAGTGGAGGGAAGGTGGAAGGGAGGGCAGGGAAAGGGAGGGGAGGGAGAAGAAAGGAACACACAGAGAATGCAGGGGCCCCTTGTGGAGAGGCACAGGGAGAGTCTCACAGCTGGCCTTGCATAGAACTCACCCTTAATATGCTCTCAGAATGGCACTGATGTCCACCTGCTCATATGCCCTGGCCAATCATTCAGCCTCTGTCCCCCACCCTGGCACGAAAGTCTCCCCCTTGCTCTTGCAAAGATTGTGGAGTACACAGCAGGCCACCACCACAACAGGGATGTTGTGCTCACTGAGGTCCAGGCAGGTGAGGTGACTCCTGAACCTGCCCTTTAAACGGTTGAACACCACCATGTGCCACTTTCTTATCCTGGTGTTGAAGTGCTCCTTGGTGAGGTCTAGACTGCCTGTGTAGAGCCTCATGAGCCAGGGGAGCAAAGGGTAGACTGCGTCACCCAGGATGCACATGCGCATGTCCACATCCCTGAGTGATAGTGCAGATAGAGAAAAAAGAGCTGGCATGCATCCTTGGGAACAGGGAGGGGGAGAGTAATGGAAGATGTGGGCGTTGCGCACCTTTCTCAACCACCCAATGCTGATATCAGTGAAGTGTCCCTTGTGATCCATGAGGGCCTGCAGCACCATGGAGAAGTACCTCTTCCTGTTTATGTAGTCTGAGGCACAGAGGTTTGGGACCAGGATAGAGATGTGCATGTTGTCTATACCCCCATTCCTAGCTGAGGAAGCCCATAGTAGCAAAGCCATCAATGATGGTGTCCACATTACCCAGAGTGATGATCCACCATAGCAGCATGTGGTTGATGGCCTTTGCTACCTGCAGGAGCACGGCTCCAACTGTGGATTTCCCCACACCCAACTGGTTCCTGGTGGAGTGGTTGGTGTCCAGCATGGCGAGCTTCTGTAGGGCGATGGTGATGCAGGAGGATGGCGGGTCTCAGTAAGGTGTTCTGTTGCCTGAGGGAAGGGGAAAGCCACTTGCAGAGCTCCAGGAAGGTGGCCTAGTGCATGCAGAAGTTCTGCAGCCACTACTGGTCATCCCATAGCTGCAGGATGATGCGGTCCCACCAGTTTGAGCTGGTCTCCAACCACCAGAAGCAGTGTTCTGTGGTGTCAAGGGGATTGAGGGGCATTCACAGCAGCAGGACTTGGGTGATGAGGGCTTGTGGTCCATTCTGGTCTTCATCTTGCTGGAGTTGCAAGTGGGCAGTGTGGAAGTACCGTACAATCAGGTACAGCATCAGGTCCGTGAACATGGCACTGCTTTGCAGCAGCACCAGCTCCATTGTACGAGTGCTGTGGCAAATGCAAGGGCAACCAGAACACAGAGTCTGTTTTGTGTCCCATGAGAAGGGAGGCAGTGGAGGAACGGCGTGAGAGATACAGCCATAGAGAGGAGGCCCTGAAAGCATGCATTGTAATTTGCCTGACCATGCAGCCACAGGAAATGTCCACCCTCCTGGTTCCCTCCCCAGAGTTGCTTCTACAGTCTCTAAGACTGAGGCAGATTCCAATCAGTGTGGCTGTACTAGTTTGAAATCATTCTGACTAATTTTGATACTCCCCTATAATGAATATTAGGAAAAACTATTTTACCAGGAGGATGGGGAAGCACTGGGGTGGGTTACCTAAGAGGTGGTGGCATCTCCATTCCAAGAGGATTTTAAGTCCCAGCTTGACAAAGCCCTGGCTGGGATGATTTAGTTGCGGTCGGTCCTGCTTTGGGCAGGCGGTTGGACTTGATGACTCCTGAGGCCTCTTCCAGCCCTGGGATTCTATGATTCTATTTCAATTTTGTTATTTCAGGAGTTAGTATTTCAATTTTACTTATTTTTGAAATAATTTCCTAGTGTAGACAAGCCCTTACTGAAGGGCTTACTGAAGTTCTGTCTAGTAAAGCCCAACATGTTTTTTGAAAAATTGAAATTCACAGAGATGTCCACTCAGTTGTAATTATTATTTACGTTAATGAACTGAGCGATGTAGAAACATAGGACAAAGCAAGCAATAGACATGATTTTCAAAAGTTCTCTATTCTCATTTAGGTAAAATAAAGTTAACAAAATATGGTGCCTTTCCTATCTACCTTTTAATAAACCATGTAGCATAATTATACAGATACATTCTAACAGGACTAGGAACTCTGCTTTGCTAGTGCAATCTAGGAATCTTTATGATGACTCAAACTGTGGTATATTGTGGATTTTCACTATTACTCTTTAACAAATCTCCTTTTGTTCTTATGTAGCACCATATCTGATTAATACATCATTAAATTCTTCATCATTCTAACATATAGTTAGAGCAACAGCTGAGTCTGGTATCTTGTTAAAGGAATACACAATCAATGCCAGGCATTTTGCTGCTACATTGCACAAAGCATAACTTTTTATTTGTTTAATACATGAAAAAGAAAGGCTGATTTAACAAATAGTTATTACTTTTTAAATGTTTTGGCCTTGACAATGTCTGGTTTCCTATTATTGATTCTGGTACTAGATCTTTCTTCTCGTAAACAGTATTAATATCATGTCATGAAGCCAACAGTACTGTAGCTAATATATAAACCATTTGTTTCCTGTCATTTCTATAACAACCTCTTCTAAGATGGCACTCTAAAATATTTTTATTAAATGTGGTGATTGGACCAAATAAAAACCTTGTATCCAATCACAACTAACATTTATCTTTGAGTACTTGCTTATGTCCATTCCACCTAGATGTGTGCACACTGCGTGCACGAGTTCTGGAAACTTATTGCACTTAGCAGTGGTGCTGCTATTTCAGCGCTTATATACCCCTGCTGAACCCCCTCATTTCCTTTTTACCGCCCATGATGGTTGCTGGGACACTTGGCTTGCTCTTTTGCAAATGCACCCTTAGCCTTTTCTCTTTTAACTAGTGTAAATAGTTTTGTAATTAGTTCAGTATTTGTTGTAAAGTGGCTATTAGCATTAGTTTAGTTAGTTTAGGTAGTTCTCACCTCATTTCCCCCGGGGGTGGGGAGGAGGGAGAATGCCAGGGCCTCATGGCTTGTAGCCCTGTGCCTGGCACTAGAAATCTGTGCCCTGTAGGGACCCCCACAAGGAATATCTAAATTGCCTAGGTGAGGGTCATTTGACCATCTCCTACAAAATCTGCAGGTCGTTCAAACCAAGGACCAAGGGGGAGTGTGATTCTAGACTGAAATTCCTATTAATTGAGACCACACTTCAACCTTTGGCACCGGGCTCTGCACTACCAGTGAGGAGCGCACTGCCGTTGGTGCAAAAAGCTGGCACCAAATCGAGACACTCTGTGGTATTGGACTGCTCATTGTCACTGTGGCACTAGTCCCAGTCTCCAGCACCAAGGACTTCTAAGAACACGTGGAGAGGAATATCTCCATCAAGACGGGAACATGGGATTCATCCAGGTGGAGAGGGGGGTGCCTAAAGCTCCATCCTTGCTCAAGTGCAATGCTGCTCCCATGCCCTATAGGTACAGGTCAAGCTCCATGCAGGCGAGTAATCTGGAGGTCCAGGACCTGTCGGTAGAGGGGGTCCTGATATTCAGTGGTCAGATATGCTGATTTGTCGAGCCCTGACTATGAGTCTGTCTAGACTGCACCCTGCTGCCGGCAGAGGGATGCAGATTAGGCAGGTCAAAATTGCTAATGAAGCGGGGATTTAAATATCCCGTGCTTCATTAGCATAAAAATGGCCACCACTTTTTTTCAGCATGGAGCTTTGTTAGAAAAAAGCAGCAGTCTAGAGGCTGATCTTTCGCTAAAGAAAGCCTTTTCCAATAGCTCTTGTATACCTCAGCTACATCTCTTAGTTAAAAGCTTCTGGAACTCGTGCACACACCTAGGTGGAATAGACATAAGCAACACATCTCAAAGAACAACAATTACGAGGTAAGTAACCATTTTTTAAAGAAAGTATAATTGTGTATTATTGCATTAATTTTGATGGAATATATGGGTATGCAGCATCAATGGTGTTATCAGGACCCTCTCAGACTCCAAATAATTTTAAACAAGATTCAGAGGGCCCAATACTTCAGCCTGCATACTTCAGCCTGCATAGTATGACAGAATACAGACCATTAAAATCCTTTAATAAACAGTTTAAAGATAAAGAAAAATAAGGGAAAACAGTTACAACATTTTAATTGGAAAGTAGTAAGACTGACACTCTTTTTAACTGTATTTCCTTTCCTTTAGTTCACAAGAGTTGTTAGCCAGAAGAAACTCTGTTTGACAGTCTTTAGGATGATATTAAATATAGTAATAACTGTTCTTCTACTGGAGAAAGAGAATAGGGTAAGTTCATTCTTGTTTCCTGGCAGACAAAACCAGAAAAACAAACAATTGGTGAGAGAAAAGATCATTCTTTTCCATTTTGTAGTTGTACATTTTGTAGTTGTACTCTGGCAATGAGTTCCACAAGATGACAGTGTATTGTGTGAAGAGGTACCGTATATACTCGAGTATAAGTCGACCCGAATATAAGCCGAGGCACCTAATTTTACCCCAAAAAACTGGGAAAAAGTATTGACTCGAGTATAAGCCTAGGGTAGGAAATGAGGCAACTACTGGTAAATGTAAAAAATGAAGATAGATACCGGGTCTAGCCCCGGAAGTCGGGGCGAAAGCTGCTCCGGTGCCCCTGGTCTGCTGGAGACCGTCTCCAGCAGACCAGGGGCACCGGGCGGGTTCCCGCGCTTCTGAGGCTTTGCCAGAGCAAAGCCTCAGAGGCGCGGGGAACCGCCGCGGCTGCGGCTTCAGTCCGGGAGCCTGTGGTCTGCTGGGGACGGTCCCCAGCAGACCACAGGCTCCCGGACTGAAGCCGCAGCCGCGGGGGCGGGGGGTCCCGCGCCTCTGAGGCTTTGCCCGCCTCAGTTCTCTGACTCGAGTATAAGCCGAGGGGGGCATTTTTCAGCACAAAAACTGTGCTGAAAAACTCGGCTTATACTCGAGTATATACGGTACTTACTAATTTCATGAGTGACCTCGGTTCTTGTGTTATTTGAAGGGTTACCTGCACACCATTCATGATTTTCTACACATCAATCACATCCCACATTAATCATGTTTTTTCCTAAGATGAACAGGCACAGTCTAGTTAATCTTTCCTCATATGGAAGCTATTCCATACCAGTAATCATTTGTGTTGTCTTTCTGTGTAGTTTTCTCAATTCTAATATATATTCTTAAATGGGGCTCCCAGAATTGCATGAAGTTCTCAAAGTGAGAGTGTAACATTGCGTCACTTGGCAGTACTGGATTTTATTTGCTTGATTTCAGACCAATTTTCTAATTTGTTAGTGTTCCTCTGAATTCTAACCCTGGCCTCCAAAAAATAGCAGCTCCTTATGGTCTTATATCATATCAAAATTCACTCCATTTGCCAAATGTTTCATGAAAATATTACATAGGACTATACCCAGGATAGACCCCTCTAGTGTACCCCCATACCCAATTTGTTACTGAACTACTGACAACTACTCTGAGACAGTCTTTCAATTAGTTGTGTATCCACCTGATAGTAAATTCGTATAGACCACATTTCCTTACTTTGCTTATGAAAACGTCATGTGAGACTGCGTCCCTTACGAAAATCAAGATATCTACTGCTTCCCCCTGTCCAGTGGCCCAGTAAATCCATCAAAGGAGGACATTAGGCAAGTTTAATATGACTTGTTTTTGATAAATTGATGCCAGTTTATTTCTTATAACTCTATTATCATCAAGGTGGTTACAAGTTGGTTGTTTAATGAGTTGTCCCAGTATCTTTCTAGGTACCAAAGTTAGGTTATGTGGTCTATAATGCCCTGGATCCTCTTTGTTTCCTTTTTTAAACAGGTATTTTGTTTGCCTTTTTCTGATCCTGTGGGACTCAAAGATAACCACTAACTCTTATTGTGACATTTTATCAACTTTTACTCACTTATTCCAACTGAGCTTACAATTAGGGTATAATTGTAGGCCCAATTATTACATCAGAACATTCCACTTCAGGTTTTTCTTTACTGAAGACTTGGAACCTTTCAAAACGGATCAAGTCCACAGAGCCTAGGTAATTAAAGTAATCCATATTATAGTATCACTATAGTTTTTTGTGTGTGTAGACATAACAATTTGTTTTCTGGGTACTGTACTGTTGACATTTCTAAGAATTCTGCATGTGATCAAGAGACAATAGCCATTGTGTTCTCAGAAGTGCTGTTGAAGAGTTACTCAAAATATACTCTTTTCCCAACTTCCCCCATTACAGACTTAACTTTTTTTTATTTTATTTTTTATTTTTAAGCTAAATTAATTCATTTGGACCAATAATTTCTCCATCAAAAGATGAAAGTCAAAATTTATTACTGGTTCCAAATTCAGTAAAGCAGTGACAGGTATATAATAATGTATGAATCATGCAAGAATTCAGTGGAGAACATTCAAATATGAAAGAACAGAGTTCAATGATCCATGTGTTATATTAAAATAATACCATCTAGTCATGACTCACCTACTGACAAACTGAATTTTTCTGTGTTGTTATCTTGGTGTGTCTGAGCTTTACTTCCAGTCCCTCCCTTGCTCTATATACATAGAAATCACTAGAGAACCTTAGGAAACAAAATTTAAAAGCAAACGAACAGGAAACCTTCTTCCTTAAAGAATTTTCATTTCAAAATTCTAAACTTTGGATTAAAGTGCCCTCAGCTATCAGAACTCCAATCCCTGAGGCTATTCAGTGTGTCTGGCATGACTACTCACATAAACCAAGGATCAAACAAAATAACTTGCACCATATGGGATCTGATATATGTAAATTTCCAAAATCGATTTCCCAAGTTCCCGGAAAAAAGAAAATTGATTTCCCTGGAAGCTCTCTTCCCGTAAAGACTAGCTTCTCTTTAGAGACCTCTAGCATCAAAGTACAGCAGGCTTTAGTGAATTGAGGTCCATGTGTTCCTCTCTCCTGAGAGGAGGCAGGAAAATCTCCTGGGGCCTAGTTTCCACTAGAGTAACCCTAGTCCACTGTCTAATTCAATGACATTCTCTTTGACTAGAATAACAGTCATGAGAGTAATAATAGAGGCCCTGAAAAGCTATTACTATGTATCATAATTCTCCATTGTGATGCAACCTAACATATAATATGCTGGATTCAATCTTGATTCCATTGAAATCAATGAGAAAATTTCCATTTGATTCAAAGGAAACAGGAATAGGCCTGTTATATGTAAAATCCACACTACTTGCTAAGTAGAAAGAACATTTAATTAGTATTGAATAATTGATGAGTTTTGCCTGTGTTGCTGTTCTTGAACTGTCTATGAGTAACTTATATTTTTTTCTCAAATGTAGTCATTATTCAAGAATACACTGAATAATTTCCTACAATCATACTTGCTCTTTACTTTGTTGTATTGATGCAGGAATATTTGTAATGTTTTTATGGACCATATGTGTACTTCTCTGTAGTCTGCATTGTTGCCCAGTGGGGGTAAAATGTTTAAGGCTACTTTTGGGGCAGGACAGAAGAAATGAGGTGTAAGGCTCTTTGGTGACTCTGGTGGATTGAATTAAGGAATTGTGGCGAGCCAGCTAATACCTTTCCATACCAATGCAGAATCTGAAAAAGATACTGGGGAAACTCCCAAATGGCCAGGCCATTGACATCTAACAAACAACAAACAATTCCCTCCTTCTTAGTAGTGAAGCACAAGCCAAGGTCCCAGCTCTAGAACAAAGAGAAATGTGACAGGCTTAAGTGCTGCCCTGTAAAGAGAGGCAGGGCTCACTTTGGGCTAGACAAGGGGACAGAGTCTAAAATGGATTCCATAACAGCTTGACTGATGGATTGCTCTTACTTAGCCAGAAGGACTGTGTCTTATCCTTTATTTTCTATGCCAACAAAAGGAATTTGATTCTGTATTTGAGGTGACTGATACAAGTTTCTCTGCACTGAAAAGGCTCCCTGGTGCCAGTACAAACACTGGTGACTTGCACGAGTCCCTGAAGTGTGTGTAAGTCTCTGAGCAGGCATTTGTCAGTTTCACTCATTAGGCAAAACTCACGGTGCGAGTGAGGAATGCCGGAACTACAGACTCAGTCTTGGAGGCTGAGAGACCTGGAGGAACAGTGTGTCCATCACACTCCACAGAAGTGTTCAAAAGCTGGGCTATAGCACAGATCCTGTGGATTTATTAATGGCTGTTTAGTAGTAAGTCACTGTATGTGGCATTCAAAAATCTGAACTTTGTTGGCCAGTTTTGCTTGGACACAAGCCACATGATAATGTTTTTCACTCTGCTTAAAAATAATTCTTAAAATCAGTTATTTTGTCTGAGTACAAACATGATCTAGTTGAATTTTGATGACTGATTTGTAAATTCTGAATAACCTACTTTGGTGACAGTTAAACAGGTCCATGCACAGAGGCATCGCAAGTTAGACATGAGGGAATTCTACTTGGTTCCTGGCAGTAAGTTTTGGTTTTTGGTACAGCTCAATTTTTCTACAATAAAACACAGACACACTCTACTAGAGTACAAGGACTGATTTGTAGAAGTATCTACCACAGAATTACAAACAATGCTTCAAACTTTCTCACTTGATTCCATGGTACTATTTTGTAGATTTTCGCATTCTGTTCTAAACTTTATAACTTCAGTACTTATTACAAAATCTTTTAATTTCACAAACTTTTTATTTCTATACATAAACTCTGTACCATTTCCAAATTATTCCTCAATTTTTGACCTCTCAGGGAAAAGATAAATTAATATTTAATGTATTTTTGTGTGTGAGTATGGCTGACTCAAAAGTACATATAGATACAATTGGATTTATTTCTGTTAATCTTTTTTTTTTTCATTTTGAATAGTACAAACAGCAACCCCCCCATTTTTTCCCTTGCATATAAAATATATTTAAAGGTATAAGTAAAGTTATGGACCAAATCCATGAAATACAGCAGAGCAGGTAGAGTATCCTGTAGTCTTCATAGTGTGCAGTTGTGTGAATTTAAAATTGTCCCCTTTTGCATCTCTGTTCAACAGTTATTTAGACAATTTAATATCAGAAAATATGCAAGAGCTTTAGTTTCACTGCCAGCAAAGTTTTCCTGCCTGAGAAGGTAGCATATGCCTAAGTATCCATTGGTTGATATGTCTTTATGAATTGCAAAATGTGTGCCTAAGTTGTGCATTCAGTTACAACTAGAACTAGAGTGCTGCCGCACCCTGGCTTGAAATGGATTCCATTATTTCAGGATTTACAGTTTGGCCCAATGGCACACCCACTGTGACAGGGCACTTGCCCTGCACTGGCCCTCTTAAGGGAAGAACCCCAGCCCAAAGCAGGGGCGGGGAGCAAAGCCCCAGCTCTGGCAGTGCTAGCTGATGAGGGCCCAGCGGGGAGCTATATAAGGGGGAACTAACAGCGGCCCTGGAAGGAGAGCAGTGAGGGCCTGTCTGCTAGGGAAGCAGGAGGCTCCCTGGAGCTAGAGCAGTGCTGGGGAGGCAAGGCAGGGCTAGGGGAGCTCTGGCCAAGAAGACTCCCAGGCTGCAGGGCCTAAGGAGGAGAACAGGGTGCTCTGGGAAAGAAAGGACCCAGGGGTGTGAGCAGAGCAAACAACAACAACCCCCAGAAGGAGGGCGTGGACACTGGTGTGGGCACTGCTAGAGGACAGTGTCTGGAAGAAGACGCTGGGACACGAGGAGAAACAGGGGGCAACACCACCTCGAGAAAGGCGTCCAGGAAGGCCAGAAGAGCTAATTCCCTGGACAGCCGGCTGATGGTGCTGTGGCGGTGAGTCGGCCCTGTGGCACCAGCAGCCTACCTGTATGCATACATCTGGTAATTTCCTGTGCGAGTACCTAGTTTGTGCACAAAACCTCAGTAATGTGGTTAATGACTTTCAAATCAGACTTTTTTTCCTCTCATGCAACCCACTTTGAGCATCCACATGGATTTGAAATGCCGGTGCCTATTGACTATTTAAAAAGAACTAGATACGTTTATGAATGAGATGCATCAATGGTTATTAGCTAAGATCATCAGAGGGGCAACCCCATGCTCTGGGTGTCACTAAATCTCGGATTGCCAGAAGCTGGGACTGGACAACATGGATGAATCACTTGATAATTGCCCTGTTCTGTTCATTTTCTCTGAAGTGCATCTGGCCCCAGCCACTGCCAGAAGATGGACCGCTGATCTGACACAGTATGGCATTCTAATTTCTTACTGAAACTTTTTGGAATGGCAATATCAACAGAGGAGATGCCCTGACTGAAATAATTTTGAAACTGTCTACTCACCAAAAACAACATAGTTGGCAGACATCCAGGATTAACTTATGCCATTAGATTGACATTCCCTCCTTAATCCTCTAGTTACCTAGCTTAAAGGTCTTTTTTTAAGATTCTGATAAATTAAAATTATGGCTGTAGAAGAGTAAAAAATATTTGGCTAAAATACTTAAAACCTTTCTTGTTGGGCTGTTAGTACCCATTTAGTGGCAGATCATCCAGTAAATTATCTAGCAATGTCTGATAATGTCTCACTTGCCTACAAGGCAACAAAGGTAATGATATAGTCTGTGTATCACAGGCCTTCATCTTCTACACAAGTCAGAAGAGCATGAGAAAGAGTAGAGGAAGCAGCATAAATTCAAGTGGAAAAAGGGAATAGAATCCAGGATGGTTAGTTATTTTGAAATTATAAATTTATTTTCAAACTATTTAGTTGTCCCGTGGCCTGGCCCAATTACCATTGACGTGAATGGAAAGACTTCTGCTGATTTTAATGGGCATTAGATCTGCCCCCTAATCACCTTCTCCTCTCAGCTGGTCCTTCAATTGAGACCAGATTATCAAGTGAAGTAGTGCATAAAAGAGAGAAAGTACAACTTCAAGTTGTAAAAAGAAAATAAAACATGCCACGCAGCATGTTAGATATAAAAGTATCTCATATATGTAAGGGGTTACAGTGTTTGTAAAGTGGAGATGGATATTGGTAATTTAAGAAATTATGGAATAGAATTATGTCTTTGTGTGTATCAGCCTTAATGCTTTAACATTTTTAAAAAACATTCTCAGGTTAGAGTAGGGGCTGGAAGAAGGCATGATCTTTAATGATTGCACAGGTGTATATAACAAATTACACGTTCAAATTAATACATAAATCCCGTAATCTAAAAAACACAAACCTTAATGTGTGATCACTTAGTTGCATGCTCTGTTAAATTCTGCTTGTTCCAGAGCACTCTGCCTTAGCAACCACAGAGCCCTACAGAACAGATGAAAACCATTTCTCATGAAGCCGTGGCACAAGAAAACTTGGTGCACTTCTTTCCATGCTATCTTAGAAAGAATCGGCATTTTCATATGGCAAATCATTACTTTTATTAATGTTGTGGCTGTATACTCATGTTGTGTAAAAATATAAGTTCATGAGAAACAGAAAAGAAGAGAGTCATCAGGAAAGACCTAATACAATACCTGTTGTAGTGGACTAAAGAAAAGTAATCCAACATAACGTTGTTTACAGTCTCTACTCCTGCCAACTGGTAAGAGGGCAGATGTTGGACTGCAGTGGTTGGCAGATGTTCCTGACTGGCCTGAGAGAGATAATGTGGTTGTAACCGTTTTGGAATTTGCCTTGAATGAGCTCTTGAAATGTGCTATGTTAATTGATCAGATCCATCTTGTATTTAGTTGTGGCACTTATTTTCTCGCAGGCCTGAAGAAAAGCTCTGTGTAAGCTCTAAAATTGTCTCTCTTGCCAGAAGAAGTGGGTTCAATAAAAGATACTACCTCTGCCACTTTTTCTCTCTGATGTCCTAAGCTGTGTTTTTTGAAAAATGTTTGTGATAGCTGGACATCAGTATAGCCAGTGCAAATATAGCTCAGAGGTCAGTGTATATTATGTCCACTACTTTGTCTGGTCCACAGAGGATGTGATGTGTTAGCCCCTGGTCCAGAGTCATTGCTTTTTAACTCAAGCTGCTGAGACTCATGCTTTCATTAAAGAGGTATCTGGTTTAGTTTCCAGTTTGGCAGCCATTAAATGAATATTTGCCTTCAGTATTTGGCATCACATATAATCTGACCATTAATAAGTCACCAGAACCAGATGGCATTCAGAGAAGTAGTTCTGCAGGAACTCAAATGTAAAATTGCACAACTACTAATGGTAGTCTGTAACCTACCCTTTAAATCTTCTTTTGTACCAAATGACTGGAGGATACCTAATGTAACACCTATTTTAAAAAAGGGTTCTGAAAGTGATCTTGGCAATTACAGGCTGGTAAATCTAACTTTAGTACTGGGCACATTGGTTGAAACCCTAATAAAGAACAGAATTATCAGACACATAGGCCGTGTCCAGACTCAGGGGTTTTTTCGGGAAAAGTAGCCTTTTCCCGAAAAAACTTCCCCTGCGTCCAGACTCAAGCCGCGTTCTTTCGAAATTATTTCGAAAGAACGCGGCTTTTCTTTCGATGGCGGTAAACCTCGTTGCACGAGGAAGAACGCCTTCCTTCGAAAGTTCTTCTTTCGAAGGAAGGTGTTCTTCAATATAAGGAGGCTGTCTTCGAAAGAGAGCATCCAGACTCGCTGGGTGCTCTCTTTCGAAAAAACGGATTTTTCTTTCGAAAGATCCGCCTGCAGTCTAGACGCGATCTTTCGAAAGATGCTCTTTCGAAAGATGCTTTCGAAAGAGCATCTTTCGAAAGAAGCCTGCAGTCTAGACATAGCCATAGATGAACATAATTTGTTGGGAAAAAGTCGACATAGTTTCTGTAAATGGAAATCATGCCTCACTACTCAACTAGAATTCATTGAGGATGTCAACAAGCATGTGGACAAGGAGAATCCAATGGATATAGTGTACTAAGGCTTTCTGGAAATCTAAGAAGTCCCTCACCAAAAGCTCTTAAGCCAAGTAAACAATCATGAGAAAAGTGGGAAGATCCTCTCATGGATTGATAACTGGTTAAAAGATGGGAAATACAAGGGAGGAATAAATGGTCAGTTTTCAAAATGAAGTGTTAACTAAGCTCTGTATCATTCAACATATTCATAAACGATCTAGAGAAAGGAATAAACAGTAAAGTGACAAAATTTGCAGATGATACAAAATTGGTCAAGATAAGTCCAAAGAAGACTGTGAAGAGCTTCAAAACGATCTCTGAAAACTAGGTGAATGGGCAACAAAATGGCAGATGAATTTCAATGCTGACAAATAAAAAGTAATGCATATTGGAAAATATAATCCTAACTATACATATAAATGATGGGGACTAAATTAACTGTTACCACTCAAGAGAGAAATCAGAGTCATTGTGGCTGGTTCTCAATGAGCAACAGCAGTTAAAAAAGTAAACAGAATGTTAAGAATCATTGAAAAAAAGGGATACAGTGTAATACAGAGAATATCTTATTTTCTCTATATAAATCCATAGCATGCCAACATCTTGAATATTACATGCAGGTGTGGTCACCTTGTCTTAAAAAAAATTACCTTGGCACCGGAAAAAGTTCAGAAAAAGGTAACAAAATGATTAGGGGTATGGAATGTCTGACAAACGAGGAGAGATTAATAAGACTAGGAAAAAGAGATGACTATAAGGGGGGATATAATAGATGTCTATAAAATCATGTGTGGAAAAAGTTAAAAAGGAAAAGTTATTTACTTGATCACATAATACAAGAACCAGGTTTCACCAGATGAAATTAATATGTAGTAGGTTTACAACAAATAAAAGGAACTGTGTACTGTGTCCAGTTCTGGGCGCCACATTTCAAGAAAGATGTGGAGAAATTGGAAAGGGTACAGAGAAGAGCGACAAGAATGATTAAAGGTCTAGAGAACATGACCTATGAAGCCAGGCTTCATGAACTGGGCTTGTTTAGTTTGGAAAAAAGAAGATTAAGGGGGGACATGATATCGGTTTTCAAATATCTAAAAGGGTGTCACAAGGAGGAAGGAGAAAATTTGTTCCTCTTGGTTTCTGAGGACAGGACAAGGAGTAATGGGCTTAAAGTGCAGCAAGGGAGGTTTAGATTGGACATTAGGAAAAAATTCCTAACTGTCAGGGTGGTCAAATATTGGAATAAATTGCCAAGGGAGGTGGTGGAATCTCCCTCTCTGGAGATATTTAAGAACAGGTTAGATAGACATCTGTCAGGGATGGTGTAGGTGGAGCTTGGTCCTGCCTTGAGGGTGGGGGGCTGGACTCGATGACCTCTTGAGGGCCCTTCCAGTCCTATTATTCTATGATTCTATGATTCTATGATTCTTCACACAATGCACAGTCAACCTATGGAACTCCTTGCCAGAGGATGTTGTGAAGACCAGGATTTTAACAGCGCTCAGAAAAGAACAAGATTCAAAAAAGACGATAGGTCCATCAATAGTTATTAGACAGGATGAACAGGAATGCTGTTCATAGGCTCTGTCAGAAGTTGGCAATGGGCAATGGGAAGGGGGTGAGGAATGGGCAACAGGGAGTGGGGGAAGAGAACTTGTTCTGTTAATTCCCATCTGGCATTGGAGACTGTTGGAAGGCAGGATACCGGATGAGATGGACCTTTGGTATGCCCGGTATGGCCATTCTTAACTTTTTGTTAAAGCAATGAAATCGTCTCCTAACTCTGGAGGCCTTCTCAGAAAAATGACCCTAATCACTGACGTCAGTAAGAGTCTTGCTATTGATGCCAGTAGTGTTTGGATTGTGACCAGGGTGAAAAGACTACACAGAATATATACTGAAGTGTCTCAAATGGCTATAAGTTATGGGGTAATCAATAAGTAATTTCTGTTCACGGCAACATGCTCAAGTAAAAGAACTGCAATTAAATAATCTTTTATAGAGCTGAATGTATTAATTTGCTGCCAGATACAGATAAATATTCTGAAACTGCCACTACACATACAGATTCTGGCTAAAAACTTTTTTTGCTGCACCTGGTTGCTATTCCTCTAGGTGCATTCACAGGTCTAAGAGAGATGACCTTGCTAAATTGAAATTAATGCACTAACATATCATTCCCAAGATGTTGACCTGGTTCTCTGTTGCCAGTCTGCTTCTCTTCCTTTTTGTATACAAGATAACTAACTATAAATTTCCACTGACAGATAGCTAAATGGGCATCTCATTGTACTCTCCTTGTATTTCTATAAATCCATCAGGTTTTCCTTCCTTGCTCAGTTAGGCTGTGTCTAGACTGGCCAGTTTTTCCAGAAAATCAGCTGCTTTTCCAGAAAAACTTGCCAGCTGTCTACACTGGCCACTTGAATTTCCGCAAAAGCACTGATGATCTCATGTAAGATTGTCAGTGTTCTTGCGGAAACCCTATGCTGCTCCCGTTCGGGCAAAAGTCCTTTTGCGCAAAACTTTTGTGCAAAAGGGCCAGTGTAGACAGCTGAGATTTGTTCTCCGCAAAAAAGCCCCGATCGCAAAAATGGCGATGGGGGCTTTTTTGCGGAAAAGCGTATCTAGATTGGTCACGGACGCTTTTCCGCAAAAAGTGCTTTTGAGGAAAAGCGTCCGTGCCAATCTAGATGCAAAGTGTTGCATGACTTTCTGCCCAATATACATGAAGTGTGTCTGTAGCATACGTGCACGTTCCTCCCCCTATTCCATTTAGTTATAGTCAGGTCATAGGGTATTTCTGAAGAGTTTCTAACTGCTGTAAATGGTAAGTTGTGTTTGATGTAATGTCAGTCATTAGTCTATTTGACTTTACTGATGTTCTCAGGTTGATACGTTTAAGATTAATGAGGCATTAGTTCTCAATCAAGGAGCTATTTCAGAATACCCATTTAGCTCCAGTGGATTAGGTAGCTGCATTAATTAATATCATTTGACCTTTGTATTTTGGATGGAATGATAGATGGCAACTTTTTTCCCTTAAGTAATGTCATAAAATTAATAGCTGGAATATTACCATTTCTATGGACTGGCAATTAATATAAGTTAAATGCTGTGCTTGTAATAGGTATTGTGCACGTCTAAGTAGATGTATATTTCTGTTCAGTGATGCAGGACTTGCCACAGTAAATACTAGTGTTTACTCTGCTCTTTCCATAACAATAAAACTGTTGGCTGAAAAAGCAGGGCCATAAGTTAGAAACTGCTCGGCAGCAGAAGGTCTGCTGTAAGCTATATGTATGTGTATAATCAACTGTGTATAATTAACTGAGATGGCAAAGTATTCCATAAAGCGATGTTATCTGCAAGATGGCCAAAACAAGATAAATGGGCTAAGGTGGGACAGCAGAGTCAATTGGCTGGAAAAGCAATACAGTGAGAGGCCAAATGACTATTTTCAGTGATGTACCTACCCATTTTCTTTTGAGAGGGTAGGAAAGGAATAAGAGAAGGGGCTGCCAGTTGCCCTTGTTGCCTGTTTGGGAATCACTGAAAGCAAATTTTTGTTTGAAAGTTAGTTTGGTTAGAATAATTACATAACTTATGTGAGAACAACTTGTGGGGACAAACTAATCCCTAGTACAACTCCTTTGACAACACTGATGTTTCATCTGCTATTTGACTTGTGGTTCTTATAGTAGGTATGTCAGACATTTAAATAATAATAAGATGCTTTAGTCATAAATTCTCCTAATTGCTGCCAAATTGTTCAGGATATTACAGAATCTATTATAAAATATGATAGATAAAAACATGTCTGTATGCATGTGCATGTGATACCCAATTCACCCTCCTTAACATATAATAAAGGTGCATAAGAAAAGTATGAGTTCAGAGAGAGATTTTTTAAGACCATAGCATACAAGCAAACTTAATATAATATTAATAAGTTAAACAGAATGATATTTAAGCAGAAAGTCCAGTCCAAAGAATAACAAAGGCAAACTAATCCTATCAGGCAGAAGAAAAAGCCCATCAAAGAGATGAACTACATTACCAAGAACTATATCTTAAAATAATTTGAGAAATAAAAAATGATCTGGTTCTTCAAAGGTTGAGCAAATCCTGCTTCTATTGGAATCTGTGGTCAAATTCTCATTGGTTTCAGTGGGTAAGGCTTTTGGCTCTCTCTTTAGAAAAATGCATTGGTACTGGGAATATACTAATTTAATTGGAAATTGGATTCTTACAGAAGAATTCCTTATGATGACTAGAATAATTTAAGGGCTGATGGGACATGGTCTACCTTCATAAAATTATTATCTTATATTAGAGTGTACCATCAAAGACAGAATATGGCATTTTGAGGTCCCTAAATCTCTGTGTCCCAAGGTTTTAGAGTATCATAATACAAATGTATTCTGATTATATAAACTTCAAAAGATTTAATCATTACTAATGTTATTTCAATTAAAGAAGATGAAGCAATAAAAATTGCCCAAATATTTAAAGTAACCAATAAATAACTAATACCTTGGAGGTTTTCTTCACAGTACTTTATCTTTAAAATTATCAGATAAATCGAAGCGTGTATCTTGTGGGTTAAGCAGATGCAAAGTGGTTTTTCAGATATAACTTTGAAAAAATCCATCTTAAAAATTTGACTGCTGCTAATTTAGCCAAACTTCCAGTCATTACGAGGAACACATCTAAATATTATCAAATTAAAAATTATATCAATTTTTTTTCTTCATTATGGTAAAAGTTGCTCAAGTAATAGTCTGTATTCAATATTTATCTAATGTCTGGAAGTTGAACCTAGACAAATTCAAACTGAAAATAAGAAGCACATTTTTAATAGTAGAGAAATTAACCATTGAAATGACTTCCCTTAGAGTATGGTAGTTTCTCCATCAACTAAATTCTTTAAATCAAGACTAGATGTTTTTCTAAAAAATATGCTATAGCTTAACAAAAATTTATGGGCTTGATGAAGACATTACAGTGTAAAATTCTTATTGCTTATATATACATACTGTTCCATCGTTTCCATGTGTATTTGTAAAAAATGTGGGAATTTCTTAGTTTTTATTTTTCAACATTAAAACTGAGATGAACCCACTTTAAAAATAATGCAAATTGAAGGGGAAGAAGAACAAAAAAATCATGTAATACATATTTTACTATAATATAATTTCAACTTTTTTCCTAAAGTACAAAGGTTTTCTCTCACTCTCTCTCACCGAGAGAGCTAATAGGTTTTTTTTTTAGAAATTTTTAGTTTTCTAGAAATCCTGATTTTTATACAGTAACATAATTTTCGTCAAACTATCTTCACTCATGTTAAGCCTCTCGCTGTCTTGGAGATAGTCCAACTTTGCAAATAAGTGCACTCAAAGCTCACCATGCCACTTTGCTGAAGTTGGGAAGTGTGTCTTGATAACTGTTCAGAAAAGTCAGCAAACCCAGTTTTACATTCTCATGTAAATAGTAAAACCCTCTTTCAGATGTGAAATTTCACCTTTCCTAGTAAATGATTGAAATACTCCGGCGAAACAGTGATAGTCAGCTACAAAATTCATCTTAAGGGAATGATGCAACACCCGGATGACCTTCCAAAAATAATCTCCAGTACCTAACACTTTAGCATTCAGATTATAGGCCACAGATGTAAAGGCAGAGCATTGTGTTGAAGTTTCTGAATGCCTTTTTTGGTGTTCTTGTGTTTCAGGGTTGGGAATGGTTTCCAGAAATAATTGGGTTTTCTCACCATATGTTTATTGTGTAGCTTTTGTGTTAATTTCAGATGCGATTTTGGTTATTGGGATCCAGTAAATGTCTGGGATGGCAAATATCAGAGAAAACTTTGGTGTTTTCTGTGTCACATGGTGATTCCAAGTTTCAAAAGTGAATGTTGCCTTGGGTAACAGAATCTGAAGGTAATTTTGGTTATTTACTGTCCTCTTTAAAGTTTCTGCTTTGAAGACCAACAAACTCGGGATGATCTAGGAGATGCATTAGTACAATCCACACGCTATCTACCTAACAGATAGCAAAGTACAAGATCATTTATTGATGTAGCACATCAAGGGTAGGAAATCATCACTCAGTTCTGCACTCAGTTTGCACTGTCTAAAACAACACTTTCAGCTTGTTTACATGTTTGAAAACAGCTTCACATCCATTGTTGCAAGATTTCATGTCTTTCATTTCTTCTGTAGCAGTAGCTGCTGACAAGCACACTGTTAATTAAATGAAGAGGAACAAGTAATACATAGCAGCTCTGGTTTCTGAATGAATTTAATTTCCTGTGCAAATATAGTGTTAATTGTGGACACATTTTTCCAAATTAATAGGTACATTTGATTGTTGCTGCATCACCAAAACAGGTGTCAGCAGATGGTATGACTGTTACATCAGCACAAAACCATGTGGGTTTACTCATTTTGAAATCAAGTAACAAAAATAAAAGGCCAAGAATTGGATGATCCTAAGCCTCAGGAGACTTGCCAAAAGTCAGACTACACACCACATTTCCATCAATGTGTTAAATCACTTTAGATGCTAAAGCATTGTAATTTTCTTGTGGCTCTGTATGAGTGAGGTTGTCTGAATTAGGAAGGGTTTTTCTTGCTAGATAGTGTTGTCGCACAAAGTCACCAATAGGCCCCTCTACTATTAATGGTTGTCTCATAAAACAAAGAGTATTCATTGACACAATTATGCTGTTTCTTCTCTTGCATTAAAGCACTGATGAAAGGTCCTGAAAATGACTGTTTATCCCAAAGCTCATTTTCTTCTTGCAACTTCTTGTTTCACTTGCTTTCAATATGCTCCTTTATTCTGTCAGTGTGAGCACTGACCTCAATAATGCATTACTTGCAGCACTATGCATTTTCTTCACCCTCATCTTTTCTTTTTCCTTTGAAAATTCCTAAGCACTAATTTTCTTTTTGGTATTCAGGCATAGATTTGCATTTTTGCCCCCTGTTTATCTCGTTACCCTATCTACATCTGTGGAAGATTAGTTGTTTAAATTCAGCACCATGCATAGGAGAGAGAGGAACTAGTCCAGAGAACAAAGGCATTCATGGAGCTGCACAGGGGATCTGTCTCTTTCCATAGCAGCACTATGATCAACTGAGAGTGCACTGTGGATCCTCAGGCTCACAATATTTGTAGGTCATGTTCCATGTCTGAGCCAAGAAACAATATCCTCAAAAGGTCTCCTGAATCTAGAATTTTGCCAAGTGAACTGCAGTACATACAAATTCCTACTTCTGCCCCTCCCGGGCTTTTCCTCTGTAGATGGAGGCACAAACAGCTAGACCTATAAGAATTTTCTTAACTAGCAGAGACCATATTGGAATGCTGATATGACGCCTTGTTTAATGGTGATCCAAATTAAAGGTGATTTGGTCTTGAGTACATTTCAGAATTGTTCTAACCAGCTTTACGTTTTATCCTTTAAAAATACAAAATAATGCAATATTTTCTGACAATGTGCTATAGCTTCAGATGCTCTTAATTTTCCAAAGCTGCCTCTTGCTGGCGGAGATGAATGACCAGACAAGCGGAGTGTGTTGGAGCCGTCTTAGTGTGTAATGAAAACTCCATTGAGATGACTCTTTTGTCATTGATTATCAGGGGGCCCTTTGTGTAGCGCAGATGCCTAGTGCCTGCTGAATGTAAGTAAGGTATGTGTCACTGCCTCTGGCTATCACAACATATTGATAGTCTTTAAAATATGTTTTATATGACCTGGGACTAGCTCTAGACTCCCCTCCCCCCCCCCCCCCCCCCCGCTTTTAAATTGAACAGCAGGAGATAATCTTTCCACTATTAACATGCTGTAGCAAAATAAATCAGATTTTAAATTTAAATTTATGGCAGTTTTGTTCCTTGCTTCTCATTAATGTAACACATCTAGTGGTAAGATATTTACATGGAAATAGGCATGTGTTTTTATAATGTTAACTCGGTATTGTGTGTGTGTGTGTGTATGGTCAGGGCCAGATTAACACAGGGACGTTAGGGGCTACAACTCAGGACCCTGGGTTAACTGGGGCATCACAAAAATAAATCCATAGTTATATACACAAAGCAGTTACCAACCCATCAATCATGATCATTTGGTCAATCCTGGAGCCTGTTAGTTATTTGTGATCTCCAGGTTGCTAAAAGTCCAGCGGCACAGCAGAGCTCAGAAAGGCTGCCTGCATGTTGTGGTTGCACATCATTCCTGGAAGTGGCTGTCTGCTGGCAGGTCTCTGTGGCCTCTGGCGAGGGGAAGAAGTGCCTATGTGCGCTGCTCCTGCTCCCAGCTCCAATAGGTGCTTTGGGGGGAGGTGCATATAGGAGGCAGGCAGTGAATGGAAACACACTCTTCCCCTTCCCACGGAAGCACACACAGAAGAGATGTGCCCACAACCAGCCATTTCTGGGAGTGGTGTGGCGCCATGGCATGCAGGCAGTCTCCCTGAGCCCTTCTGCATGACCAGTTAGTAGCTACATATGATAAGCGCATCCCAGCCAGAGCCTGCAGCTCACCCCCTCTCTTGCATCAGCTCCCCAGGTCAGAACCCGTCCTGCACCAAATTCCTTCCTAAAGCCCTTATCCCCTCCTGCATTCCAACATTCTGCCCCAGCCTGGAGCTCCCTTCCATACCCAGTATACTCCTTCCCAGTATAACAGGCTGCTCTAAGGTAATAAGTAGGCTATTTTGAATGATCTTCACTATATTCTACAGGGTTTAAGACTGAAATGTAACTACAGAATGGCTTTATGTTAATTAAAAGGCAAATTTGGCATAGCATTAATAACCTTGATGCCAAATTGTGATAATTTTGTTTTAAATTAGATAAAAGACCCATAAATAGGGGACCACAAATTCTAACTGCCATGGGCTTACAGGTGAGTTAATCTGACCCTCTGCCTGGTTGAAAACACTTCTGATCTCTCTCAGACCTGTGCAAATAAGGAGTAGCTTCACTGACTAAGTGGATTTATATAAATATAAAAGCAGTGTGTGATCACAATCATAACCTTAAGTTGCTACCTCCTAGGCTATTCCCATTAGCATGAAGCATAACTATTAGAAAGAACTGTCCCGGGTTGAGTTAGACTGCATAAGAAAGATGAATTATGGTAATCTAGGAATTATTAACATTTTTGTTATAAACGTTTTAAAAATATAATTGTAAACTATTATAAAAAGACTGAATCTGGGGGGAAAAACAAAATTTGAAAGCACTAACTTGCAAGACAGAAGTTAAAATTACAGTGATGCCTGTTTGAGGGTGGCTTGTTTAGTCATTATTTAAAAAACCTGTTAGTTAGAAAATAAAGATAAATTTGCATATAGGAATTTCATTATGTTGATTGATTGAAACAAATTTCTTCCTGGTGTAGCTGTCTTGACTTGAATGGAGTTTTGAGCACTTCTCCAGTTAAAATGGCTGTGTCACATATGGTAGTTGTGGTGGCTTTATTTCATAGTTCCATAACCAAAGGAGAAAAAAAAACCCAAACCCATCCCTGGTATAATGCAGAAGGAGATCCACACAGAGATTTCCCCTCTTGAAGCCCCTTCCTGTCAGTTATGCCATGGAAGATCTGATCCTACCCTCACAGGACACAAACTGTATATATACTACATGCATACTTTGTTTATTTTACTTTTTCCACACACAAAAATCTGTAAAATCTTATTTTATTCTTTTATGATGTTTACATTAGTTAAGAAGGGACTATAACTTTCCATCAAGGAATGACTGCGTTTGGATATTATACAAAGTGGACTGAAGCTGAGTAATTCCTTGTAATCCCCAGTATTAAAATCTTATAAATATTTGTGCATAGATGGGATTGCCTTATTGTTAGTAGAAGACATCTTAGTGGTTAGCAAAACAGTACTTCTGTTTCATTGTACTTGAAAGAAATCAGGCGTAGCTCTATAGAATGTTTAATAGCCATTGCAGAAACAAATGCATGTCTCCCATGAATTAATTTTCTTCAGTAAAGGTTTGTAAAGCAGCCTGAATGCCCCTTCAACTGAAATAGAGATTGTACCTCCCTTAACTGGGATTCCCTAGTCCGGCAACATCAATAGTCCAGCGTAGACCATAAATGTTCCTGGACCAGAGCCCAGAAAGAGGGAAGTCTGGCAGCGCCTCTGTGTGTGTGTGTGTGTGTGTGTGTGTGGAGGGGGGAGGGGTGGGATGGCAGGGTATTCTGGCCCCAGCAGAGCTTCTTAGCCCCAGCAGCCAGGGAGCTCTGGCCTCATCCCCAGCCACAGAGCTCCAGCCATGTTCTGGATCCAGGGGATGGGGAGCTCCAGCCCCAGCCCCAGCAGCAGTCTGGGAGCTCTGGCCTGAGCCATGGTGCTCCGGCCCCAGCCATGGAGCCAGGCAGCTGTGGAGCTCTGCCCGGGCTGCACAGCTCTAGCTGTAGCGCTCCAGCACCAGCAGTAGTGGGGCCGGTGAGAACTCTGGGGAGCTGAGACAGCAACATGGCCATGAGCGGAGGGACCTTTCCTGGTCCTGCAAATCCCATTGTTTGGGACCAGTCAGGTCCCGAGGGTGCTGGATCAGTGGGGTCCAACCCGTTGTCTTACATAGGCTTAATAATCGATCCTATTAGCAGTTTTATGAGCCTTGTGAGCCATTAGTTGGAGAAGTTTATCAAAAACAAGGATCCAGGGGCATTTGAAGACTAACAATTTTATTATGGCATAAGCCATTTAAACTCAAGAAGTGCTCAAAACTCCACTCAAGTCAAAACAGCTACACCAGGAAGGCATTTGTCTGAATGAGTTGCAACTTGCTACATCAGATGCATGAATTGAAACAAAAAGAAACAGAGGTACAAAGATAGGAGTGTGACATCAGAGCTAATTCAATCATGGTGGATGTGGATAAGAAGTTAAGAAAACCTGAAGTGGAAAATTACTTATTGTAGTGAGAGAGACATCCTAGTTCCTATTCAGACCCATTCTGATGGTATCAAATACACATATGAATTCCAGCTCAGAAGTTTCATATTGCAGGTCACTTTTGAAGTTACTTTGCTCAAAGATGACAACTTTCAAGTAATTGTGGGTATGTCTAGACTGCATCCTTCTGTCGGCAGAGGGATGCAGATTAGGCAGGTCGACATTACAAATGAGACAGGGATTTAAATATCCCTTGCCTAACTTGCATAAAAATGGCCGCCACGTTTTGCCGACTCAACACTTTGTCTGCAAAAAGTGGCAGTCTAGAGGGGGATCTGTCGAGAAAGAAAGCCTTTTACAACAGATCCCTTATGCCTCCTGCAAGGAAGTTGACAGGATCTGTCGAAAAAGACTTTCTGTAAACCTCCTTGGCTGTAGCAGAGGCATAAGGGATCAGTCAAAAAAGGCTTTCTTTCTTGACAGATCCCCCTCTAGACTGCCACTTTTTGCAGACAAAGTGTTGAGTCGGCAAAACGTGGTGGCCATTTTTATGTAAATTAGGCACTGGATATTTAAATCTCTGCCTCATTTGTAATGTCGACCTGCCTAATCTACATCCCTCTGCCGACAGAGGGATGCAGTCTAGACATACCCTGTGGCTGTGTCTAGATTGGCCAGTTTTTCCGGAAAATCAGCCGCTTTTCTGGAAAAACTTGCCAGCTGTCTACACTGGCCACTTGAATTTCTGCAAAAGCACTGACTTCCTACTGTAAGAAATCAGTGCTTTTTGCAGAAATACTATGCTGCTCCCGTTCAGGCAAAAGTCCCTTTTGTGTAAAACTTTAGCGCAAAAGGGCCAGTGTAGACAGCTCAGATTTGTTTTCCGCAAAAAATCCCCAATCATGAAAATGGCGATCGGAGCTTTTTTGCGGAAAAGCGTCCGTGCCAATCTAGATGCTCTTTTCCACAAATGCTTTTAACGGAAAACTTTTCCATTAAAAGCATTTGCGGAAAATCATGCCAGTGTAGACGTAGCCCTCGTGTACAGGAAGGTTAAAATGTCCTCCCACTGTTTTTTGTATGCTACCATTCTTGATGATCTGATTTATGCCCATTTATTCTGTTGCATAGAGACAATCTGGTTTGTTCAATGTAAATGACAGAAGGACATTGCTGGCACATGATGATATATATCATATTAGTAGATATGCAAGTGAATGAGCCTTTGATGGCATAGCTGATGTGGTTAGATCTTAGGATGGTGTCACAAGGGTAGATGTGTGGACAGATTTGGCAGTGGAGTTTGTTGCAGGGATTGTTTCCTGGGTTAGTGTATCTGTTGTTGGAATTGGAAAGAATATAAGGAACAAGAGAGAGAGACAAAGGAATATAGGAGAAAAGGAGAACAGAGATTTACTTTGCATGGAGATTGAGAGTGAGGACACAGAGTTTGTGCTGAATGTGGTAACAGGCAACAGAGTTATGAGGGGGAATGAGTTAATCAGTATGACAGGAGATAAATCAAGAAGTACACACCTCCAGAAGACTTTCATGGATGCTTAATTCTCAAAGTTAAATGCCAGTAGTATTACTTTCCTTGCATTTTTTAAATATCTAAATTCAGTCTAGTTTATCTTTGTGATGTGGGGCTTCGATGTCTTGGCTAGGGATTGAGTACTGAAGAGAATATTTTTTCAAGCAGAAATGGCTAATGTCCGTACATATAAAGACTTATTCATAACCTGGCAGAGCTGTGCTTGGTGCTTGACCCTGAGCTGTATGAGGGCTAAGGATGACAGTGTAGGACAAAGGAGATGGCATTGGAGACAGTATCGGGCCCAAAAGATAGACTCAGGCATGCTAATGCCACGGAGTTAGCTCTATGATAAACAGTTTGGGTTTTCCACATGGCACAGTAGCCCTCTGTGAAAGACAGCTCTGTACTGTAAATTTTTGGTAGGTTGGGTTATCACAATATCAGTGTTAAAGGCACAGCCCATTTTTTGTGACTCCACACTCTGATTTTCTCAGCAGTGTTCACTGCCTTGGAATGTGCAATAGAGAACTGAGCTCCAGAATCTCATCTTACATTGCATACTAAATTAGGATCCTGATTTGTCACTGATTTTTCCCACTGCAAAGTATTTGTAACATGTTACCATTCTGATCTAGTAACATTTTACGCACACTGTGTACTCATTTTGCACTGAGATAAATGACAACATACAGTACCGGACAGTGCTCACAGTTGAGGAAGAAATCTTCAAAATATAAATGTAAACTATCTCCATATTGACTTTTTGAGTCTACAAGAAGCCAGCAATAATAGTTTGTTGGGATATGAATTTCTTCCACTTGCCTCTAGGTGTTGCTAATGTTGGAACCTTAAAATAGCCACTTTTTGTTTCACTCCTGATCACTTTAGCAAAAATATTCCACTAATGAACATATTCCTTATTTCAAAATCATTTCCTGAGCCTTTTCCATTGCTCTCAACCCAGCAAACCAAATCATCAACTTCCCCCTGATAGTTCATATGATGCTCTTTTGTATTGCCAATGCAAACCATGATAGCATGTTAAAAACAACAGACATGCCACTCTATTATACTATTCATGTGGATATAATTAAATTATATATTTAATTTAAAAATCTCCATTGTTGACTTTAAATACCAATGGATTTTGCCACAGGATTTAGATCTTCCCTGCTATACAGGATATAAAGACTTGACCATTCATTTCATCTGGTTTCCTACAAACAGGCAAGATGTTAACCAGTTAGCAACATTTCCCAGTGCTGTGCTCTACATCCATTTCTGTAGGCTTCTTCCATTGCTGATAGAGGGAATGCAAGATTATTGTTTACAGAGGAAAAGAGATAAACATTTATGTGTAATAGAGGAATGCATGCTGGCCAGCTGTCACATGAGAAAAAAAATCTCCACCCAGCAGGAAATTTTTGCTTCCTTCCAGCAATAAAGATTTTTAACTGAAGTGGGGCATAGAATTAAGACTGAATCCCACCATTTTCTGCCTTTGCATCTCAATTCAATCCTTAAATCTGCAAGTGTGAGAAGTGTAAGAGCTCTGAACCTCTTATCTTTCCAGAAAATGTTCTGTCTTTTTCAACACAGGTCTTATTTCTGCTATATATATTCTTAATGGTTAGTATTTTCCCCTACAAATACTCCCCTCGCAATCAAATAAAGCCCACATGTTAACTGGAGAACTGTTTGAAATATTTTAAGGGTTTAATGTTAATTGAAAAGCAAATTATGTTTCTGTCAAATAGGGTCAAGAAATAGAAAATGCTCCCCCCACTTGTAAAAGTTTAGTTCAGTCAGTAAAAGAAAATTGAATCAAGTCCATGGGCACTATTTTGTGAATACAGGCAGTCCCCGAGTTACGCGGATCCGACTTATGTCGGATCCGCAGTTACGAATGGGGCTTTTCTCGCCCCAGAGGATGGGAGTGGCGGGATGCCCAGATGCGCCGTGGTCCCGCCGCCTGCGTCCTCCGGGGCGAGAAATGCTGCTCCGCGTCTCCCTGGTCTGCTGGGGGGAGAGCCTCCCCCCAGCAGACCAGGGAGACGGGGAGCAAAGCCGCCGAGGACACTGGCATTGGGACAGCCGCAGCGCGTCTGGGCTGTCCCGCTGCCCGCATGCTCCATGGCTTTGCTCCGTGTCTCCCTGGTCTGCTGGGGGGAGCCCCCCCCCCAGCAGACCAGGGAGACAGGGAGCAAAGCCGCGGAGGACCCGGGCGGCGGGACCGTGGCGCGTCTCGGTCCCTCCACCTGCATCTCCCTGGTCTGCTGGGGGGGAGGGGCGCAACTAGTGTGCCTGCGCCCCCCCCCAGCAAACCAGGCTTTTCTCCGGACGTCTGTGGTAGAGCAGTTGGGGCGCTGCCAGTTGGTCCCGCAGTGCTGCTCTGGGCACTACTGGACCATACTGGCAGCACGCCAGCTGCTCTGCCCCAGGAGTCCTGATTCAGTCGCTGCTGGTCAGTTTCAGCAGCGACTGAATCAGGATGCCTGGGGCAGAGCAGCTCAGGTGCTGCTGGGTTGGTCCAGTAGCGCCGAGGAGCGGCGCTACTGAGCAACCCAGCAACACCCCAGCTGCTCTGCCCCAGGTGTCCCCAAGTCAGCCGCTGCTGAAACTGACCAGCGGCTGACTACAGGAAGCCCGAGGCACAGTTGCTCTGCCCCGGGCTTCCTGGAATCAGCCGCTGATCAGTTTCAGCAGCAGCTGACTTGGGGACGCCTGGGGTTCTTAAGTTGAATCTGTATGTAAGTCAGAACTGGCGTCCAGATTCAGCCTGTTGAAACTGATCAGCGGCTGATTCCAGGAAGCCCAGGGCAGAGCAACTCTGCCTCGGGCTTCCTGTAGTCAGCCGCTGGTCAGTTTCAGCAGCGGCTGAATCTGGACGCCAGTTCCGACTTACATACAGATTCAACTTAAGGACAAACCTACAGTCCCTATCTTGTACGTAACCCGGGGACTGCCTGTACTTAAGTCTCATTTTCAAAAGGGATTAAGTTCTTGAATCTCATTTGAAGTCCATCAGATTTAGGCTCCTAAAGGCCAGATTCTTAAAGATACTTAGATGCCTAAAGATGAAAATAGGCATCTGTTATTTTTTTTCTCTAAAGCTCAGTGACACTTGACTCCCACAAAAAAGAATTTTATTTTCAGTAGACCCATCACAATCTGTTTTTATCCACCCTGGAAAACAACTACAGAGTAGTTGTTGACTCATAATTGTTCATATAATAAACTGGAGAAGAGGGCATTAATATTTTTATTAACCTGTTCCACAAAAACATAACTGGCAACCCACTTACAGTATTTCAAGCAGTTCTCCAATTAACATATGTCCCTTATTTGCAGAAAAGCAAATCGTGAAGGTAATTTACAATCTCTACCAACCATCTTTTTTTAAACATAAAGGCTATGTCTACACTTGCGGCTTCTTGTGTGAGAAATATGCAAATGAGGCTAAGCGTGGAATATTGCTGAGCTTTATTTGCATACCTAATGAGCCACAATTTTTGCAAAAGAGGTTCTTGCGCCAGAAGGAGCTGTCTACACTGCCCCTTCTTGCGCAAGAAAAACCCTCTTGCGCAATGCCACTAAGCCAATTATTTTCAGGAATAACGGCATTGCGCAAGAGGGTTTTTCTTGCGCATGAAGGGGCAGTGTAGACAGCTCCTTCTTGCCCAAGAGCCTCTTCTGCAAAAACGGCGGCTCATTAGGAATGCAAATGAGGCTCAGCAATTTTCCATGCTTAGCCTCATTTGCATATTTCTTATGCAAGAAGCCGCGAGTGTAGACATAGCCGAAGTGTAAAACACATGGTTTTCTACTTTCATTGGGTTGCTGGAAATATACACCAGAAGGAAAGCGTTGGCAGGGGTTGAAGAACTGAAACTAGTTCTTGACTTTGCCGTGGTGTGACCATAATCCAGGGATGGAGGACCTGTGGGCTGGATCCAACCCCAGGTTTGCCTTGATGTGGCCCACAAGACTTGGGACCCTCCCCAATCTCCACAGCAGAGTGAGCAGGCACTGGTGTTCCAGCCCTTCAGTGACTCTCTGAGCCTCAGCGACTCCCCGCATGGCTGGAGGGAAAGTGCTGGCTCCCCACAGCAGAGACCTGGCACTAAAGCCCCTGAATGGCCAGCTCCCCCGGGGGAAGGGGGCAGGAAGCAGCTCTGCACACTGTTATTTCCCCTCCCTTTAGGCTGGGGGTATGACAGCTCAAGCAAGACTCCACCCCCATCACTCCCATTGGCCAGGAATCATAGCCAATGCGGGGGCGGGGGGCTGCAAGCACAGGGTAACATGGAGCCACCTATGACCCCCGGAAGCTGCACCACTTTAGCACCCCAGTCTCCTGCCATGGACAGAGGTTACAGAAATAAATAATAAAACTTGCTAATCCACCCTCCAAATAAATTTAACTTTCATTACAGACTCTCTGAGCTCCTCACCGTTTACACAAACCTCAGTATACAGCATCCCCCATCATCTCTAACATTGTTAGTAAAGAGACACACTTTGAACTATACCCTGAAAGACAGTAGACTAAAATTGCCACAGATTGACTCCCTGAATATTACCTGTCTCTTGCTATGAGGACGATAGGGTTGATCGCTACACTTTCTCTTAGAGACAATTTGGTAGAATGTCAACCAAGTCATGTGAAGATGCCTGGTTTTTATTCATATATATTTACAATAAGTGTTTAAAGTACCACAACATAGAACATTCATATCTCCATGACAAGCATAGTCCAAATAACACAGGTTACATGAAATGCAAGAAACAACATATTCCACCATGAAGCACCGAAAGCAACTCTTCACTGTTGCTAGGATCGTGGAAATACAACTCCTAACTAAGGGAGGACATGTTCAGGGAGCAGATAAAGTGCATGAACACTCTTGTGGAGGAGATGTGGGCAGAGTGCCAGGAAAGGAAAGCCTGCAGGCAGCTGCAGGTGAGGTATCAGGAAACCATCTTTGCCTCCTGATAGCTGGGATGGAGCATCTGGCAGCATGTCTAGAGAGGGCCTCCTCACAGAACCCCAGCTGCTCCGATGAAAACACCTGTCCCTCCTCCTCCAGCTACATTGTTTCCACCTCTAGGGTCCCCAGGGTCCACTGGAATTGGGGGTGAGAGGGAGGGGACTCAGGGGCAGTCAGAGCAGGGTCTCAGTGGGGTATTCTGGCACCTCAGGGCAGGGGAAAGCCATTTGTAAAGTTCAAAGAAAGTGTGCCTGCGTATTCGGAAGTTTTGCAGCCACTGCTGATAGTCCCATGTCTGCATCACAATTCAGTCCCACCAGTCTGTGCTTGTATCACGGCACCAAAACTTGTGTACTACTGTGTCCACAACACTGACTTGTGGTTGAACTTGCATCAGCATCGGGGCTTGCTTAAGCAGCAACTCCAAGCTGAGATTAGTCCTCCTCCTCTTCCTAGCAGAGTGACACGTACGCTCTCAAAGTACTGTGCCATTATGTGCACCATGGCACACATTGGCATCACTGTAGTTTGCTGCAATGCCATGGCATCTGCACAGCAAATGGAGGCTCAAAAGTCACAACCACACTGCTTCTTGTTGATGTCACACAAGGAGGGAGTGCATTATGGGAAGCTGATGACAAGAATCCATAACCACCCGCTGCATCAATTTGGTCTTAGCTGGCACCGGAAGTATAGTCCTGAATGCAAATCTACCCACAGTGCATCACTCTCTGAGTCGACAATAGGCTCCCCAATGAGCTTGTGCTACTTTAGACTATATTTGATTCTTCTCTGCAGTGAGGACATGGACCTTTGACTTTGCAAAATCGGGTGTCCAGAAATTGACCATAATAGATCTGACCTTATCTCATAGGCTGTGTCTAGACTGCAGGTTTTTTTTAAAAAAAGTAGCCTTTTTTCGAAAAAACTTCACCTGGGACTACAGCCGCGTTCTTTCGAAATTAAATCGAAAGAACGCAGCTTTTCTTTTGACGGTGGTACTCCTCATTTCACGAGGAAGAACGCCTTTTTTCGAAAGTGCTCTTTCGAAAAAAGGTGTTCTTGAATGCAAACAGGCCTTTTTCGAAAGAGAGCATCCAGACTGCCTGGGTGCTTTCTTTCGAAAAAGCGGCTCACTTTTTCGAAAGAAGAGATTGCAGTCTTGATGCTCTTTTTCGAAAGAAGTTTTTTCGAAAGTATCTTTCGGAAAAGCCTCTTTCGAAAGAGACTTGCAGTCTAGACGTAGCCATAGTGTAGACATGGCCTGAGGAGAAGCAAAGGCATCCTTTGGCTCTCATGAGCCTAAGGGCTCATCCATTATACTACTGAACCCTGATGAAATACGTTTCCTATCATTATCCAGTAATTTACACAGCTCGGTCATTGTCAATAAACAACAAGAAAAATGCACAAAGTTTTATTTTCTGAGGAGTATTCTGTCAGGATGAGCTGATATTTGAAAAGATTTATTTTATTAACAACATGAAAGAAATACTGTCTCTAATTTTCATTAAGTTTACTGAAAGTTTAGATTAGCTCCTATGTGCCATTTATGTAGTTGGATGAATAAACAAGACTTTACATTTCACAATTTCCAATACAGCATTGTCATACTGAATTGTGTGATTTGGCTACTTGCCCTTTAGGAACTGGCCTGAGTGTGCAAACTGATTTCACAAATATTACTAAAAAGTCTTCAGATGAAGATGCAATTTGGTCAATGTTGCATTTGGCTGGATTTGAATTGGTGGCCTAGAGAGGAAAGGCTTCATGGATCCATATCAAATCCTCGGTGTAACAACTGATTTTTGACATTTATTGAACACTTCATGAACTCTTCATCTTCCTTTCAATAACTGATGTGGGAATCAAGGATTTAGCTTAAATATCATAATCTAGTATCAGAGGGGTAGCCGTGTTAGTCTGAATCTGCAAAAGCGGTGAGGAGTCCTGTGGCACCTTATAGACTAACTGAAGTGTAGAAGCATAAGCTTTCGCGAAAGACCCACTTCGTCAGATGCATTATACATGCATCTGACGAAGTGGGTCTTTGCCCACGAAAGCTTATGCTCCATCATAATCTAGGAAATCATTATATTTCATTTCCCTTTCATGGATATACAGCTGTTTCATGGATATACAAAATTTCTGTTTGATACAATATCTATCTATGTGAGTGCAGAGGCATGAACACTAGTAATAAAATTAACTGATAGTATAACCTGTTTTAATGACTGTTGTTTAATTATTACAAACAGAGAGAGAGAGAGCAAGGAAATTCTTTCACAGATATTGGCATTTCTCAGATTTTTTTTAAACAAGAATAATAATCCACTATACATTTTTATCAGTAATGCACTGCTATTAATCCTGAAATCCTGAGCAATATAGCCCTCTGGCCAAATATTTTAGAAAGTCTTTCTTTCTTTCTTTCTTTCTTTCTTTCTTTCTTTCTTTCTTTCTTTCTTTCTTTCTTTCTTTCTTTCTTTCTTTCTTTCTTTCTTTCTTTCTTTCTTTCTTTCTTTCAAAACAATGTCTGCTCCATGTTTTCTGTTGATAAAACTGTTTTAATCTCTTCACTGCTGTCAAACATAGACTCAAATATGATGTTGGATAAGAGGTTGACAATTACATTAGTCCATACTCTACTACTTGCTATATTCAATTCTGGAGTAGTGCCAAAACCACAAATCCAGTCTGAGGTATGAGTGATCATTTTAAAATCCAATATCTCGTGAACTACAAGAGTTAGCTAGAAACTAATGCATTGGACTACTGAGAATCCAATAGTTTTCTCCAAAGACATTTTCAGATTGTGAGTTTAGGTAATTCTAAAATGACTTTAATTTAAAACTTCACATTTGGTACATAGGTAAAATAGGCTCCACCACAGAATTACAAATTAGCTCTCTAGTAGAAGGGGAAAAGGGAGAATTCAGGGAGTCTGGACAGAGCATTTCTAATGCCTCTGTGATGGACTGAATCACGGAAGTCCTCTTCCGGTGGTCCCCCAGTGTGCTGATCAAGACTTTGAGCCCACATTCCTGCCCTCTGGGACTCTCACCCTCCTGACCAGAAGCTCTGGTCTCCCCGGCCAAGCATAGAGTTGGAGTAACAGCCTCCCAGTACAGTAACACAGACACTGAACCAGCTCATCTCTGGGAAGGCTCAGATTTAAGGCCTTTGACAACACCCAGGAACACAACCCCCCGAAAAGGACCAAACCCCCAAATAAATCTGTCTTACTCTGCATGAAAATTTTACACAGGAAAAGCTCATAAATTTACCCTCTTTATCAATGACAGATATGCACAGCGGTTGCTCCCTCCTCCCCAGGATTGATAATAAACAGAAGTGTTCTTGTTAAATATAAAATGTAGGATTTAAGTGATTTCAAGTGAAAAGAGCAGATCAAAGAAAGTTACTAAGCCATAATCAACAAAACACACCACTTAATCCTAATATACTAAGAAACTTCTTACATTCTAATTCTTACCCTAAACAATAGTTCTTATGATCTCTTTCACAAGCTAAGCAGCCTCCTAGCTTAGGCCTGATTCTTCCCCTGTTCAGTCTTAGATGTTTCCTACAGATGGTAATAAGGGGGTCTCCTAACATCTGGCAAGTGCCTCTATTGTTTGTTTTCCCTTTGGACCCTTTTGCACAAGGTGGGAATTCTTTGTGTTCAGTTCAAACTTTTCTCACCTTGAGTGAAAAAGTATCAGCTACAGAATGAGTTCTCGCATCAGATAGTCTGGCCACATCTTTGTAGATCCAACTATAGTATGGGTTTACAGGGAAAACAAAACCTTTCATAGTCTGGTATTTGACTTGCTCACTGAGCCATCAAGTTGTTAAAGTATCACTAATGTTTTTTTACTAGGATACATGGACTTTTAAAACAGGTTCCCATGCAATATTTCTAACTTCACATACAAGAAAGATACATGCATAAAAATAGAATATATAAAAATAAATCTGAATTGGGAAAGTTTCATAAGAACAAAATAGCCTAATTAAAACACAATTACTTTTGAAGACACCATGAAAACAGTCAGTTCTCCCATCTCATCTGTATGCCCTTAAAGCAAAACAAGAATTAAGGAAAACTTTCAGAAACTCAGACTTAGGGAGTCCAAATCAGACTGTGAAAAGCTTCAAAAGAATCTCCAAACACAGGGGCTAAGTCTAGACTGGCATGATTTTCCGGAAATGCTTTTAACGGAAAACTTTTCCATTAAAAGCATTTTTGGAAAACCGCGTCTAGATTGGCACGGACGCTTTTCCGCAAAAGCACTTTTTGCGGAAAAGCGTCCGTGGCCAATCTAGACGTGCTTTTCCGCAAAAAAGCCCTGATCGCCAATTTCGCGATCGGGGCTTTTTTGCGGAAAACAAAGCTGAGCTGTCTACACTGGCCCTTTTGCACAAACTTTTGCGCAAAAGGACTTTTTCCCGAATGGGAGCAAAATGGTATTTCCGCAAGAACACTGACATGACAATCTTACATGAGATTGTCAGTGCTTTTGTGGAAATTCAAGTGGCCAGTGTAGACAGCTGGCAAGTTTTTCCGGAAAAGTGGCTGATTTTCCAGAAAAACTAGCGAGTCTAGACACAGCCTAGGTGACTTGGCAACAAAATGGCAGATTAATATTAATGTTCATAAATGAAAAGTAATGCATATTGGAAAATATAACATCAACTATGTGTATAAAATAATGAGGACTCAACTAGCTGTTACTTTTCAAGAGAGAGATCTTGGAGTCATTGTGGGTAGTTCTTTAAAAAAAATCCACTCAATGTGTAGCACCAAACAAAAAAGCAATCAAAATATTAGGAATCATAAAGAAGGGGATAGAGAATAGGACAGAGAATATCTTATTGCCGCTATATAAATCCATAGTACACCCACAGCTTGCATACTGCTTTGCAAGATATAGCTAACTCATCTCAAAAAAGTTATCTTGGCACTGGAAAAAAATCAGAAAAGAGCAACAAAAACAATTAGGGTATGAAATGTCTGCCTTATGAGAAGATATAAATAAGACTGGGAGTTTAAAGCTTGGAAAAGGGATGACTAAGAGGAGATATGATAGAGGTGTATTATCTTCACTGGTGTGAAAAAAGTGAATAAAGAAGAGTTATTTACTCCTTCCTATAACACAAACTGTGGGTCACCAAATAAAATTAATAGGTAGCAGGTTTAAAACAAGCAAAAGAAAATACTTCACAGAACACATAATCAACCTGTAGAACTCTTGGTCAGAGGATGTTGTAAAGTCCAAGATTATAACAGTGTTCAAAAAAGAGTTAGATAAATTCATGGAGAATAGGTCCATGATGGCTGTTAGTCAGAATGTGCAAAATGGTGTCCCTAGCTTCTGTTTGTCAGAAGCTGTGAATGGACAACAGGGGATGGATCACTTGATTCTCAATGTTCTGCTCATTCCCTGACATTGGCCACTGTCACAATACAGGATGCTAGGCTGGATGGATCTTTGGTCTGATCCAGGAGGGCCATTCTTATGTTCTTATGATTTCTGTGGCCCGATAATTTATCATATGAAATATAACAGCAGTCAATGCGTCCTGAAAACCCTTCTAAAATTATTTAAGCAAGCCCTCCTATACAGACATTTTCTGAGATTTTGTTGGATGAACTAATTGTCCTAAAATGTAAACATAGATATGTTCTCACTCCACTACAAGAAAGGTCTACATCTGGGTTAGCAACAGGAATGGAAAATGTAGCATTGTTCAACAGGTGATTAATAATATTAAAGCTCTAGGGCTGTAGCTCCCAAAACTTCTTACAAAAGAGGCTAATACCATTATTCCTGTTTTACAGTTTTGGAAACTGAAGCAAATTTAAGTAAACCAAGTAAACCACTGACAGAGCTAAAAATTAAACACTGGTCTCCTAAGTCTTATTCCAGTGACCTGTCTATTTTGCCATACTGCTTCCTTAACAATTAGGGTATGAAATGTCTGCATTTAACAAATGTCCTTTAACAAGCTCAAAAATTGAAAACCTGTGCCAATTTCATGGATAGTAGATATGCTTTTGAATTTTCTGTCACTCAGGCCTGAATCTACTTAGCTACAAAACAAAAGGGTTGGGTGGATGTGATATTTAATTCATATAACAGTCCACGGTGTAGGATAATAATAAAAACAGGCCTACAAATGCTTCCCCACAAGAAATGGTAATAAAAGAAGCTTGACCCTTTTTCATATAGAGAACCAGCTCTATTGGAGCGGTTGCCAATCCCAGGACTCTCATTAATAAGTCAGAGATAACATACCTTTTGTGCACTGATGATCTAGTTATGCAATACCCTACTCCACATGTTCTCCAAAGTAAGTAAATCTGCTTCTAGAAATCTACAATAGTACAAAGGTCCTTTAAGTCAACATGGAGGGGAAAAAAGGAAAATCATATTTCAGAATAATCCCCTAAAAAGCCAAACAGACTTAGATTTTATTACAGAGAAAAGAAAATTGAACACACTCTAAGTTATACTTACTTTGACCTCTTAACAAACACATGGGGGGCTTCAGATTGACTATGAAAACATTAAAGGGAAAAACTCTTTTGACTTTAGAAACCACTAGATGAGTATAATTTCCCTATAACTTACTGTTAATACTATATAGTACTATAATGCAGTTTACTTTGAGAGAAGTCTGGAACTCAGTTTTAATACCATCGACACAAATTTGATTGGGTCCAATAAAACTACATATAGACAGGAGTCCCACAGCTGACCAGCTGTGGGGCAGTGCTGCTTCCTAAACAATAAATAGAAAAAACAATTATGTATTCAACTTCTGGTGCTATCTCAAAGCTGCACATGTTCCATCCACCACAAAGCTCTAGTGGATGAAAAATGAAGTCCAGCTGAATCCATGATCCACTCCAAATTATAAAATTCTACAGCTCTTAACCTCCCAACAGGTGGAGCAAACAAAATGAAAAAAAATGCTCAGGACACTAGATAAATGCCTGTAAAGGTATTATAGAAGCCACTGAACAAACCAAAAAGAACACACTAGAGTAATACAGCTTTGTGCTCAGATCTGCCTCTTCTGGAAAAGCAATCGGAAAAAGCTACGTAAATTACGCTATGCAATTTGCGTAGCTTTTTCCGATAAAAGGGTGTAGTCTAGACCTAGCCTCAGAAGTGAGCAATAGTGATTTGGGGGGCTTCAAATTTTGGGAGACTAATTTGAGACATCCTAAAGAAGTCTGGATATGAGAAGGAGTCACTTTTAAAACTCTTGCCCTCAATTCTTAATTAGGCCCCAGTTTAGAGCGCTGCCTTTTCCATGTGTCTAGAGATAGGAAGGTGACTCGGGTAGTGAGAAGATTTTCTGTTTCCCCACTTGCTAGTGCTGTGACAGGGCCTTTGCATCTTGTCATTAATTTCAAGATACCATCATGCCCTTACTGCATTCCTCAGGTCATTCCAGACTTGACTTTCCCAGAAATATTTTATTTTAAGGGCTATCTATTAGTCGATTAAAGTATATATGTGAAAGAGATACTTTTATATTACTCCTAGTAAAGTATACAGTAATGCATAATTATCTTGGAGATGATTCATGAAGTGGTCACAGCACAGAGTTTTTATAACACATCAGCAGCTACCACAAACGCATTTACTTTACTTTACGGTTGCATATTTCATTGGAAATGGCTTAAATGTTCACTTAGCCATTGGTAATGAAATTACAAGCCCTTAAAATAAAGTAAATGCATTTTTAGTGGTTGTGGATGTGTTATAAATGTTATGTGCAGCAAATACATTATGAATGTTAAGGTGTTGCATATTAATGTATAATGTTCTAACCATTTTTGTAAATACAGGAACTCTTTTACATTTTGACAAATTGAAAGAAAATGTTACCAATTTTCTCTTACTAAATCTTAATTTTCATTTTATTACTGCATCTGCAGTACTTAGTTAGGCTATTTTATTCAAAACAATTATTGTGTCCCATAAATAGCTATCTTTGACCTTCTCATTCATCTTTCACAAACTCTAGATCTATTTTCTTTTTCAACTGCTTTTTGGTTTCTACATTTCAAGTAGCAATTAAAGCTGCTTTTCTCCTATCATAATAATCACTGTCTCATTTATTTGCTTTACATAATCGCAGAGCCCACCAATAGCTAGCTCTGATGACAAAACTCCATATATCAACCACTGTTTCATTTTGCCTGGCTCCCGATGCTAAGCATGTGTGTTGATGACTTTATACTGGAATACAGAGTTAGCTATTGTCAAGCAACTGCCAACATAGTTCCTGATGTACCTAATCACGGTGTAGACTGCTGTAAACAACTCCCTGTGAACATTTGAGCATTTCTGCATTATCTAGTACCATTTGAATTAAGTGGTTTGTTGAAAAGGGGCCTGTGGGAGAGAAGCTGGGGACTGAGAAAAGACTTAGTGATGTGAGCAACTGAAGGTTGCTTGCTACTTGCTTTAGAGGCAAGCAGCAGGCCCAAACACAGCCTAACCTCAGAGCTGGGAGACAAGCAAGCCAGAAATTTAGATGCAAGACCAGAAGTGGATCCAAGAACATCAGATCTGGTGACCTTGTAAGAAACCAGGCTGAAAGCAAACTGACCAGGAAGGGCTGAGAGAAGCCCTTATTACAGACACTTCAGTAACAGCAGGGTGCAGGAGGGGTGAAATAATTGAATACACATAAATAACAGCGAAGCCAGGACAATCATGGAGGCAAAACATTTTTTTTAGTTACCCACAAAATAATATGTTCGATTTCCCTCCTTTAAAAGTAATTTTATATGAGAAAAAAAAGTGAAGTTGGGTATCTTTTCTTTTCATTGAGGCTTCACTATGTTTCAGCTAGAATCTATAAATGCAGTTGTGATGAAATGACCTTTCACACACTTGATAGGTCATGTTTCAGCTATGAGTCGTCATGCTAATGGCATTGGATGAAGCCATAATAATAGTACGGGTGGGGAAAATGTTGATAGTAATGAAAAGGAGAACAGAGAGACAAACCTTCTGGAATGTATTTTCCCTCTCTCGCTCATCAATTCCATTCTAAATAAACACATGCCATTATAAAAGCTTTGCATACAATAACAGATGAAGTTCTTGGTAGGGTTTAGCTTCTCCTACATCTCGGTGAAACACAGCATATGTATCAGAGTTACCAGCTGATAAATTAATGTACTAGTTCCCAAACTAACAAAATCCTAAATCAGTTCATATTCCTGGTAATGATTAAGGTTTCTATTTTTCCCTCACTGTGTGTAATTCCTAGAAAGATGGTGTCAGGTGTACTTGTTTATTAAGAGGATGAAAGACCCCTAATTTGCTCAGTCTTCTACTTCCTAAACCTTTCATTATTATAAGTTCAGTACACTGTGGACAGGTATCCCTTTCACAAACCACTAGCTGTCTCAGTTAGAAAGGCTAAAAATCAAACAAATAGGTAGAATTAATCATCCTTTCTTCCCCCTGCCCAGGAGGTCAATTAGGAAAATGGCTAAGGCACATGTACTCAGGACTAGATCCTGCAGAGATTTAATGAACATGTTTAGCTTTATACACAGCCATGGGACTACCAATGCAATTCTGCTGTAGAAAATAGAGAGCAGGATTTTGTTGGCTGCTCACATGGGGTCCAATCTCTATGTGCAGAATTGGTGGCATTAGTGGGACCACTTACCATATGTAAAACTAAGCATTTACACTGTGTAAACTTAAGGACGTTAATAAGTCTTACTAGGATTGCAGCCTTAGGTGGTGATATCTTTGGGAGATGGCCTGTCTTTGTGTTATATATTTTTACAGTTTCTTAACATGATGTATTGGAGCCTTTAAGCACTACTGCAATACAATTAATAAGGTTCCATGACAGGGAGCTTGCACTGCTGATGCCCATGTGTCTCAGTGATGGAATATGTCTTCCTACAGGGCTGTCAACCACACACCTTTCATGGGCTCTAAGTTCAGTTAAAGAGCCAAATCCTGAATCAGCAGAACTATGCAGCTCTGCCCTGGAAAGCAGGAGGCAGGGTTTGTGAAATTCACAGTTCTTTACAGATCAACAGGTATGTTGGGTTGGCAAGTAGGTGAAGGAGGTGTAAGCTGTTCTTTTCCGCAGAGACAAAGGAGTGTATCACATGGAAAAGTTGCTCTTGTGCAGAAAGCAGGCACAAAGCCTATGCACATCTTAATCACTGACTTGACCATGATCTAGACGTACCTACGTGGGGAAGAGATTTTGATCATAGATATCTCCTTAAACCAGCAGAAAAAGCCACCTAAGGATGCAATGGTCAGAAGCTGGATCTAGACAAATTCAGACCAGGCATAAGTCGAAAATTTTTAACATTGAGATTAACCAATCATGGAAGTAATTTACCCAGGGACAAGGTTGATTCTCTATCATTTTAGGTCAACAAATCAGCATTGTATAACTTTCAAATAGACATGATATTGCTTAAACAAAAGAAATTACAGAATGAGGTTCTTTGGTTTGTAATCAGTTCAAGTTTTAAAAACCATGAATCATAAATTCTCAGAATAAGATACAAAAGTATCACGGTCGTTCCTGTTCTCCCTTGAAGCAGCCCATGGAAAAGGATTCTTTTCTTTCTAGCTTCTTAGTGTAGCCTGTAGTGGCAAACCTCCCAGCCCAGGTCAAAGAATCCTTGGCTAGCAGGGCTTGCATTAGTGCTCTAAAAATAGCTGTGCAAGACAGCATTTTGAAGCTGTGGCTTGGGCTGGAACTCTGGCTCTGAAGCCGAGAGAAGGGGGTAGTCTTTACCACCAAGTTCTTAAAGGGGGTAGGATGTTTTATTTTATATTGATTCTGATATAACCTTGTATAACAGAAGTATCATATCTTGTCAGATTAAACATCACCATACAAATTTAAAGCAATTTGCCCCAACTCAAACAAACATTACTTACAAGGTGAGTAAAGTAATCTTATATTGGGCCAGCTTCTGTTGCTAAAAGAGACAAGTTTTTGAGTTACATCAAGCTCTTCGTTAAGTCATCCATCTTCTTTCTAATATCCAACATGGCCACAGCAGCACTGGAAACAATATGATTTTTGAAGTGTTTAAAATAAGTAACAGAAAACACATCAAAATGTGCTATGGATTTACTTTTAGTTTAAAATAGTTCCACACATTTAATTTTTGTTACCAATACAATTTTGAAAATGTGTTTAGATTTGGAGATAAAGCATGAGGGTACTTTACTGAGAGGAAAAAATGTGAAAGACTGTGACAAAATTCTTAAAATTGACTTTTATTTAGAAAGAGGGACTGTAAAAGAATTTTAAAGATATGATCCCTGTCTGGAAGTTTGTTCAAAACATTGCATTTCAGCAAGTCTCATTATCTACCTTTTATTTGTTCTCTTGTTATTGATAATTTGCTTTTAAATTGAAAGTGCCTCGTTTATAAACCATTCCGTCTCCCTGCATGACTGGACAATTGCATTTAAATTCAGTGGTTTTCCCTTTGTAAACAGTTACTGTGGAAATGACTAAGATGTTAGTAACCCAAATTTATGATTTCATTGTATTATCACTTAAGGATAAAACTACCATCATTATTATTTATAGAATGCTTTGAACATACTTTGTGATTTACAAAAGCTTACAAATGCCAAGATCTCTGCCCTAAAGAAGTTACTGTATAATTAGACAATAATGTGTGGCTATATCATAGATGGAAGAGTCAGTGTCTTTCAGGTAAAGAAGCACTGGAATTGCTATCTACGCCACCTTTGAGAGACTTCAGAGAAAGGAATACTTTCCATCAGATAATTGGGAGTGACAAGTAAGCCCTCTTTGATACTTCCAGTATCTTATTTTGAAGGCTTAGCATTCATACGTTTTAAGAACAACGAATAGTCATGTGGCATCTTAGGGTGTGTCTAGACTACCTAGTTTTGTCGACAAAAGTGGACTTTTGTCGACAAAACTATACCAGCGTCTACACTACCGCTGAGTTCTGTCGACATAATGTCGACAGAACTCAGCAGTTTTGTCGACGCTGGTATACCTCATTTTACGAGGAATAACACCTTCTGTCGACAGAACTCTGTCGACAGAAGGTGTTATTGCCTGTAACACTGCGTCCAGACTACGGAGTTCTGTCGACAAAGCAGCTTGCTTTGTCGACAGAACTCAATGTGTCTGGACGCTCTTTGTCGACAGAAGTTTTGTCGACAGTATCTGTCGACAAAACTTCCGTCGACAAAACGCGGTAGTCTAGACGTACCCTTAGAGACTAAACATGAGTACTTCAGTTGGCCTGCGAGGGACTACTTGGGCTAAAAGCATGTGTCAAAGTGATTGTAGGATTGTGACCTTAAACTGTCTGATTTGTGGGTGATACTGTATTGTACAGTAGCAGTCTGAGTACTTTTGTGAAATTAAATATATGATGGTAACTTACTAAATAACTTATCTTCTTCTCTGGCCTCCATAATGATAGTATCTCATAGCCTCACAGTAATTTTTAATGTATTTTTTCTTACAACACCCATGAGGTAGAAAAGTACTGTTTTGCCCAATTTACAGATGTGTTACTGAGGCCCAGAGACACAAAGCTCTAAATCCTCAAATGTATTTAGCCACCTAACTCTCACTGAAACCAGTCTTCAAATCAATAGAAGTTATGAACTTGAATACCTCTAGAGATCTGAAAACTAAACCTGAGACTCCCAAATATAAAACCAGCATCCAAACTACTGGACCATCCTTTATTGCTATGCATGATTTATTATTGGTACATGTTGAATCTCTCTAATCCGGCACTCTCAGGTCTGGCAACATCCATGGTCCGGCATGATTTTAGTTAGCTGGATGTCCTCTTATCATGGGTGTGTCTAAGTTTCCTGTGGTTCTGTAAAGTTTATTTACAGCTGCTAGTCCTGGCTCTTGGTGTTTTGTGCTATTATGTAGCTCTAATTTACCCCATATGTCTTCTAAGAGCCCAGCAAACAGTGGAAGTGTTTGTAATACTGCTAAGCATAAATATTCTTTTATACTTTATCTATTTATTTCCTTTTGCCAATACAATAAAACTGTGTACCAATGCTAACACTTTGTTATGAAGAGAGCTCATAAGCCTTGGCTAGGCATAGGCTTATATAGGATGTATCACTATAGTCATATATTATGAATCAGCATTGCAAGCTTTGTTCCATTTAATTCACCTCAGCAAAACAAAAATAAAAGAGACCCACTCGCTACAATATTGACCTCCCATGGTTTGGCAGATTCTCTGGTTCGGCACTCATTATGTCCCCAGGGTGCCAGACTAGAGCTAGTCACTGTACCAAGCAATAAAAAGACAGACCCTCTATCAGTATAAGTAGAAGTAAAGAAACTTCAGGTTTATACAGACAGATAGGGGAGAACAAGGAAAGAAGATAATATTGGTCAGTGGGATAATTTATTATGCAGAGCCTAATGCTACTCATACTGAAGCCAATAGCAAAACTCTAATTTCACTTTCATGGAAGCAGGAACCCAGTGACAAAACTTTCAAAACTTCAGTGGAACCAAGAATTTAGCTCATATTGCATGAGCATGTCTCATCAAACAGTAATGTGTTTTACATTGCAATGTAGCTTGCAGTGTCTGTCTTGTCTTGGCATAAATACGGGAGTATTTGGAGATATTTGGCCACATCACAAACCCATCAGAAAAATCAGTAATAGTTGATGAGAAGGGATGTGCGGAGATAATATGGAAAATTAGCTACATTTAAGACCACACCTATGAGAAGAAAAATTAGTGGAGTATTAAAAAAATGCTATTACTATATTTACATATATATTAACTTTTCTTTTGATGTCTTCTTCCTTTTCCTCATGACCATACTGAATTATAATTTGTTAGACTGTACTGTCCAATAATAACTTCGGGGTGCAACACTTTAAAAAAAACAGAATGTAACACCATGTTTCTCTTGTGCACTTATTGAATTCGTGTCTTGAATTGAATTCATGTCTTCAGTGTGAGTTTTGGGTACACAAGAAATGCGGGAGCCTCACAGTTCTAATCTACAACTGGATGCACTTAAAGTCAATAAGGCTCTGTCTGCGCAGATGTGAGGGTTCACCTGTATAGATCAAGTTGAAATGTCAGGCCATAGGTTTTAGAAAGCACATTTTAATTATTTGGTAATATACATGCCAATCCTGAAAATGCACAGCTGAATAACTTTACAGATGTGAGTTAAAAAAATGAGCCTTCAGATCATTAATTTGCTACTGCATGTCTGACAGAAATAAATTAATTCACCCCTAGGAAATTGGGTAATTCTGCCAGGAGTTGTGCTCTTGAGTAAATGCACACCCATAACTCCATTCCATTGAGTTCAGAATTTGTAGAATCAGGCCCATAAATTGGATCTTAAAAGAGCAGAAGGAACACATTAGGTGCTGCATAAGCACATAAGGGTCCAATAGTGGAAATAAGCAGGCATGTGTTCAACCTGTATGAGTACTCCTACTGAAATCAATGGGACTACTTTACATGAGTAAAGTCATATTTATTCCCTAATGATTGCAGAATTGGATCATAAGTATTTCCTTTTGACTTATAAGTGTAAGTACTTAAAGTTCTCAGCATGACTTTGCTGCTAACTTAAATGTTTATAGTTCTACAGGTTGAACTTCTCTAATCTGGCACTCTTTGATCCAGCAACATCTGTGATCCAGCCTGATTTTAGATAGCCAGATGTCCACTTTTCATAGGTGTAACCAAGTTTTCCACTGTCCCATAAAGTTTGTTTACAGCTACCACTCCTGGCTCTGTGTTCTGTGCTATTATTTAGCTCTAATTTGCCCCTACATGTCTTCTAAGAGCCCAGTTAGCAGTGGAAGTGTTGGTAATTCTGCAAGACAACACTGAACTCCTGTGGTTCACCAAATTCTGTGGTTCAGCACCAGTCAGGTGCCAGACTAGAGAGGTTCAACCTGTATTCATGTTGCTGCACAGAGGGGAAAAAAAGATTTTTTTTAAATTAAATCACACATGCACATTCAAAATGTTAACTATTTTAATTTTATCTATATATTTAAATAAAATCATGTGAATTGTCATTATTGTATAAATCATCTCCAGACTGTCATAGGTGCCTATTATTAAACCATAATAACACTAATTTGCTAGAATCACACAGTGTGCAACACACAAACACTGAATAATTATACTAATTAATACCTAACTTATAAAAACTGATAAATCACTATTTTTGACAGGTCCTGATGTTGTTTATTTGTCAAACTTTCTCGGAACTCGCTGCTGTCAGACCTGTTTATCCGTAATTCATGGAGCCGGGGATGCTGCAGTACCTCTTCTCATTAGTTCAAGATTAGAATTCCTCTAAGATTTGTTTTCCGAGGGAGGGAGGGAGGGAGAAAAATAGGCAAAGGCAATGTTGCCACAGGCATCATTTTAATCAGCAGCTTCCTGTCACTTAAGTATTAGTATTTGTCAGGCAGGCAGAAGTGTCAACCCCTGCCTAGTTTTTTGCCACTGAAATCCCGTTTGCAGGTTGGCCTTTTATCCAGTCCCCTTGTGCCAACCTTTTGCAGGAAAAGTTGTAGCCGTCTCTCTGGGGTAATAAACCAACAGCAGGGCCGTCGCTTCGGCTAGTGCCCATTTAAAACTCGTTCCAGTCCTCTCCCCCAAGGGGCTGTGTGCGTGATAGCAAATAACGTGCATCTGGACAGCATGGAGTGTCCTTCTCCCCCCACCCCCGCAACCCTAAGTTCCCAGCGGGCTAGGAGGGGGGCTCTCGCTGGCTGAGCCGAGCGCCTGCCTGCACTTACCAATCCCGCGGTGCGGGCGTAACGGCGCGTGCAGGAGGGTGGGATGCTGGGCAGGGAGACCCGCTCGCCCCCTCCCAGCGCCGGCCGGGGCTCCGCGCTCGCTGTGCAGCTCGGGCTCGCCAGGGCGCTCCTTGCCTCGGCGGCTCGGCTCGTGCCGCCGCCACCCCCCCTCCACCCCTCCCGGCGGGCTTGAAGGTCACCTCGCTCCTTCTCCGGAGCCACTTTGCTGCGCCGGCTGGGGAGCGGCCGCGAGGCGAACCCGGCCACCCAAAGTCACCTGGCTGGAGCGGCTCCCGGGAAATCCCCCCCGACGCCAGCCCGCCCTGCGCGGGGCTCGCCCGCTGAGGGGCGGGGGAGGGGGTCTCTGTCAGCTCCAGGCTCCTACGCAGAAGGGGGAGGTTTCTCTGCAAGCGCCAGGCTCGTGCATGGGGGAACCTCTGTGCGAGCTCGAGGCGCGCCTAGTGGGGAAGCTCGCCACGAGCCGCGCCGGGCTCGTGGGGCGAGCGCCAGGCTCATCCGCCGAGCGGGCTCCGCCAGCCTGAGGGCGCGCGCCGGGGGAGCTCGCCGACACGAGCTGCGAGCCCGCGGACCAGGTGCTGGCTCGGCTGAGGCGCCTTGCGAGGCTGCCTCGCCCCCCGCGGCTCGGGATTGCTCTGCCCGCGCGGGGCTCGCCGCTGGCTGCAGCCCAGGTGCCCGGCGGGAGGGCGGCGGAGGAAGGCAGAGGCGCACGGCGGATGCCCCGCTGAGTGAAGGCGGGAGAGAGCAGCCGCGACCCTCACGCCCCGAGGGGAAAGGGCTCCCGGGGCGGGCAAGCCTCCCGGGATCTCCCCGCTGCCCGTCTCCCGGGTCGGCGACAGCTGAGCCTCGGAGCCTCTGTTGGACGGAGCGGGAGAGCCACGGTCCCCTTCAGTCGCCGCCTTCTCTTTATGGTGAGTGGAGCCTTCGGCTGGGTCGGGCAGAGGGCGAAAGTACCAGCCCCTGGTGCGCTGGGAAGTCCCCCCCCCCCCCCCCACACACACACCCACACGCCCCGGGCTGGTCCCAGCAGCTCAGAGAGTTGTCCTGCCGTGCTGTGCTGTGGGGTGGGAGGAATTGCTAAAGGAAGCCACCGGGCTTTCAGTCTCTCCGAGCGGCACTTCTGGGCAGGACACTGTAGGCAGTGTAGGGCTGCAGTCCCCTCTAGGCGCCCCGGCTCTGCCTGGGGGAGCCAAGTGCTGCTCCAAATGAGACCGATTTGTGTGCTTGGAAGGGTCTGGTGAGTCAAAAGCCAGTTTCTTTTCTCCTTATGGCCCCACTCATGCATCTTGCTTGCAGTGATATCTTGCTAGCCTCTCTATTGCTGCTGGTGGTGGGGTTGTATTTGATAGTGTATATGCTGGTAAGTAAGTATCTGGTACGGGAAAGTTACTGTAATATGATGCAGGTAGCAAGTTCTGAAATGTTTTCCACATGCAGTTGTGTTCAAAGGACAGGGAGGCAGATACAAGCTCGTGCCAGGGACCTGGATTGAGTAAGACAGGGATCATGCCAACGAGCTAAATGTGTATAAATGGGGCAAACTAATAGGAGTTAAGTGGCGGATGAAGAGAGCAAAGCACATCACTGAATAATGTCAGTGAAACACTTTAAAAAAAAGCAATGTACTAACACACAGCATATTCCTAAAGGCATCCCAGGCATCCCTGTCTTATAGCTATATTCATGGGAGCTGAGTAAAAGTGGTGTGACTAAAGCTAGCTTTTCTGATGGAAAATATCAGACGATGTTACAGTGAAGGGCAGCTTCAAGCATTGAAATGCAAAAAATCTTCAAGTCTGCTTTCAGATGAATTGCTGACTTAAAGTCTAATTCCTTCAAATGATACAAACTTGTAAAGTACAAAAGATTTTGTGCAAATCTGTGACTTGTCATTTAACTGGTCCAGTTTCTGAATGTGGGAAAGTATGTCATTAGAATCTTATTAAGAAGTAGCAATTTAGTCATGACTGATTGTAATGGTAACAAAATCTCTGCTCATTCAAGGTAAATTGAGTTATAAAATTTAAAAGGACAATGTTCTGAGAGGTAAAGACTTTTCTTTTTAAATCTTTCCCAGTTGTACAGCTACAGGTATGGAAGATATCGAATGTTATTTACAATATTTAGGTGTAACAAAGGGTAAACAATTCTTTATACTCTGTTTAGAAGCAAGACCAAGATGTGTTGCTTTGGTAATAAAAACTAGTAATATGGGGTATGTGTGGAAAGAGTTTTAAAGCACCCTGCTTACTAAATCCATAATCACATAATAGTTAACTCACATTCTAAATGGAAGGTGTTCTTGTTTTTATAAAACATTTTTCGGGTTTGGAAAATGATCCATTAAGGGGCTGTGAAAGTGTGTGGCAAAGCTTAGGTAAAAACAAAGTGAATGGCATTTTCAGTGTGTGTTTCTCATAAAACAAATGGGGACAGCTCAAATTATGGTATTTCTAAGTTTATTTAGTATTTCTCTTTACTTGGATGGTTTGAAGTTTTTTTTCTAATTACAGTCCAAATCAGATGCCTACCTGAAGATAGTGTCTTGTATAGGCTTCAAGTTTCCCTTAAGATTTATTTATTCTGCTCAACACATCTGACAAAGGGTTTTGGCATTTTCTGAAATGAGGACTATATTTATGCAACCTGAATTATTTTTAAACTACTATTTAACTTGTTAGCAACAGTACAGATGGCAAGTACTGTGGTCAAATTCACAATATGTTGATAATTTTGATAATGTTTGTAACCATGGCACTTGTGAGCATTGAATAATAGGGGCATTTATGTTTTCAGAAGCAGGTTTCCTTAAATAGTAGAAATACTTGCAGAAGTCTGGTGTCTCTCAGCAGACTGAATTCACTAAATCTTGGATTCATAAAATAGGTACTTTTAGCAAAGAGTGCAAATATAGAAATACAGGGATAGATCCTCAGCTAATGTAAATGGTTATAGCTCCAGTAATGGACCTGTAATAATTCATGCCAGCTGCAGAGCTGCATCACAGTATGTATATTTAATTTTGTACTGACATGTACTAACTCAGACTGAAAAGTAGTGAGGTTACCTCATGGGGAAAGGACTAAAGTAGAGGCTGCTGACCTTGTTTTGGAGTTCTTCATGCCCTCATGCAGCGTGGCTCCATTCAGTTAACACTTCTAACCTGTGCTCTGTTCATTCCCTTATCTCCTCTGTCCTTCTCTGTTTTCTGTATCCCATTACCTCACTTTGGGTTTTTGCCTCTTTTTCACCCTTCATTTCCCTTCCTCTTCTTCCCTGTCACTGGCCCTCCTGCCTCTGCATCAACTTTGCAGAAATTCTCTATTCCCACACTAAAGCAGTTGCTATTGTGCCCAGCCACATACAGCACAGCCATCAGAAGCAGTAGGTGGTGCTGCAGTGAATATTGTTTTGTAATACCGCTTGGGGAGAAGATGCTGGGAGCCTCCCATGTCAAAAGTCTTTCTGTGCCTTATTCTCCCCTAGGGAAGTTGATTAGGAGTACTGCACTAATCAACTAATCAACCCAGATTAGCAACACTGCACTAAAGGGACTTGGTGCACTCATCTGTAATGTAAATTTTTTCTTATGTAGGTACTGGGTGTAGTTTTCTTAAAATTACCACACAGTAGACACAAATTTATGCTTAAAGTGGCAGAAAAGGTATACATTTACAAATTCCTAAATTTGTTTCATTTAAATCAAACAAACTAGTAACCTGTTAAATAAACCAAGAAGATAAAAATGATTTTGCTCAGTTTGGCTGGACACCAGAGAAGTTCATACACCATCTTCAGAAGATTTATCGCTGAAGCTTGTTCATCACATTAGCTTTAAAGGGAGCCTGGGATTTACACAACTTACATTTGATATTGGTAGTTAAATGGTGATGTGGTAGGGATTATAAACCCAACTCAAAGAAAAGTAAAATATCTACTGTTTAAAACTTTGTTGATGGAGGTATATTTTTAAATGGACTCATTTTCAGTGCAAAATTATGTGACATGGTGTAGATCTTCTTTGTGATTTGTATTCAGTATTCATTGCATGTTATTTGGCACTTACTTATTTGAAGGGGGAAATAGACACATCACTATATATCAGTGAATTTCCCCATTGTTGCCAGCAAACGTTTGCCTAGCAGTAAGTGCACATGTGAACTGAATAAGTGTCCCAGTAAAGATTCATGCTCTGGGAAGTTAAAGTTTGACACTAATCCAGAGACTGCCCCATAACAAATGATCATGATGCAGCAACCCCATACTTCCTAAGGAAACCTAGTATTTGTGCAGCATTGTAGTCAGAGGGGGAGGATTATAGCAGTATTGTCAGCAGTGTGCATGTGGATGACTGGGAACTCATTCTTGATCATCACGTGTCTTCAGTCTCATAATGCAAGGCATAAAAAAGGTGAGTGAATCTACCCCTAATGTAATTTTAATTACATCAAACTGGCTCCATTTGTGTATTACTATAAGACTCTGATACTGCAAGTCCTCTATGAATGGAACTCCCAGTGGAGTTTGGAGCACAACATGTGACTGACTTGAAGGACTGAGCCCTTCTTTAGCACAATTATGAATACTATTTGTGGCTGCAACTGGGTTAATAGTGGGGAAATTATTCACATTCATCTCAATGAATCATACACGACAATAAGGCTTACATAGGATTTTACTGGAGTATGAGTCTTGTTCTGGTCCTCAGCACAGGTAAATTTCACTCTCGAAGAATCATAGCCCAAATGAGTTATTTGATCATTGTATTGTCTTTCTAGTTTGAATGCGTGCAAAATTTCAACTTAATGTAACTAATGTATTTGTATCTGGTAAGTTGATGTGTTCAGTAATGAATATATTCCAAAAGAAAATTCTATTCAACACAGGAAAATACTTTTGGGATGCTGGGATTATATAGTAGTGTATATCAGGAGTACCGAATCACATATAAGGATTCTGAAGGACCTTGGATGTTAGTTAGATAGCTGACAACATCAATTTCAGAAAGAAAATGTCTGTTATACTTCAAGATTTAGATTTTGCAAATTTAGTTAAATATCTTTTTGCTACGGTTTCCTTAATTTATTTAAAAGAAGCATATAAGAAGCAAGAGTTTAACGTAGATTTCTTTCAATGATTATTCAAACAATAACTGAGAGTTTATGACATACTCGTTGAAAACCAATTTTCTTAATCATGGAAAAATATGTAAGAAGTATATTTTAACAGATAAGCATACAAGTTAGCAAATATAACTTTGAAGACATAGCCTTAACTCTGCCCCAATGTTCATTAAAACAAAACTCAGCTCCATTTTTTATGCTTTATAATACAGTTTTAACTTTTATGATAATATACTGTTTCTCAAAAAACATGAATAATATCTAATATTTCTGAAACTTTGGATATATCTGGGTATCTAAAATAGCCTTTGATCCCAAATAGCAATATTGCATTGAAATGCGTATGTTCAACAGTGCAGAATTAAAATGTGCATTCACACTAAACTGATATTTTAGTGCTTCACCGTGCTACTTTAGCATATGCATTAATACAAAGTGTTGTATTAGGTAGGAATGGGCTTGTATTTGACTTCTTGGTTTTAGGACATGTGGGTTAGGCTGGGAAAGGAAACAAAATGTTTCTTTGTTAGTTGGTCAAGACCAGCTAGTACCAATTAGTAAGATTTGTAGATGACTTCATTTTAGGTATAATAGACAGTAGTAGGTTGAGGATGCTATACTGTATCTACACATTCCCCTCATAAGATGATTTGAAGGTCTTAGGATAAATGTATACTGTGCAACCCTCCTGTTCCCCTCCCCCCCCCCCCCCCGCTCCTGTGGGACTGAGTTTTAAAACTCAGGTAACTGACACAGGTTCATGCCATGAACTGAAGACAGCAGTGTTGACATTCCAGCTCAGAGAGGAGCATAGGCTCTTAGACCCTCCCTGCTTGCTGGGTTTCAGAGACTGGGTTTCAGCACAAGTGGGATCAGCTACATTGGTATTTTTAGCCCTGTAGAGTGAGCCTGAGTCGGCTGATGTGAGATTCCAGAGCCACTGCCATGTTTTGTTTGTTTTTCTATCAGTGTAAATGTAAACAGATAATTTTAAACAAATTTAAATTTATCTACTCTTATAACTATAAAGATTTTCCTGCTATCTAAACTGATTTTCTCTTCTTGCAGAGTAAGCCTGTTACATCTTCTTCTACCTTTAGTGGAGATGGAGAATAATTGATCACCATCCTAATTTTTGGGGGGAGAACCATAGCTTACAAAAAAAGAAACACACACACACAAATGTAGGTGTTTAATAGTGTATGGATACACTAGGCATGCTAACTATGCAGTTTTTAGAATGTTTTTTCTCTTTATTAAATAATTTTTTTTCTTTTTTTTTTGTAAACCAATGTATGGTCACTCACATTGAGAAATCTCATGGTATATTTCACATGATATATTTCAAACATTAGCTCACATTCACATTTGTTATTCTCTTGTTACTCAAAAATATTTCAGAGGATTATTCTCAGTTTCCTCTAGAATATTCAGCTCTCATTTCAGAAAAAGATGGAAAATTTCAATCCCCCTCCCTCAGAATGTTTTTTTTTTTTTGAAAGTCTGAGCATGTGAAAATATCTGGGTGAGGATTTGTGTGGAGATTTTTTTAATTAGAAATGTTTACCAAATTAAAATATCCACTATGGTTGTGTTGAGTTACTTGGACTGAGTGTGTAGAAAAAAACATAATCCTTTTGAATAAGAGCATCCAGTTTTAAAATTTCATATCATATTATGTTGTATAAAGGATATATTGTTCTGAAATTAATGTATGGAGTTCAGTATGTTTGCTGAGGTGAAACACAGTGGTGAATGTCTGTATCCATTTTTTCCTAAAATGCCCATTATAAAAGTGTTGGAAGGTATGCTTTCCCCAATGTTCTATGACTAAGTATTTGGATGTGATGCACCTTTCTGCATATAGAGTTATTTCTTGCAATGGTAGATGCTAATATAACTAGAGAAGCATTTTTGACAACTGTGACAATAACTTTTTCTCTAAGATTATTTTGCTCTTCTCTGTTATCTTTCCAACCTTTTGATTCTTGATAATACCTCTTATGACTAGAAATAGCAGTTTCTCTCCATAGTGATGAACAGTAAATAATCATGTGTTTGCTAAAACCAACTTGACCTGCCTCTGGCAAAAAGACTGGAATAATGTTATCTATAACAGTTACACTTGGTTTCTTTAACCTTATTCATCTTTTGGGATGCACTAAGGAACAGTAGAGAAAACTGTTAGCCATTTAAGAACATTGCTCAGGTTCTACAAAAACAAGAACAGCAATCCCCCAAAAAATCAAAAAACAAAACAAAACCCAAATGGTATATTAAGAGATTTGTAATACACTTAAAATATGCCTCTTGGGAGTGAAATAAACTTGTTTTGATTTTTAAAATAAATATTAATTCAATGTTGTGTTTCAACTGATTTTTGATGGCTTCAGTTAAGGTAACAGACTGTTGGATATTCACCTCTTACAGGGACAATGGACTTATAATATCTGAACTGCCTGGGAGATGCCTGGACAGTGCAGAACACATACTTGGGGAAAATTGCCTAGCAGTATGTTGAGGTCACACTGTCAGTAGTAACCCAGGTTGGTAGAAGCCAGAGTGTAGCTGATATGCTACTGACAGGCTTTTGGGATCAGACTTGGTGGTACTGCAGTTGTATGCAGACACTTGGTGTAACCAGCATGCTGTTTATGAGCAACCCAGGTTGGGAGCTACAACAGCAATTCACTGTCAAACACTCAAAGCTCCAAGGTACAGCCCCTCATTGGTCTGTATTAATCCTGAATGTGGTGCAGAAAACCAAAACAATGCATATTATTATTGGTTTAGTATGCATTTACGATTGAAAAATAGCCATTGTCCTTAAAATATCCAAAATTCCTTGGTGATTTTACGTGATTGAATACATGCTGGATGCCTCCATAACTTATTGGCTCAACAACAGAATAATTTCTCTATTGTTATTTGAGAGCAATGGAGGTTACTTCAGACAATATTGAGTAGTGTGGTCTGGGTAGAATGCTTAAGCCTCTTTGATTGAATCACTATTAATAAGCTCCACTCTCTGCTTTCCATCTCCAGTAACCTCTGGTTTAACATTCAAAATAGTCAGGTTGGTTTACAGTCTTGTTTGTTACCTCTGATAAACCTCCTACAACACTTTAGGCAAGACTATCCATTGTAATGCAGGGCACATGCTTAGATTTAGGTTTGCTCTACCTATTATTTGTCCCAGTGAATATTCAAATCATAAAAGGAAAAGGTGAGGATTACATTTAATACACCTAAACTTCCATACTCCAGATATCCCAGGAACACCTGTGGTTCAGACCTTGTCAGGAAGACCAGGAAGCAGGTCTGTGTTCTGCCTCTCCCCTGATCCCAGTTGTGGGAATAGCAACGAAACAAAGCACTTCTCCAGAGGCTTTTCCCCCACCATTTCCATAGCAATGAGGGGGCAGTGCCTGGGAATGGTGTGTGGGAGGCGGGGTGGTGGGAGTGGGGGGGAGGTGCTGGAGCCACCTGTGCCCCTGGGAGCAAGGTTCCGTGTAAGTACCATGCCCCATCCCCATCCCCTCATGCATCCTCCCTCCCTCTCCAGTCCTGCCCCAGCACCCTCTATGATGTGCAAATATTCCTCAGTCCTTCCTATCCTATTTCCCAGCATTGCCAAATTGACGAGGTTTAAGTTTAACATGGTTTCACACAGGCTCCCTGTATGCACAGGGAGCCAGCTGAAAAGCCAGCTCCCCACATGCACCGGTTCCCGCAGAGCAGCCTGTCCCCTCCCACACACACAGTGTTGCTTCTAATACAAAGGCAGCACCACGTGGGGTGGAGAGGCAGGTAGGAGCTGTACACATGGGGAGCAGGTTTAAAAGCCCGCTTCCCACACGCACTAGCTCTTGGAAGCTATCTACTCCCCATATGTAATTATGTAACTGCTGACATTTTCAGCGGTTACACAATTACTTAAATGCATTTTAACATCCCTAGTGAGGACTGTATCCCTAACATGTGGAAAGAAAACTAGCACCATGGACAGGTCAGTTACTTTCAAGGACCAGAAGATTAAGAGAAATCTCCTAGTTGACTGCAAGGACTGAGTAGCTGAATGCTCTGTGTTGAGGGTGAGAAAAGTGGTGGGACCATGGAGAAGCATTAGTGAGAGGAAATACAGAACAGGAGGCTGCTCTCCATAGTGTCCCTGGCCTGGGAACTGGAGTAGTAGGTGGGCTGGTTTTGGTTCCTCCCACTCGCCACTGAAGAAACAGGTATGATTATTAGACTTAGACACTAACACGGGGAAAACACAGACAATGACATAGCTGGAGGGCTGAGCTAGAGAATGCTGCAATTCCAGAAGTCAACATTAGGGCTATAGGGAAAAACAGTGAAATGGCTGTGTGTGGTTTTTTTTATTTAAGTGGTGACTGCTGTTTTGAAAGCTGTCAAAACTTAACCATCATTTTATCTTTTCACCAACAGCCCAAGTTATTCCTGGGTGCCAAAAGGCCTACCCACTGGCCAAAAATCTCACATGACTTCTGCCACACAATCAGTGATTTTCAATTTAAAAAAATGGCACAGTGAAAATTTCGGGACCATATAAAATATCAAAATAATAAGCTTTATACATGATGTATTGTTTTGAAAAGGATCTTCCATCTTCAGTTTTCCTAGTTCTGCCACAGTACCTGCATTTAGCTACAGTAGAATGCTGCGTGATGAAAAGGCATCTGAACATGGATCTTAAGCGTCTCTTGTAGGAGAGGACATGAGGTCATGCTATAAATGTCCCTTATTAGCTTGGAATATGTTGCTTTCCAGACCCATCCTGACTAAATATTGGTGCAATGGGAGAAATTAAGACAGCCATATCTCTTTCAGTTACAGTGAAAATACTTACAGTTAAGTTTTGGGGTGAAAATTCATCATTGCATTACCAGCTTTCTAATCTGTTTGTGTTAAAATATCCACAGGCAGTCCCCGGGTTACATACAAGATAGGGACTATAGGTTTGTTCTTAAGTTGAATTTGTAAGTAAGTCGGAACTGGCTCCAGATTCAGCGGCTGCCACTGAAACTGACCACGGGCTGACTACAGGAAGCCAGAGGCAGAGTTGCTCTGCCCCCAGCTTCCTGGAATCAGCCTGATCAGTTTCAACAGCTGCTGAATCTGGAGCCTGGGACAGAACAGCTGGGGCGCTGTCCGGTAGGTTCCCACAGGACCAACCCGGCAGCACCCCAGCTGCTCTACCCGAGGCGTCCCGCAACAAAAGCCTGGTCTGCTGGGGGGGGGGCGCACTAACTGCGCCCCCTCCCCCCCAGCAGACCAGGGAGACCCGTGCAAAGCCGCACAGGCGGAGGGACCCCGCCGCCCATGTGGCTTTGCTCCTTTGCCCCCGAGCAAAGCCACACAGGCGGTGGGATGCCGCCTGTGCGGCTTTGCTCCTGTCTCCCTGGTCTGCTGGGGGGGTCCAGCGGCTTTGCTGGACCCCCCCCCCCAGCAGACCAGGGAGACCGGGAGAAGCTTTTCTCGCCCCGGAGGACACGCGTCACCGCCCGTGAGCTCCGGGGCGAGAAAAGCCCCGTTTGTAAGTGCGGATCCGATGTAAGTCAGATCCGCGTAAGTCGGGGACTGCCTGTACTTTAAACTTCCCTCCCTCAATCCCCATGAAGAGCAACTGCCTTAAATGTCATCTACAATATCTACTGTAACCGTGTAGCAACATAAAGTCCTTTAGTGCACTGTGAATTGAGCTACACAGATGGAATCCAAAGTCTGTAAGGGTATGTCTACACTACCCTCCTAGTTCGAACTAGGAGGGTAGTGTAGGCATACCGCACTTGCAAATGAAGCCCGGGATTTGAATTTCCCGGGCTTCATTTGCATAAGCGGGGAGCCGCCATTTTTAAAACCCCGCTGGTTCGAACCCCGTGCAGCGCGGCTACACGGGGCTCGAACTAGGTAGTTCTGACTAGGCTTCCTATTCCGAACTACCGGTACACCTCCACGAGGAAGCCTAGTCCGAACTACCTAGTTCGAGCCCCGTGTAGCCGCGCTGCATGGGGTTCGAACCAGCTGGGTTTTAAAAATGGCGGCTCCCCGCTTATGCAAATGAAGCCCAGGAAATTCAAATCCCGGGCTTCATTTGCAAGTGCAGTATGCCTACATTACCCCGCTAGTTCGAACTAGCGGGGTAGTGTAGACATACCCCCACTGTTTTCCTGATATTTCTGTAGTGGAACACCCTTTCCCCTCTTTCTCCTACCCTGATTTGGACTCCCTATCAGTTCTTTAGTCCTAAATTACCTCTTTTCTGCGTCCATTGTGAGTATCTTGTTAGTACCTAGCCACCACCAGAAGAAAGATGATTAGGTTTCCATCTGTTTTCTTGTATACTACTTAGTACTTGCCAAATGTCAAATTTGTAATATATTTCTCTTTTAAATTTGGTTTGTTCTGAATGCCCTCCTTTCACATATAGATTATTGATTTGGTTATTTACTATGTTCCAATTGAGGACTCCAGTCTGATGCTTTTAACATTTCAAATCCTTATTATGTTTGTGTTTCAAAATGTTACCTTTATTAATGATACATGGATTTTCTATCTTACTACTGAATCATTGGCTATAACAAATTTGTAAGTGTTTCATCTGAAGTCGGAGTATGCTGAAGATTCAGTAATCAATAATTATAATTCCATTGTCAGTTTGAGCAACATCAGGATTTAGTTGAGTTGTGTGAAGTAAATTATTGGGTATTAAAACAAATAATACTTCTAGACACTACAGTGAGCAAGTGGATCACATTGTTTTGTATAATTGGAAAAGTCAATTGGTCTTTGAAATTTAGACCATCTTTCAATCCTCTTGTTACAATTATTCACTTTAAAAAAACAACAACTGACAAATCAGCACTTATCTGAATGTACCAATGAGAACATATGACATAGTTATGTTAATATTATTACTTATTGGCTTTTCTTTCCATATGAGCATCCATCAAAATTCAGCAAATGCCAGAGTTGTATGTACACCTTTTTTTTTTTTTTGGTCAATTAATGTACATAAATCCTTGTTTCTTGTTCCTGGCAAATGTTAACTCGAAGCTTTCATAGTCAATGTGATAATGCTTTAAAAAAATGGAATAATCCCACCATTTCTTCAACCCCACTAAAATCCTACTAGACACTTATGTGCATATTTGGGCACCTAAATACCTTTAAAATCTGGCCCTAAATCCTTATATATCGTTTGATATGCATTTTTATAGCATATCAGTGGCCTGAATAAGTTCTAAAGGACTCTTTGTGAGGTAATGAAAAATATGCCCACATCATAATATGCATTGTCAGTAGCATGCTAAATACCGATTATCATCAGTAACCACTTTTGTTATTCCCACTGTTAAAATAATTATTCTGCCAGATAATGCATATGTTTTGAGCTTAATAGATTCTAATAAAAACATTTTCTTATACATTTGAACAAAAATTTAAGTTAGCAACAAGAGATTTATGTGACACGGAGCAAAAGAATTAAAGCATACAATAAAATAATGTCACATATTTAAATAAATAGGCCTATATTATTTGGCCACATCTTCACTGCAACTGGTTGAAAATATGCAAGTGGAAGGCAGCATGAGAGAAAATGACCATGAAATCATTTAGATTTCATGATTCTAAGGAATGGTAGAAGGAAGAACTACAAAATAGAGACAATGGATTTCAGAAAGGCAGTTTTTAGTAAACTCAGAAATCTGGTAGGTAAGATCCCATGGTAGGTAAGGTCCTTGGATGCGGCAGAAAAGCTCTTCAGTGCAGACATAGCTGAAGAGGAAAAACAACTGAAGAGAGTTGGCAGTTTTTTAAAGAGACATTATTAAGGGCCCAAAAGCAAACTATTCCACTGCATAGAAAAGATAGAAAGTATGGAAGGAAAACATGTTGGATCAACCAGGAGATCTTACATGATCTAAAAATCAAAAAGGAGTTGTATAAAAAGTGGAAACTGGCTCTAATTGCAAAGGATGAATCTAAGCAAACAACACAGGTACTCAAGGGCAAGATTAGAAAGGCAAAGGTGAAAAACTAGCTAAATCTAGCTAGAGACATAAAGGGTAACAAGAAGACATTCTACAAATATATTTGAAGGAAGAAGACGAAGGTCAGGGTAGGCCCATTGCTCGGTGAAGAGGGAGAACAATAATGGGAAACTTGGAAATGGCAGAGGTGCTTAATTACATCTCTGTTTTGCTTTTCACGGCATGCCTAACATATTGAATGCTTGTGGAAATGAGGTAGGTATAGAAGTTTTAAAAAAAGGAAAAAAGTTAAAAATCACCTAGAAAAGTTGGATGTCTTCAAGTCACCAGGGCCTGATGAAATTCATCCTAGAATACTCAAGGAGCTGACAGAGGAGGTATCTGAGCCTTTAGCAAACATCTCTGAAAAATCATGGAAGTTCAGAGAGATTCCAGAAGACTAGAAAAGTGCAAATATAATGACCATGAACAGAAAGGGAAATAAGAACAACCCAGGTGTCACGGGGCGCGACCCCTGTCCGCCGCCCCCACTGTTTTGTTTACAGTCAGATGGTGCCCGATGCACCGCTTGCTTGCACGCCTCCTTGGCGGAGTGGGGGGTCCGGGCCCGCCCTCACTCCGGACCCCGACCCAGGGCCCTGACACCGAGAGCGTGCCTCTCGGTGGTAGCAGGGGGGTAGTACCCCAAACGCACCTGCTCCCGGGATACACGACCCGCCCTGGGTCCAGCTCCACTCCGCCGGCCGCTGCCCCGCTTACCGGGTTGCTCCGCTCCCTGCCTTCCCGTCCGGGACCGCTCCGCTCGGGGCTCCTCTGCCCCTGGCTCGCCTTCCCTCCTCCTGGCTTTTTTCCTGCCGCTCTCGTTCCGGCCCCTTTTTGCTCCTCTCCACTTCCGGGTTCCCCCCTCCCTCCTCCGTCGGCGCCCTCGTGACGTCACCCGCCACGCTCCCGGGCGCGCCGTGATGACGCGCCACGGCCTCCGCGTCCCCGTTCCCTGCCTCCTCCGGCGCTGAGGCGCCTGCGTCCCTCTCTCCCGCGGCCCCCGCTGCCGCTTGCGAGTGGCGGGGCGGTTCTGCCCCGTCACACATCTCCCCCCTTCCTACGGTCTGTCCGCCCTCCGGTTGCTCGTCACCCGGCAGCCGCGAAAGGCAGTCCGCGTTCACGTTATCTTTACCAGGTCTGTGCTTAATGTCAAAACGGAAAGGTTGCAAGCTCAGGTACCATCGCATTATCCGTGCGTTGTTGTCCTTCATGGACTGCATCCATCTCAGTGGCGCGTGGTCCGTCACCAGCGTGAAGGTGTTGCCTGTAAGAAAGTAGCGTAAGGAGTCTATGGCCCATTTGATGGCCAGCGCTTCCTTCTCTATCACGGCATAGTTCCTCTCCCTAGGGAACAGCTTCCGGCTTAGGTAGGCTACGGGGTACTCTGCACCCTCCTCCTCCTGTGCGAGGACTGCCCCGAGCCCTACCTCGGAGGCGTCAGTCTGCAAAAGAAACGGCTTCTCGAAATCGGGGGACCGTAGCACTGGCCCCGATACCAGGCATTGCCGGAGCGCCTCAAACGCCCGCACCCCTTGGGGCGTCCACACCACCCTCTGGGGTTTCTCTTTCTTTGTCAGGTCTGTTAACGGGGCCGCCAAGGAGGCAAAATGTTTTATAAACCGTCTATAGTACCCCGCAAGGCCCAGGAACTGGCGTACTTGCCGTTTGGTGTGGGGTCGGGGGTAATCCCTAATGGCGCATACCTTGTCTAGTAGTGGTTTTAGCCGGCCCCTCCCCACCGTATACCCGAGGTAGGATACCTCCCTCTTCCCGAACTGGCACTTCTTGGGGTTAGCTGTGAGCCCGGCCCGTTGGAGCGTTCGCAGGACGGCTCCCAGCTGCTGTAGATGCTCCTCCCACGTCCTGCTGAAGACGACGATGTCATCTATGTATGCTGTGGCGTAGTCGCGATGGTCCTCTAGGATCTCGTCCATCAGCCTCTGGAATGTAGCTGCTGCGCCGTGTAACCCGAACGGCATGGTGACGAATTGAAATAGTCCGAACGGGGTGGCGAACGCTGTCTTCTCCCTGGCCGCCGGCGTCAGGGGTATTTGCCAGTACCCTTTCGTAAGGTCGATCGTTGATAAGTATTCCGCCCGCCCCAGGCGCTCCAGTAGCTCATCCACCCTGGGCATGGGGTATGCATCGAACTTTGATACCGCGTTTAACTTACGGAAGTCGATGCAGAACCGTACAGCTCCGTCCTTCTTCGGGACCAGTACGATGGGGCTCCGCCACTCGCTCCGTGATTTTTCCACCACTCCCCACCGCAACATGTCCTGCAGCTCTTTTTGGACCGTGTCCCACAACTTCCGGGGGATGGGGCGTACCGGATCCCTCACTCGACTCCCCGGTTCTGTCGCGATCTCGTGGCATGCCCGGGTCGTCCTCCCTGGCCGGCTCGTCAGGCTGGCTGCCGCCTGCTGTAGTACCGCCCGAAGTTGTGCCTGTTGAGTATGGTTTAGTTCCCTCCCCATGGGGCTGGCCGCCCAGGTGACCTCCTCCTCGCCCCAGGGTCCGAACTCGATCTCCGTGCTAAGGGCTTCCGATGGGGGCTCCTCCCGGGGTACCCATCGTTTTAACAGATTGACGTGGTACACTTGGCTCTGCCGGTGCTTTCCCCCTACCTGGACTTCATAGTCCACCTCCCCAATCCTCTTGGTCACCCGGTAAGGTCCCTGCCACTTGGCCAATAATTTAGACTCCCCTGCCGGCAATAGGACCAACACTGGGTCGCCCGGGTGGAAGACCCTCAGCCGCGTCCCCGTGTTGTAGTGACGGGCCTGAGTTTCTTGGGCTTTTTTTAGATTTTCTTGCGCCCACCTGCCTATAGTTCGCATGCGGTCCCGCAACTTAATTACGTATTGGACCGCCCCAAGTGCAGTGGATGCCTGCTCTTCCCAACCCTCCCGCACCAGGTCTAGTATGCCCCGCGGGCGTCGGCCGTACAATAGCTCGAACGGAGAGAACCCTACCGAGGACTGCGGTACCTCTCGTATTGCGAAGAGCAGGGGTGGCAGCAGCTTGTCCCAGTCTCGTGGGTCATCTTGGACCAGCCTCCGCAACATGGCTTTTAGGGTTTTGTTGAAACGTTCTACCAGCCCGTCCGTCTGAGGGTGGTAGGCTGCGGTGCGAATCTTCTTTATCTGCAGCCATCTGCACAGCTCTTTCATTAGGCGCGATACCAAGTTCGTCCCCTGGTCCGTCAGGATCTCTTTCGGGAGCCCGACGCGGGCGAACATTTTCACTAGCTCGTCGGCTATTGTGGCCGCGTTGGTCTTGCGTAGGGGAACAGCCTCCGGGTAGCGGGTGGCGTAATCAACCACCACTAATATGTACTGGTGCCCTCTCCGAGTCCGCTCCAAGGGCCCCACGAGGTCCAAACCTATCCTCTCGAAGGGTTCGGACACTAGCGGCATGGGTACGAGGGCCGCCCGTGGGACCCGGGCCTCTGCTGTCCGTTGGCACTGGGGGCATGATCTACAAAAGTTCTTGACATCCTGGTATACCCCTGGCCAGTAAAACCGTTGGATCACCCGTTGTTGTGTCTTCTCAATTCCCAAGTGCCCGGCCCAGGGATTGTCGTGGGCCATCTCCATCACCCGCCACCGGTACGCTTTTGGGACGAGTAGCTGGGTTTCCCCGCCTGCTGTCCCTGGGACCCGGTACAGCCGGTCCCCTTGGATCTCGAAGTGGGGTCCCTGTTCGCTCTGCTGTTGGGTCCCCTCGCCCTCCACCCGGGTCTCTAGCGCGTTTTCCCAGGCGTGCTGTAATGACGGGTCCTCCCGCTGCAAGGCTAAGAAGTCGCCGGTATCGACCTCTAGGGTCACCCGCGCCTCTTCCCCGTCTAGCCCCTGTGGGGGCATCGTCTCCTCCTCCTCCTCCTGGGTAGCCCACGCCTCCCGCGTGTCCCTTACGCCGGTAGGGCCCCGTTCCCCTAGCAGCCGCCGCAGCCCGGGCCAATCCCGGCCTAGTAACACGGGGTAGGGTAGTCGGTGAGCCACTGCTACTCGTAACTCCCCGCCCTGGCTCCCGTCATGTATCCTCACCCGGGCCGTCGGGTACGGCCGGGTGTCCCCGTGTACACACTTGATCCAAACTTGGGCCCCCGTGTGCCCTGATCTTCCTAACGCGTCTCTCCGCACTAACGTTTGTCCACACCCCGAGTCTAGAACGGCCTCTACTACCTCCCCGTTCAAGCGTATCCGCCTTATCATGCGGGCCCGGCTTACCTCCTGCCGCGGGCCCTTCCGGGGTCTAGGTTGGCCGTAAGTGCAGTCCATCATAGGGCAGTCCCGACGGATGTGGCCTTCCTGGCCGCACTGGTAGCACGTCGGTTTTGATTGGATCTTCTGCGTGTCCTCTGCCCTCTTCCCGACTTCGGCCCGGGGTTCCCCTTTTCCGTGGTCCTCAGTACCACGCCATACCGGGGCCAATCGCCGCTCCGGTCCTCGGACTGGGGGGCTTCCAGCCCTAGGCCCCGTGTTGTCCCGCCCTTCCTTCCCTTTGGGGCTAGGGCCTCCCCGACCCACCGGGTTGGTCGTTGCGCCTACCTTGCCAGGTCCTTCCAGCGTCTCGGCTGCCATGAAGTGCTCCATGAGCGTGACCGCTTCCTCTAGGGTCCCGGGCAGGTGTCGCCGGACCCACTGTTGGCCTTCCGCGGGGAGCACTTGCAGGTACTGTTCGAGTACGACCAGGTCGGCCACCTGAGTCGCGGTCTTGGTGGACGGTTCCAGCCACCGAAACCCGGCTTCCCGGATCCGCTGCGCCACTGCCCGTGGCCGCTCCCCTGTTGCATATCTGGCCGCCCGGAACCTCTGCCTATACGTCTCGGGCGAAATACCGAGTTGGTCGAGAATCGCCTCCTTGACCTTGTAGTAGCACAGCGAGTCCCGGTCGGACAAACTCCGGTAGGCGAGTTGGGCCGGACCGGACAGGTAAGGGGCGAGTATAGTAGCCCAGTGCTCTTGGGGCCAACGGGCCGCCGTGGCCACTCGTTCGAAAGTTACCAAGAACGCCTCGGCGTCGTCCTCGGCCCCCAGTTTGGTGAGCCTGATGGGGAGTCGCGCTGGGCCCGCCGCCTCCTCCTCTTCTTCATTGGTGGGTCCGACCAGTCCTGTCCCATCCTTCAGCTCCCTCACCAGCTGCTTCTGCTGCTCTCTAAACTCGGAGGTTAATTGTCGCAACGCCTCCGTTTGTTGTCTCTGGAGCTGGCGCTGGCTATCCACCAGCCATTCTACAATTTTGTCGGCATCCATGGTGCCGTGTCCTATTTGAGATGGCAGTTAGGATAGAGTGGCCCTCCGCCAGTGAAAACGAAAGGCAAAACAAACCACCACCCTCGCACCCTAGGTTTCAGGGGCGCAAAAGTGCCCACATTCTCCACCACGTGTCACGGGGCGCGACCCCTGTCCGCCGCCCCCACTGTTTTGTTTACAGTCAGATGGTGCCCGATGCACCGCTTGCTTGCACGCCTCCTTGGCGGAGTGGGGGGTCCGGGCCCGCCCTCACTCCGGACCCCGACCCAGGGCCCTGACACCGAGAGCGTGCCTCTCGGTGGTAGCAGGGGGGTAGTACCCCAAACGCACCTGCTCCCGGGATACACGACCCGCCCTGGGTCCAGCTCCACTCCGCCGGCCGCTGCCCCGCTTACCGGGTTGCTCCGCTCCCTGCCTTCCCGTCCGGGACCGCTCCGCTCGGGGCTCCTCTGCCCCTGGCTCGCCTTCCCTCCTCCTGGCTTTTTTCCTGCCGCTCTCGTTCCGGCCCCTTTTTGCTCCTCTCCACTTCCGGGTTCCCCCCTCCCTCCTCCGTCGGCGCCCTCGTGACGTCACCCGCCACGCTCCCGGGCGCGCCGTGATGACGCGCCACGGCCTCCGCGTCCCCGTTCCCTGCCTCCTCCGGCGCTGAGGCGCCTGCGTCCCTCTCTCCCGCGGCCCCCGCTGCCGCTTGCGAGTGGCGGGGCGGTTCTGCCCCGTCACACCAGGAAACAACAGACCAGTCAGTTTAACTTCTGTGCCAAGGAAGATAATGGAGCAAGTAATTAAAGAATCAATTTGCAAACACCTGGAAGGTGATAGGAAACAGCCAACATGGATTTGTAAAGAATAAATCATGTCAAACCAATCTGATAGCTTTCTTTGATAAGATATCAAGCTTTGTGGATAAGGGAGATGTGGTAGACATGGTATACATAGACTATAGCAAGGCATTTGACACAGTCTTGGATGATCTTTTTATCAATAAACTAGGAAAATGTAACCTAAGGTACGTCTACGCTGTAACGCTGTACCAGAGTATCCTGAAATAGCTATCCCGCGTCTTCGCAACAAGCCCCTTATTTCATGCTCACTATTCCGAAATCCCTATAAACTTTATTCGATGAGGAGTAAGGGATGTTTTGGAGTAGTGCTTTTTTCAAAATATGGTGCCATGTAGACAGTGCCAAATGACAAAATAAGGTATTTCAAATAGCATAGAAATAAGATACACGATGTGCATAGTTCAAATTGCGTACCTTATTTTGAGTTACGGTGTTTTCTAGACACTCTCCTGGATAGGGCTACTATCAGGTGGGTGCATAACTGGCTTAATAACCATTCTCAGAGAGTAGTTATTAATAGTTAACAATCATGCTGGAAGGGCATAAAAAGTCGGGTTCCACAGGAATCTTCTTTTGGGACTGAATCTGTTCAATATCTTAATCAACTATTTTGATGATGACATAAAGAGTACAATTATTAATTTTGCAGATGATACCAAGCTGGGAGGGATTGCAAGTGCTTTGGAGGATACGGTCATATTTCAAAATGATTTAGACAATCTAGAGAAATGGTCTGAAGTAAATAGGATGAAGTTTAATTAGGGCAAATGGAAAGTACTCCATTTTCACACATACAGAATGGGAAGGGATTGTTTAGGAAGGAATACTGCAGAAACGGATCTAGGGTTCATAGTGGACCACAAGCTTAATATGAGTCAACATTGTGACACAGTTGCAGAAAAAGCAAACATGATTCTGGGATGCATTAACAGGAGTGTTGTGAGCAAGACACGAGAGAGTCATTCTTTCACTTTACTTTGTGCTAATTAGGCCTCAGTTAGAGTATTGTGTTCAATTATGGGCACCACATTTCATAAAAAGATGTGGTGTGGAGAAATTGGAGAAGGTCTAGAGAAGAATAACAAAAATGATTAAAGATCTAGAGAACATGATCTATGAGGGAAGATTGAAAGAGCTGGGCTAATTTAGTTTAGAAAAGAGAAGACTGAGAGGGCACATGATAGCAATTTTCAAGTATCTAAAAAGGTGTTTCAGAGAGGAGGGAGAAAAAATATTCTTCTTGTCCTCTAATGATACTACAAGAAACAATGGGCTTAAATTGTAGCAAGGGAGATTTAGGTTGGATATTAGGAAAAACTTCCTAACTGCTAGGGTGGTTAAATACTGGAATAAATTGCCTAGGGAGATTGTAGAATCTCCATCCCTAGAACTATTTAAGAGCAGGTTGGATAGACATCTATTAGGGGTGCACTAGATGGTTGATTGGTCCTGCCATGAGGTCAGGGGACTAGACTTGATGATCTCTTGTGGTCTCTTCCAATTCTAGTATTCTATCATTGAATATATGGAAGATCGACACTGCCAAAGTCAATCCTCTGGAGTCCAATTTAGTGGGTCTAGTGAAGGCCAGAGGGTACCCAAATTGGTGCCAGTACTCTGGAGCAAGGGATTCTGTTGACATTCCACTGTGTGGACAGCACAGAAACATGATTTAAAATACATAATTAACGTAGCTGGAGCTCCATATCTTAATTCGACCTTCCACTGTAGTGTAGACCAGGCCTTTGTGTAGTAATTATAGAAATCAGTACTGGTAGGTTTTGCCATGAGTTGAACAGATCTTCTACTTTACTTCTGGGAATCCAAAGTGATGCCACTTTTTTCCCTATAAACTAGGTAATTTGTGCTTTGGCAATGCAAGTAATATATTCTAATACTTATACGTCTCTTATTAAATTCAGGCATGTGGCTTCCATGGATATTGTCAGTTATGTACAACGCTGTCTATTGAAGCATGAGGTTTCCCAGCTCTGATTTTTCCAAAATTGCCTATTTTTAACAATAGTGAAATAGCCAATGTTAACTGGAAAGGGGTGACAGGGAAGAAATCATGCGAGGATTACCTGTTGTGTTCCCTCCTTCTGGGGCATCCAGTATTGGCCACTGTTGGCAGACAGGATACTGGGCTAGATGGACCTGGGCTAGTCTGATCCAGTATGGCTGATCTTATGTCATGTTCTTATGTAAATTATCTGCTCTATTTGTAACTGTTGGAATTACTTCCACTTTGAAGTTCCCTCCTAAGCAAAACATTGGGGCTATGTCTAGACTGGCATGATTTTTCGGAAATGCTTTTAACAGAAAAGTTTTCCGTTAAAAGCATTTTTGGAAAAGAGCGTCTAGATTGGCACGGACGCTTTTCCACAAAAGCACTTTTTGCAGAAAAGCGTCCGTGCCAATCTAGACATGCTTTTCTGCAAAAAAGCCCCGATCGCCATTTTTGCGAACGGGGCTTTTTTGCGGAAAACAAATCCGAGCTGTCTACACTGGCCCTTTTGCGCAATAGTTTTGTGCATACGACTTTTGCCTGAAGCAGCATAGTATTTCTGCAAGAAGCACTGATGTCTTACAGTAGGAAGTCAGTGCTTTTGCGGAAATTCAAGCGGCCAGTGTAGACAGCTGTCAAGTTTTTCCGGAAAAGCAGCTGATTTTCCGGAAAAACTGGCCAGTCTAGACACAGCCTGGATGTTTTTTCATGTATGTCAACAATTGTGGTATGCATATTTCCTCAATGGGTCTTTTTGTCAGCTCTCATTTTCCTATTTCATCCTCCTTTTTTCTGGGACTACAGTATAGCGATAAACATAAAAATTAAGATAATTTGTTTTTAAATATTGAGCTGTCCAGTTATGCTAAAACTAAAGTTGAGCAAAGATGTATGTGTTTGTGGGAGGTGGAAGGGAAGCCGTCTAGGATGAGGGTCTCAGTAATTTGAAACATGAAATAACCCAAATAGCCTTTTGTACTGAAGTCCCAAAAATACTGAAGGCTTTGAAAATGGCTCCTAGCTCCCACGAGCATAGACATCAAATGGTGGTTGTACAGAAAAATTACTTTGGGGAGGAAAAAACAGACTGAACAAAGAAACACAAAGGTAAAATAATGCTGTTCACAAAATAATTCCTGAAGACTGTGTGATATCCAAAATATGATTGACTTAGTTGAAGAAGGCATGCTTTATTAAACTGTCTATTAAAATTCACACAATGTGGAAGGAAGATTGAAAGAACAGAATTAGATTTTAGGATACTTATTTCTGAAATAGTATCAGTGCATCATTGCTGAATGGTACTGTCAAATTTATTGTATATACTGAACATAGTAACCACAATTAATTGCCTATATATTCATTTGTTTTATCACTCAGATTATAGATTATCTGGTATTCATTAGGAACCTTGCATTCATAGAACTGCATATTAGGTGTTAAAACTGCAATATGTGAGAGTAAACACTCAACAACAAACTTCAGCTTCATAAAAATAAGCAGTTAGCAAGAAAAATAATACAGTACAAAACTTCCCATCCTTCAATTACTGACAAAAGCCTCATATCTCAAGCATTGAAAACTAAAGTTTTAAGTCTGCTATGCATCACACAGTTGGAAACATGAGTGCAAACTCCTGTACTAATATACAGGTATCATAGGGTACATCTAGACTGCAAGCTTCACGGACAAGATCAGCTCCCAGACAAATGCACTAGGCAACACATTATGAGAAGGAGGTGGACAGCCTTTGGTGGGAAAGAACAGGTTAGGAACTATTTAGAAAAGCTAAACATACACAAATCCATGGGCACGGATTTAGTGCATCCAAGGGTACTGAGGGAGATGGCAAATGTCATTGCGGAGCCTTTGGCCATTATCTTAGAAAACTTGTGGAGATCGGGAGAGATCCTGGATGATGGGAAAAAGGCAAATGTAGTGCCCATCTTAAAAAAAGAGAAGGACAATCAAGGGAACCACAGACAAATCAGCCTTACCTCAGTCCTCAGAAAAATCATGGAGGGGATCCCTCAAGGAATTCATTTTGAAGCACTTGGAAGAGGGGAAAGTGATCAGGAATCGTCAACATGGATTCACAAAGGGCAAGTCCTGCCTGACCAATCTGATTAGTTTCTATGATGAGGTAACTGGCTCGGTGGATATGGGAAAGTCGGTAGATGTGATATACCTTGACTTTATCAAAGCTTTTGATACGATCTCCCACAATATTCTTGCCAGCAAGTTAAGGGAATATGGATTGGATAAATGGACTGTAAGATGGATAGAAAGCTGGCTAGACTCTTGGGCCCAACGGGTAGTGATCAATGGCTCGATGTCAGGTTGGCAGTCAATTTCTAGTGGAGTGCCCCAAGGATCTGTTCTTGGACTGGTTTTGTACAATGTCTTTATTAATGACCTGGATAAAGGGGACAGATTGCACCCTCAACCAGTTCACTGATGACACTAAGCTAGGGGGAGAGGTAGATACTCTGGAGGGCAGGGATAGGGTCCAGAGTGACTTGGACAGATTAGAGGATGGGCTAAAAGAAATCTGATGAGGTTTAACAAGGACAAGTGTAGAGTCCTGAACTTGGGATGGAAGAATCCAGCAGATCCAGAAAAGTGATTATTCCCCTTTATTCGGCTTTGGTGAGGCCACATCTGGAGTATTGTGTTCAGTTCTGGGCCCCCCACTGTAGAAAGGATGTGGACGCATTGGAGAATGTCCAGTAGAGGGCGACCAAAATGATTAGGGGGCTGGAGCGCATGACCTATGAGGAGAGACTGAGGGATTTGGGTTTGTTTAGTCTGCAGAAGAGAAGAGTGAGGGGGGATTTGATAGCAGCCTTCAACTTCCTGAAGGGAGGTTCCAAAGAGGATGGAGAGAGGCTATTCTCAGTAGTGACGGATGGCAGAACAAGGAGCAATGGTCTCAAGTTACAGTGGGAGAGGTCTAGTTGGGATTGGTTGTGCCTTGGGCAGGTGGGATGGACTTGATGACCTCCTGAGTTCTCTTCCAGCTGTATGATTCTATGATTTTATGAAAAACTTCTTTCAAAAGAGAGTATCCATACTTCAAAACCAGATTGAAAAAGCTTTTTCGAAAGAGAGCGTCCAGATTGCCTGGACATTCTCTCAAAAGAAAGCCCTGATTTCTATTCACAGAATGGCCACCAGGGCACCTGTTCTTTTTTTTTTTTTTGATTGCCTCTTCTTTCAAAAAATGTCCCTGGTCTGCATCCACACACTCCTTTTTTTGAAAGAGCTCTTTTGAAAGAGGTGTTCTTCCTCATAATTTAAGGTTTATCAATGTCGAATCCCCCCCTGCATTTAATTTCGAAAGAACATGATTGCAGTGTGGACGCAGGTGAAGGTTGGTTTTTTTTTTTAAAAAAAAGGCCAGTTTTTTAAAAGAACCCAACAACCCAATGTAGTCTAGACATACCCTCAGTCTTGACTTGGAAGAAGCAGCTTTTTTGGCAATTGTTGATGGATATGCCTCCGTGACCAGGCAGTATTTGGCCACTTCACGTGTACTTATCAACTCAGTAAATATCAATAATAAGGTAGTTGGAGTTGCCTCATCCCAAAAGCCACTACAAACTGGATTAATATGACAAATTCATTTCACAGTGGTTACAGTTTTTGATCATCTTGCACCAGACCAAGAATAGTTGGTACTTTCCAGAAAACTTATCACATTTTACTTAAACAAACGAAGTATTAGAGCCTGAATCTTATTGACAAAAGGCTTCTTTACACTATCAATGCTATGGAAAAGGGTGGGAGTTTTTTTGTTTTTTTGTTTTTTGCAAATGCCCATCCTACACAGAAAACAGGGGGTCCATTGTCCATACTTGCTAGAAGAAGGAAGTAGAGCTTTGTGGTGGGGGCAGGAGTAAGGTCAAAAACTTCTGCAAAAAGGTGAGTGGTGGTCAGAATATAAGGGCAGAAGGCTTTTTAGGAGCAAGCCCTGTTGAGGGAAAATTCCTTTCTCTGTGCTGTAGGCAATATGGGAAGCAGACAGTCTAATTGCTGGCACCTCCTTGTGGCTGATGTCCTGCGCAGGTACCCCAATAGGGAAGGCCAGATAAGTGGCTTGGTAAAGAACTCAAAATTATATGCTTGTTAAAGGAATGGTATGGGTGAGGGGCTCCTATGGTTGTAACAGCATAAAGCCAACCCCCCTTTCTTATAGCTCATCTTATTCCTCCGATGAGGGAGGGTAGATGGTAAGGTTCTGGCAATGGATTTGCTGGATGGTCCTGGATAGGAAAAGAGGGAGCACCGATAAAAGCCTTGCAATATTCTGGAGGGACCTGAATGGAAAAGAGGGGGATCTGGCAATTACAGAATAAACCAAAGGTTACCTTCACTGTACAGTGTTATCTGCTGGGTAGTCCCAAACACCCAATAATAAATTTGCAGTCTGAATAAATCCCCATATCAAGTGTCTCCTCTCCTTCTTTTGGTATAATTGAACAATGAGAATCAGATCCATATTTTGTAATGGTGATAAATGGTGTAAGATATTTTTCCTTTAAAAAAAATTACCAAAGTAATATGTGGAGTGGTACCTCTTCAGACATCTGCTATGTGAAAATCTGCTTTAAAACAAATCAATGTGTGTAGAACTCAGTCAAGAAGATATGAATAAATTCAAATTTCTTGTGAGGATTTTTCTTCGTCATGCTAGATTTTTCTCCAAGGAGACAATGGACCTTGTTCTTTTTCTGTTGAAATAGATGACCGATTGACATCAGTGGAATGGTTTTATGAAGACGTGTTAACATATTTTTTAGTTTCACATGTACAAAATTCTTTCTAGTTGTTCTGGGGCGACTAAATACAATATAGGGAATCTGTGAGTTAGATAACTAAAACATTGTCTACTTTAGACCCACAACAAAATTACTCATTTTAGTAAATAGCAAAATAAACTGTATTAGATCATTAGTGGTTCATTGTTAAATGTGCATATTGTAACACTGTTCTAGGTTTACAATGGTGTATGCTCTTTTTCAGTTGATTAAGTAAAAGCTTCTGTGCTACTGTTGAAATAATTTATTTCAGCATGAGAAGTTTACTTTATCATCTGTCAAAAATGTCAATCAGTTGTTATGCAGATGTCTTCACAATATAAATCACTAGGGTTTCAAACTTGCAGCAACTATTTTGGTGACTAGTGGTAGTTACTGTCAATTTAAGTAACTTTTGGGTGACATTGACAAGGACACAAGAGGGCCTGAATTTTAGCTAATAAAGTTAACTTTTGTATTGAAACAAAGAAAAAACATATAACACGGTCATTTGATTTCCTTTTCAGTTTTACTTGAAAGAGATTTCAAAGTGGTACAAGATACAAGATACAGAACTGTGTTTCTTTTCTGTCAGGTAACTCAATGCTCCTGTATTAGATCTTCCAGGGTTCGATTTAGCAGGTCTAGTGAGGACCAGCTAAATCAAATAATCATGCCCTCATCACCTCTGGAACTTGATGAGTCACAAGGAGTAAGGGAGGTTTCTCTTTTGACCTCCTGCAGTGGGGTCACTGGAGAAATTTGATTTTAGGTGCGTCGACTGCAGCTACACTATTCTCATAGTTGGAGTTGCATATCTTAAATCAAATTTCTTCCCAGTGTAGATCTGGCCTTAGAAGAGTGTGAGGAAATTAAGGGATGTCAGCTTGAAATGATCCAAACTGCTTTGGGGAAAACTGGTTTAAAATATTCTTTCTGATCTCTCAACTACTGGTATCAGTGGAATTGCTGGGGAGGCAGCCTGTTGTGGTTTGGAATGGGGTGGGTGGATGGTTGAATAAAATTGAGTGGGGATTGAAACAAGGATTATTCATGTTTATCAAGAAATAGCTTTGATAGATGCTAAAGGAAGTCCCTTTTTGGTATGCCTTTTCTGGTGGACTAGCTGTCGCAACCTCAAGATTTTAAAGGCATGTAGTTTGAGACTACAAAAATATCTGGCTTTCTTAGAAGAGGATAGAAACCCCCCAAGATTGGAATGTGCAATTTTTTATATATTATAAGTTAAATAATTTAGTAAAACTGATTCCAAGTGAAGTAACTGAAGGAATTCTGAATGACTTATAATGTTATACTGTTGTAACTTGACATTTCAGTACACATCCTTTTTCCACATAGCTTAAAACAATGAGAAACATTACAAGTTGTGTGTGCAGTGCCATATATGTCAAGGAAAGATTAGGGAACATCTTCAAAGGAAGTTGCCAAAAAAAGATAATTGAAATCCCTGGCTAGGATGGTGAAAGATGTTTGGGCAATGCTGTGCTTGGGCAACGCTTTTTTGGGGGGGAGGGGGGACGTGTTCAGTTCCCATAGGATTCTTTAAAATGTATTTGATGACTTGTGGCTTGCTGTTCTGTTGATGCCATCTGTTGTGTACAGAGGCTGGTGAACCACTGTGCTGTGATTTTATTCGTGTTTGTGGTCTTCTCTATAACCCAATGCTCTGATAACCTGCTGGGCCAGTGGACACTGGACTGTGCATTGTTTTGCAGGCTCCTTATCTGAATTGCTTTAGGGCTCAGTTATCATCTTCTCCCTGTAGTTGGTATACTTTTTAACTGGAAGGAAGAACTAGTACTTGGTTAAGGCACTCTGAGCCAGAAAAGGTGGGCTTTGTTGATACCACATCTAGTTTATCCATATGTAATATCGAAATATTTACCTACTTCTCCAATATGCTGGTAGACTAAGTTAATTAACATTTGTAAAATATCCTAAATATACATAGCATGGTGGTATATATTTTCAGATGTTTTAAAAATAGTAGGATAAAACAGGCTGTGTTAAAAATGGAAATGAAAAATGACAGTCAAAAAGTGTTACATATAAAGATTATTACTTCAAGTCCAATCAGCAGTGATTGCCTGGGATATATTGTGTCAATAGGTGGTGATTTTCCCTCTAGTCAGAAAGACTCTGCTCCCCATTCCACCCCTTCTGACTCTTCCCTGCCTCTTCCTCCAAGCACTCCCCATTCCCGTTCCCTCCTGGAGCTTCCTGAATGCCATGAATCATCAGTTTGCAGTGCTCCAGAAGCACCAACAGGATTTGATAAGTGGGGCCACTAGTGAGTGAAAGGTGCAGGTGAGGAAGGCACAAAGGGACAGTTTGGTGCTGGAGGGAGCACAGCACTCACTAGTTTTTCCCTGTGGTGCACCATCTCTGGAGCACCCACAGAGTGAGCGATATAACTGCCTGTTAGTGAATTTCAGTACTGGTCACATATGCTGTAATTGGGGAGCTGTTTGTGTAATGCTAGCAGGAGGAGAACTCAGACCTTGGACTTTTGGATCTTAGAGCATGAGTCTCTACTGCATGAGTTAAAAGACAGCTGTCTTTCAGCTAAGGTTGCAGGGCAGACTTATTACTCTCTCTGTATGTGCTCTTGGTGCCACTAGCTGGGACATCACACCATACCCTGTAGGTGTGTGGGTTATGTATTTCCTATAGCTGAGGAAGCGTGTCCCAAGCTTCAGATACATCCCAGCTGAAATCCTGGATGAGCCTCCACTTGCCAGCAGGTGGAATCCAAACTGGAACCTTTGGCGCTTAATACACAGGCCTCTACCACATGAGCCAAAAACCAGATGGCTGTTAGCTAAGGCTGTAGAGCAGGCTCATTATTCTCTCTATAAATGGTCTTAGTGCCACTAAATGGGACAGTACACCACACCCAATTGCTGTGTGTGTTACATTTGGACTCTGCCATTTATCTTTATTTTGCTTGTGTGTAATTCCTTTCCTATCCTGTTGGGCATTTGTAATCTTTCTTATAGTTATTGTGATTTGAATGTATGTCTTAGAACTGGTAACTGTTTTAATGTTGATCTGTTGCTTACGTTCAAATTTGCACAGGCTATCACAAGACTCATGTAAATACATTTGGATGAGAAAAAACATCCCATTCAGCATAAAATCTACAAAATCCCTTTCCTTCTAGTTCTTTGGACTAAGACAATTTACATGACCAAGAGAGTAAACTTAATTAATCTTGCATACTCATACACATTACTGAATTCTGAATCAAAATGTTATTCAACGTTTAATTATTATTTGATAGTCATATATAAAACGATATAGAGAATTAGGCACCCCTCTTTACCTTTCATGTAATTTTTTTTTAAAAGGAGCTATTCAGGCCCTAAATTATTAAAGCAATGAATTTACAACTTATAAAAATAAATAGTTTTCCAGCAACACATTTAACCCGTGGAACTTATTGCTGCAGTATACCATGAAGGCCAAAAGTATCACAGAGTTATTATTATTACGGGATGAGGTGGATATAAAAAATAGAACATCTTCAGATGAAAAATACAATTATTAAAAGGGATATAAAGCTTACAATTAAGGGTAAAATTCAATCATTAAGTAGGAAGATGCAAAGAGATTTACCTTTCAGTCAGGTTAATTCATAATTGTTTCCTATAGGGTTTTTTTTAATCCTCCACTGGAGCATGTGGTATTGGTTATAAAAAGGATACTAGACTAGATGAACCACTTTTTCATCTTGTTCTTGATATCAATTAGCAAAGTTCTTATTCCTAAATTCCACTGAGCTATCTTCCTAAAATGTTTTTTTTTCAGAATATCAGAGCATTTGGTTCTCTATTTTTTTAAATTTTTTGCTTTTAGAAAAGTTAAGTGAAAATATACTTATATCTTTACAGAGTACAGGTGATTTGTAAATGCTCAAGTTAAAGAATTCACTTACGGTTTTCACCGCACACAACTTGGTCTCAGGCTATCTATAATATTCTGTGTAATTCTACATTTAAATGTATACCATAGTCTATACGCATAATGTACCTTATATTTATTTTACTTTGTGTTTAAATTCTTCACCATAACTTTGCATAAAAACACACGAGTCAGGAAATCTTAAATTATGATTCCCATAGCACCCATTAAAGTGAGTACACAGCGTGCATCCTAAGCAATAAATTGAGAAAGTTCATGAAGTAATATAGAATATCACATATTCACAAAGGGGCCAAATTACTTGGAATTTCTGAGTTTTGCACGTTGAAATGTTGAATTAAAAGAAATATGGTCCATGGCTCCCCTTGACCTCAAACAGCGAACTAGAATCAATGAGAGTTGTGAGGCTCCGTGGCTGTGGAGCCAGTAAGTAAGTAAACTATAGCAGCCCGTTAGCAGCTTTCTCAGAGTAGGTTCATGGACCACTTTGAGAAACACTGATCTCTATCTCTATCTCTGTCTATCTTTCCAGTTTCTGCAGTATTTATATGAAAAATCTGTGCCTTTAAATTGTAGGCTGGTATAGAAACAGTAGTTTTCAATATGAGTTTACCACAGTGAAGATTTCAAGAACTGTGCCCACAGACTGTAAATTTGATAAAGTTGATCATTGCTTGGCATGGAAAATAAGAGAAATAATTCTTAGAATACTACTTGCCTAGTTTTACTGAACATTTTTACATAGACTAAACAAACATAATTCTCTGCAACATCTTAGAGATCACATTCTGAGGAAATGTAGCATTTAATTTTGCTGGCTGTCAGCAGCTAAAGATGATATGCATGCTCTAGGGCTTTACAAGCTTACAATCTTTATCATATTCAGGTTGGCATTATGGACAATATTAATTTTCTGAGCCATGGCTGCAGATTACTGCATTAGTCTACCCAAAAATACTGACTGTATTAAATCCTTATCGTCTAACAAAATGTGTTTATAAAATGCCAGCAGATGTCAGTATGTTCTTGTCATGTAGTTTAATTTAAAGAAGTTCATAGTTAAATAATTTGAAAAAGGAAAAAAAATGAGGAGTATGTTTAGTAATATTGTGTAGCAGCTTTTTAATATGTAAGTACGATAATACTAGATTTCCTAAATGCATAAAAAAGAGAGAAATACTGTAATATTAACTTAACTTTAAGCATATGATTGTCAGGATCTATTTAGCAGAGCAACTAAAGCACTGCTTACGCAAGTCCTAAAGTGTTCTGCTGACCTGGGTCTCACATTATGAATTCATTTTTGAATTTTGAAATTGAAAATTTTCTTCCATCTTGCTTCATTTCACATACTAGTTTCTATACTGACAAAGAGAGTTTGCCATATTCTGGCACGTACAGATAATGTGGCATTCTGCATTATTCTGTAAAAATAATATACACTATTACACACTGTATATGAAGGAATGTAGGCGACCAGTCATTTAGCTCCATGTCTTAGAGACAGCAATTAAATGCACTGGATTATTTCATGTTCATAGTTTATAAAATGTTAGTATTTTGTTAATTTATCTGTACTTACATCTTGCTGACCACATCTTCGTTCTCTATCAGCCAGCTATTATATCTTTACATTTTTGTTATACTGGTATGGTCCCAAGTTTTCCATTGCAAACTATATGGATCCCATTAATTATTTTTATTTTATTTTTTAAACAATGGACTAATCATATTGAAGGACATCTGTGCAACATTGCCAGTCTAATATACTTCCAGTGTGCAAAGACATTCTTCTAAGACCTGTGTATTTCCACTCTACTCCAGGTACGGTATAGTATCACCACACTGGTACATAGTCCAGACTGAATCCTGGTTTTACTGCATTAGTTTTTCAGATAATGAAGCACAAACTTCAGCCTAATTTTTTCTGGCCTACCTTGTCTTTTTCCTGTACTTTCTCTGCAGGATGTCCTCTGTCTTAGTCCCTAGTTTTCTGCATTTCATGAGCACATTATGGAGCTAACAATATAAAACAGACAAATCAGCTAGTAATATTTAGTTTGGATCTTTGTGCAATGTTTTAGCACCAGAGGGTATGACAAAAAAATTTAAACTTGCGTGCTTAAAGACGGATGCCTAAATCCATTAGGCACTTAAATAAGTCATGCAGATACATTTGAAAACAAGGCTGCTTATTTAAGCTTCTACGATAGGCAAAAAATTTCCAACCTGTCGTCTTATTGCATATTTGTGGTAATAAGATACTGTAGTTAACATATCAGGATTGATTTAAATATAGTCCAAAGCAGAAATTCATTTTTAATCTTCTCATCAAACTGAATTTCTTTTATTCTCTTTTAAAGCTGTATCAGTTTTAAGAGTTTGTTTTAAATGAAAGGTCTGTTTATGAATTATCCTTGTTTTGTCTTGTCTCAAGCAGTCTGCATGATTTTCAAATAAGCTAGAACTGAGCCAGACAGGCAGGTTGGGTATGAAAGATATTTATCTCTTGGAATAAAGAAAATGGGTGATTATTGAAATTATAGTATTGGAAATAAAGTTTCTTCACATACAAATAATATATTTTTTTTTTAGTAATCCTTAGGGACACCATCCAAAAACTCAGTGTCAGAGAATTTCTAAAATTAGTCCTATTTTTAGATTAAATAAAATAGATTTTAAAAGATTTTAAAATCTTTCTCAGGAATGAGTCTTGATTGCATGTAGCTCAATGCAGTGTGTGTGTATTTATTTATATGTACTATGTATTTTAGAGAGTTGTCTGTTTGTTTTAGAACTCCTCTTAAACAGTAAGACCTAAGTCCACCAAATTTGGAATACAGCTTCCTATTATCATAAGTTAAAACAATATAAGGGTTTGGTTATGTCAGGAAAATGGGATGTGCCTAGAATGGGATTGCTTCTCATAAATCCTAACAGAAAGGAGACAGATTTGCCAGTTCATGTACAGTCCTCAAAATGGACATAACTGAGCAAATGTTGAAAGATATTGAACCAAGATAAGCCAGAAAAATAGGATGAACCTGGAATATGATTGCTTCTCAATAATCAAGAAAAGAAGTAAACTGCAAAGTTTGGAGTAGTGGCCTGTTTTGGCATAACCAAGCATTAATCAATACTTACAGATTGAAAACAAGAAGAAAATGTTATAGGCAACCAATGATTTTTGTTAAAATATAGCAAATAACAATAGTTTGTAGAGATGAAGAAAAAATTACACATATGGAATTCCCATTTAAAAAAAATTAAAAAATTAAATGGAAACATTTTAACAAGGCCTTTTAATAAATCCAAAATAAAAATAACTTCATAAAATAGCACTATATTTTAATTAAACATGTACATTTTCCAAAAATAAACTTAATTGAGTTGAGAACCTGAGCAATACCAGGTAAATCTGCCAATTTATATATAAAAATATTTGTCTATATTTTAGCAAGTAAAATGTTGACATAAGCAGTTCCAAAGCAGGCACTGAAGTCTCTCTGCTGAAATATAAAAGGAGGATTCAAAACTAAATAATTCCTTACTCATGTGCCTTTTTTTAAAATCATTTTGGAGAAGTTTTCATGTCCAGTAAAATTATTTTTTCTTAGAATTGCACTTTCTTCTAATGGGATTAAAAAAGGTGTTCAAATGTTTTTAACTTCAAATCAGCATTATTCATGTCTAAATTTTCGTATTTTTTGCTGCTGCCCTTGACATTTTAAGACTAATGTTGATACTAAGGTTGTTGGTGGAACAGGCAACCGTTTGTTGTTTTGTCTTTTTATTGTCAGTTTTAACATGCTTAAAATTAGGCATACAAACTGTGGGTTCTACTGTAAAATTGGGAATTTGGAGTGATAAATTATACTTATTATCTGTATTTTAGTGGAAAAATATGTTAAATGAAGACGTAAGCAGTACAAACCAAGATACCCTCTTGTTTCATGGCAAAGTAGACATATGAACCAAATGATCAAATCTGCACTTACATACTTCTAGCAAAGTGTGTATATACACATTAAACCTATCCTTTTGAGTTTCTGAACTGAGAAAATCATAATTCATTATGGCCATAAGACTGTGCACAATTGCTTTAAAATTTGACCATCCATATGTGAAGACAGAGTTGAATTAACAGAATAAAAATTGTAATCCTTACCTATCACAGCCATTCTTATAATGGTATAAATTGGTGTGTCTTTATTCTTTTTTCTTGGTAGTCAATAGTACTAATTTTAAAACCCATAAAACCTTATTTACAAATTATTTTTATTTTATATAGAGCTTTTATTAATTTTAATATTGATCCTTCCTACAATATATTGTGTGCAGATTTGTATTTGTTCTTCATCAAATGTATAAAGAGATTTTATAAGAAATTAAGGAAAAAGCTGAGGAAATTGCAGTATCATCTTCTATTGTGTGTAACTTCTCAGTTAATAGGCACTCTGACAGATATGGAAATTTACTGCAATATCCTTCAAGAACAGTATTGAATTACGTTTAAATATCTTTGTAGCCCGTTGTATTAAATGCAAAAGATATGTATTATTGTGGGTGTGGATGATCAAAAGACTCATGAACAATGTGGCAAACAAGAATGGTCTTTGAGATAATATGCATATTGTGGATCCCTAGGAAATATCTAGAGGAGGTGAATTAAAATTCACTACCGTCTCCCTAAAAATACATGAGTCAAGAGTGTGTGCTCTTGGTGGACTATGTAGGGCAGTGTTTCTTAAACTTTTTAAGACCAAGGAACACCAAACATTTTTTTTTATGAGGAACATCAAGGATATCAAGGATTTTTGGTTGAGCCAAAAAAAAAAAAAAAAAAAAAGGCAGGGGGGGAAAGGGTCAGGGGAAAGTTATTGAGGAAATAACTTTTGCCTATCCCTCTAAGGGAATTCTGTTCTTCGTGGCACACCTCCGACTGCCTTGTGGCACACCAGTGTACCACAGAACACAGTTTAAGAAAACTGATGTAGGGGGAATACAAGTGCAGTTGCTCTAATCTGTGGGGGTACGTCTACACTAGCTCATTAGTTCAAGCTAGGTAGGGTAATTAGGGCAAGCAGAGTTGCAAATGAAGCCCAGGATTTAAATATCCCGGGCTTCATTTGCATGTTCCCTGGCACCGCCATTTTTAAATCCCCCTTAGTCTGAACTCCGTGCCCGGCACGGAGTAGGTAGTTCGAATTAAAGATCTTAATTTGAACTACCATTACTCTTCATGCAAATGAATATGCAAATGAACATGCAAATGAATCCCGGGCTTCATTTACAACTCCACTTGCCCTAATTACCCTACCTAGCTCGAACTAACGAGCTAGTGTAGACGTATCCTTAGAGTGGGAACAGGTGTTAAGGATTAAAATGTTTTGTAAATATTTACAAGAGCATGAAAACTACTATAGATCACTCCAATTGTTGGTTTGCTTGCATTTCTGTAAGGCTGTGAAGGTACCACTCTATATCATTATCACACTATGCTAGATGCCTCATAAATTATATTGTAGGATAGGGTTGGAGTACATAGTTAAAGATGTTAATTGTAGGTGGAGGATGATCTTGATATTTCAGCCTCAGACACTGAATGTCATGGTTTTAGGCTATGTGCTTTTCTTAAATTATGCACATGATCCTTCAACTTTCATCATGCTTTGCCTGAAAGTGTGCTGACATCCCCAACCATGCAGCTACTGTGAAGACACAACTGATGATATTTTGCCCCACTCACAGACATACCATTGTGTTATCCCTTCTGTTTTGTATTGGTCTGACCCGAAGAGCATCTCAGTGCAGGAAGGCAAGGGGTTAACTGTTATTGGGTAATGAGCTTCAGCTAGTCTGACCAATTCAGTGTACCCCAACTCACTATGGTTACAATCTATAGTTAAAAGGTGTCATGTATTATGTCACTGGAAAACTAATAACACTGATCATTAATATTTTTGTGTTTTGCGTGTGTGCAGTTAGTATTAAAAGTTATGGATGAACAGGTCTGCCCTAGACAAAGGAATGGATAATCTTTGTGGCCATCAGGCAAGGATGATGAAAGTCTATTTACATATTAGATAAGGCTTTCAAGCAAACAACCATAGAAGGAGATAGCATGGGAGGATTGCCCTGGGTTTTAAAGAGTAGACCTTGGTAATCTGCTGTCCCATCTTCCCGTAAGGATTCTAAAAGCCACTGTCTGCTTTTGGGATATATTTTGGTAAAATTGAGGCATGTCAGTTCCACATGCACTCGGTAGAGGTCCCCAATAACCAAAGAGTGATTGACATGTTTTTGGGTGGCCTCTAGAGCATCTTTCTGACCAGAAGATCAAAGCATACAACTACAAAAGCAGCTCTAAAAGGCAATACATCAATTACAATATTTTAGAAATTCTCCAGGTGGAGGGACAATTCTGTGGGGATGTTGAGTAGGAGGCATGAGTCATCCGTATTCAGTACTCACCACTGCCAGCCTTCTGGCATATGCTGTGCTAAGCAGCTTTTTTCAAAGTGTCTGAGTTGCCTGCTTAAAGAATGCAAAATAAATTCACTACCAGATGAGTGGAAATGTAACAGGGAATTACCTCTCCATGTGACTCTCTCTTAGGTACTTCCGTAGGGCTTGATAATACCCAAAATGTCTTACATGTATTGAACCTTGCTCTCAAGTCCTAGACCACTGCCCTTAGTACTGGCAATCCTTCTGTTGACCAAGAATGCCACAAACTGAATAGTGCTCTCCATCAAGACAGACAATCTAGCTCTAAACACAAAAGTGGATGGGGGTTGAGGGGAGAGCCTATTAGCTACTGCCTAGGATAGAAATCCTTCAACCAATTCTGCTCATAATGCATGTAAAGAAAATGCAGAATCACAGATTGTTCTCTTCTGGCAGCTGGTGGTATTTGTGGGAAATAAGATAGAGGATAAGCAATACAGCCTTCATTCCTTCAAATGTCAATAGTGGTTTTAAAATACCTGAAACATTGGGTCAAGCCCTCACACATAAGCTTTGTGATATTGGGGAACCTGACATGCTGTTAGTTAATGATGTCCAACCATGCCCACATTTTTCACCAATAATGGATGTTCTTGTTTTCCAGTTTGTGACCCCAAATCATAGAATCATAGAATCATAGAATCATAGGACTGGAAGGGACCTCGAGAGGTCATCGAGTCCAGCCCCCCGCCCTCAAGGCAGGACCAAGCTCCGTCTACACCATCCCTGACAGATGTCTATCTAACCTGTTCTTAAATATCTCCAGAGAGGGAGATTCCACCACCTCCCTTGGCAATTTATTCCAATATTTGACCACCCTGACAGTTAGGAATTTTTTCCTAATGTCCAATCTAAACCTCCCTTGCTGCACTTTAAGCCCATTACTCCTTGTCCTGTCCTCAGAAACCAAGAGGAACAAATTTTCGCCTTCCTCCTTGTGACACCCTTTTAGATATTTGAAAACCGCTATCATGTCCCCCCTTAATCTTCTTTTTTCCAAACTAAACAAGCCCAGTTCATGAAGCCTGGCTTCATAGGTCATGTTCTCTAAACCTTTAATCATTCTTGTCGCTCTTCTCTGTACCCTTTCCAATTTCTCCACATCTTTCTTGAAATGTGGCGCCCAGAACTGGACACAGTACTCCAGCTGAGGCCTAACTAGTGCAGAATAGAGCGGCAGAATGACCTCACGAGTTTTGCTTACAACACACCTGTTGATACAACCTAGAATCATATTTGCTTTTTTTGCAACAGCATCACACTGTTGACTCATATTCAACTTGTGGTCCACTATGACCCCTAGATCCCTTTCCGCCATGCTCCTTCCTAGACAGTCGCTTCCCATCTTGTATGTATGGAACTGATTGTTCCTTCCTAAGTGGAGCACTCTGCATTTCTCCTTATTAAACCTCATCCTGTTTACCTCTGACCATTTCTCTAACTTGCTAAGGTCATTTTGAATTATGTCCCTATCCTCCAAAGAAGTTGCAACCCCACCCAGTTTGGTATCATCTGCAAACTTAATAAGAGTACTCTCTATCCCAATATCTACATCATTGATGAAGATATTGAATAGTACGGGTCCCAAAACAGACCCTTGAGGAACTCCACTTGTTATCCCTTTCCAGCAGGATTTAGAACCGTTAACAACAACTCTCTGACTACGGTTATCCAGCCAATTATGCACCCACCTTATCGTGGCCCTATCTAAGTTATATTTGCCTAGTTTATCAATAAGAATATCATGCGAGACCGTATCAAATGCCTTACTAAAGTCTAGGTATAGACTTTAATGGCCACTGCTACTAATGCTCAGGGAGGAGAACAACAACTCTGAAAATGTAATATGTTTTTCCAGACTTGAGGATGTCCAAAATAAAGACCTTCACTTAACATGTTCCAAAACCAGTCTTGCCCATGACTTTTGATTGGACTTGAAGATTCCATTTGAGGCCCTATGCTGACCCCCAAATGATCCCCACTCTCCTACCTGCTACAGTTAGGTGGAAGCAAAAATGAAATGCTTAGTCCCATGCTTCATGAAACTTGTGGGGGATGGTTGGGAGCAGGGCCAACTTATCCATTAGGCACAGTGCCTAGGGCCCACGATACTTTTAGGGTTGAAGAACATGTTTTAATTTTTTTCTCACATCAGAAAAAAATGAAACTTTTAGGGCCCACAAAAATCTATTAAATATTGCCTAAAACAGAAAAAAAAAGTTGCAGTATTTAAAGTTATATAAAAAATAATTGTTAATATTTTTTTTTTGGAGGAAGGGGTCCACGAAGGCAAAAGTGCCTAGGGCCCACGAAAGTCATAATGCGGCCTTAGGTGGGAGACCTTGTAGAATTTTGCAAATAGAAACCCAAACGTGATTTCTCTTTTCACAAAAAAAAAAGTATAAATTGCTGAAAGAAAATCCTGAAAAGCAGTCATCTGATCTAAAACTAGATCCTGCAATTCCTTCCTGTGGTGAGAAGTCCTCTAGGTATTTAAAACATAATGGTCATCCTAAGGGATTTGCTATATAATAAGGGAATGTTAAGAGACGATATTGACCTTGCTTCATGTTGTGACAGAACATATATGTATTTAATAAAGGGCAGAGAATTTTCTGGCAAATTTGAAAACCCAGAGTAGGAGTAGGTGCCTGGTCACCAATTATTAAGTAGAAAAATATAGCCTCTATTTTGTTCACTGATTATTTATATAGGGCCACATTATATATACCACTGATCAACTCCTTCTCTGCAAGCAATCATTTATTATTCAGTTGGTATTCTTGGGGAGACTCACAGTGATTCAGTTAATTTGTCCCTTCTTAAGTACTGATTTCAGATCTACACAGCAGAGAAGTAGTCATGACTCCAGTTATTTTTGAGAGCATCTATGGCCATATATATTTGCCACAATTAAAAACAATTAAAAACAAACATTTGTCAGCATGTATAGTTTGGACAGGTTTGTTCAATTCTAAATGCCGAAGGGGAAAGGATCTCCATGTATGGTAATATGTTGGCAAATGCTCCTTATTTCATGGACACCATATTGTATGTTTTAATGTTTATGCTTGAGACTCATTAGTGTGTCCAAGAAATCAAGTATGATAAGACCATTAGAAAATGATTCAGTGAGTTCTTGGGTCAATGTGTCATTCATGTCAAGCATATGGCTTCAGCTTCTAGACAAGACAAAAGCAGAAGTCCCATGTGTGGCAAGTAGATTTAAAATGGTGACTAGCTTGAGGGAAACAATTATGAGAGTTTTAGGAGACCGTGTTTGTTTATTTAACAACAGATTCAAGCATGAAAGCACAAGGGGGCTAACGTAGGACCAAGATCACAAGGAGCGAGGTGGACACACACACATCTTCTCAGGCTTTGGGCAGTCAGATGAGTGTTTTATCATATCAGAAGAGCAAAGGTCAACAAGCCTATTCCATTCAGCTCTGATCTTTCCTTAATGGTATCATACAGTGGAACAGTAGTCCAAACATACAGTATCACTGGAATCATGAATTTTCAAATGGCCAGTGAGTCAGCAGGAATCATTCAACAATTTAGTTAATGGACATTTTGTTCTTATATAGACTTGGTTTGGCTCAAATATAAGCACCCACTGCTGCAAAAAAAAACAGTGTGGGGAATGTTCTTATTCTCTTTAGGTAACATTTCTTATCTGCTGTAGGTTTTAGAATGGCTTACTCTTACTTCAAAGACAGTAAAAGTAAAAGCAATATAATATATGGTTTCTAATAACACTATTCTGATCAGTTAGGTGATTTGTAGAATTTTTCAATACACTAAGTTACTTGAATTATTGAGAGGTAAGGAAAGTGTCTTTGAGTTTAATTCCATTTCAGTAGGGAGCCACCACAGAAAACTGTTCTTAATAGTCTGCAGTACTGCGACTGGAGTCTGCTGCACTCTTAGTAGTTAACACTAACATGCTTTCCAAATCCCACCTCCATGAAAACATGGTAAGGACAAGCTTTTTTCTTTCCTTCCAAAAAAGAAGTTAATCTTTTATATACCTGATCATATTTTGCCATTTGGACATCTGTCTCTGTGGAAATAAGAAGTAAAAACAAATCTTGCGTTTCAACTGCTATCTCCAATAAAACTGCTATTGGCTTCATAAAATAAAATAAAACACAACATATTCTTCATTGCTGGCCTTACTTGACGTACATGGCTCTCTTTCTTTGGAAATAAAGTTGAGGATAACTCCCAGTAATTATCCAGTATCACCTACTGGCTTGGCTTGTCAGTGAAGTTGCCAGTTTCCAAACTTCAAACTAAATGTGAATCACCAACTTATTTGAATAAATGTTTTATTCTTTTAGTTGTTTAAACTGTAAGCAATAGTACAGGTGGGATCTCCATGGTCCAGCTCCCACGGGACCTGAGCCTTCCTGGACCCGGGAATTTGCTGGACCAGGGGAAATCAATGCTCCCTTGATAGTTGCCCTGCTGCCAGCTCCTCTCTCTGAAGCTCTCAAAGCCGGAGCTCTCTGCCCTGCTGCCCCCACTGCCGTCAGGGCATCCCAGGAGTTCCCTAGTCAGGGCCGCCAGCTCCATTCAGCTGCTGACAGATCAGCTACCTTTGGGAGGTCCTCGGGGTGCCTGGGCTACCCAGCTACCTCTGGCCCTGCTGCTGTGGCCTGGTCCCATTACCACAGCTGGCCCCACTGCTGCTGGGGTTCCCTGGCCTGGGCAGCCTCCAGGGATTCCTCTGCTAGAGCTGGGACTCCCCAGCTGCCTCCTGGCCCCACTGTTGCTGAGGGTTTCCCAGTCAGAGCTGCCTAGATATCATAGTGATGTTGCCAACAGGGCATTCCTGGGATTCCCTGGCCAGGGCCACCCCCTACTAACACAGGGTGTTCCCAAGCCAGGGCAGGGGCTCCCCAGTGCCACCTGGTCCCGGGGTCCTCCTGCCTAGCTGCTGCTGGCCCAGCCAGGTGTCTGCAGACCACATGTTCTCCTGGCTGGCTCTCGTTCCTGCAGGTCTTTGGTCTAGCAACATCCATGGCTTTGTCAGACCACAGATGTTGCTGGACCAGAGAGTTCCAGGTTTGGGAGGTTCAACCTGTACTTTAAAAGTCCATTTTATTCAAGCAGTTGCACGTTAGATGTTCTCATTAGCATGTGATTCAGGAGACTGAGGACTCTCTGCTTTAGCTATCTCAAGTCATACAGGTATTTTGTATATTTTGCTGTCTGCTCATGTGATGAGCAACAGGTGGTTGTACAGCAAGCATGATATGTTGTCACAAACATACATGTTTAAGCTTCTTGCTGTTCTCTCTTCACAACATGATTTCCATAGGTTTTTCTTCATTATATTAAGAATATAAGGCATGCTAATTGGGAACTGCAACCAACTACTTTGTTCGTGGCGCCACATCATAGAGTAAGTAAATATTGTAATTTATTCTTGTGCTTTTTCCATATAATCTTCCATAGATATAGCTTTCTTTAGAACTGGTTTGCCTGAAATGCACCATAAGCCTCAATATTTAGAGAAGAACAGGATTATCTTTATTTTCTTTCTATAGACAGATTGATAAAAGATTTCCGATGGGCAGATGTAGCAAAACTGAACTTATTTGCAGAGCCACATGGTTGTCTCAAAGAAGCCTTTATACTCTGTTTCATTTTCCAGATGGCTAAGTATATGGCAGAGCAGAATTAATGGTTGTTGGGCAAATCCACCTCTATGTGGAACAGCTAGTAACATTGGCATTTAGTCAAAACCTTCAGAAAGATTGCCACTGAAGGACAACACTGTTTGAAATACAGACAGAGATGTATTCCTAGACTCAAGAAGGAAACACAGAGGACACATTATTGTATGGAATGATTAGATGATTGACTAATGAGCCTTGAGGGCCAGGGAAATTGACTACAAAAGCAATTAAATGAGCACCTGATATACTGATATACATAAACATTAAATTCATACAATGTTTAGTTTTCTTCATGATATACCATTAAATCTGGTCAAATTTAAATAAAATCCATTTTAGGTATCAAGGTTTTTATTGCTTTTAATGACCTTTTACTTTATTAACCTTTTAGTAAATAGATGGCAAGAATTAAATTGGAGCAAAACAAGAGGCATTGAGAAAATTCATTAAACATATGAGACAAACCATTACAGCCAAAGTGTCTGCTGATGTAGAAAGTAATTATACATTAATAGGGTTAGAGCTTACTCTTGTTCTATGCATGTACTCTAATTTGGCATCTAGGGAAGTCTTATGCAGAGACTGAAGGGTCAGATAAGATCAACAGAAGGCTGGTTATATAGGCTTCTGCAACGTAAGAGACATAGATATTTTGGCTTAAATTTCTCCCTTCTGTCACTGTTGGCTCAGATACCAGGAGGCAGTGTAATTTAACTTACGCTAAATTTACCTACAAGCTTTTTTCTTCTGAATGATCCTGCCTTATTATGTCTTGATATAGGAAGGTTTTATTTTTAGCAGTTTACTTGGGGTTAACTACGTCAGTGCTTTCAACAGATAACTTTGGTGTGACAGCTTGAGGTTACTGAGTAAGGAACAAGAAAGGAGACAAAATGTATTTTAGGAAAACTTATCAATTTCCAAATGAAGATAGGGAGTGTGACAGGGTACTGGGAAAGGAGTTGCAAATCCAGCTGTCTGTCATACCCTCCTTCCTCAATAGAGGGACAAATCAGTGTGGGGTAGAAATAACCTGGCCCTAATTGTAAAGCGGAGGTAGCTGTTCCATAATTAACCTGGGCTGCATAAAAGCCTTAAGGTGTATGGAAGCTAGGAAGAGAGTAAATAGAAAGGAGAAAAACAGGGAGTAGAATCAGGGAGGTAGCGCTCCCCTTGTTTCAGCTTGTTGATGGTGAAGGTTCCATGTAATGATGAAACAGTAGAGGGAACAAGCCTATAAATAAACTGCACATGTGGTTACTGAATTCAGGATCTCAGATTGACTTTGTGGACCTAGCAGAGACAGAGCCAAGATGGCTATGTTACAGGAAGGTACAATTTAAAGATTAACTGAGGGATACAGTCTTGTTAATCTTGAATGACTCATATAGCTACAACATTCTAGGAGCTTGGTGCAGGTTTAAACATTTAAACACTTGTCTGAGCTATATGGTTAATTAAATTATCTAGTTCTTCACAGTTTGTTTTATGGTTTTCACCAATCTGAGGTATCAGTATACTTATTTTGAAAGAGTAAAGTACTAGTTAGGGGTATATCAATTTTCAATTAATGAACAAGTAACAGCAAAAAAAACCACACAACAGGAAAAGCAGCTTAAAGTTTCTGCCCTCAATTGAACTGAATCCAAACCATTTTTAGCTTTTCACGCATTAAGATGAACATTCGTGTGTTAGGTTTTATGTATACTATGCAACAGTAAACAGAATGTGTGTACACTTTGAGCAATCAAACCATCATATTTGTATGCCCCAAAGAGACTTACATGTCTTTCTCGATTGTATTCTGTACCCCACCCGTGCTATGCAAAGCATCTCTTAGATTTCATGGAGACCTTGAGCCTTCTAGGATGGACAAGACAAGGAGGTATGTGAATAGGGAGGGGTCCAAATTTCTTGCAACAGTAGGAGAGGCAGTAATGGCACATCCTGGCTTACTATAAGAGGTACCAGAGTTGTTCTATATGGGGGGGGGGGGGGGGGAGAGGAGAGGGTAGATAGGTGGTAAGGTCTGGGCAATGGGTTTATTGCAGGGGCCTGGATGAAAAAGAGGGGAAGCCCCTCAGGTAATTATGGAATAAACATGGGGTTAAGTGCACTGCATGCTTTTATCTACCCAATAGTCCCAGATATCTAATAGTAAAGTTGAGGCCTGATTATATCCATGTCAAAAGTCTCCTGGTCTCCTACCGGTCTACTATGCTTTATCAGAGGTCAAGAAAGTAGAGTCATTTAACTGCAAAGAGCTTCTCTCTCTGAGCATAACTACCTTAGTATGCAACAGGAAACTTATATCAATATGATGACTAGAGGCATAAATATTACTAGATTCTGAGTGCTATTATTAAATGAACTCCTTTGGAGTCCCAGTTAACAAGTTTTGGTATCAATGAGCAATGTAAAAAATCTACATAAAAATGCTGAAGAAGCTCAATATTAAATCAAATCTGCAGTTATTCTGTTGACTGTTATGAGACTCAGGCAGGCCATCAATGTTAAATTTGTAATGCTGGCTGGCTGCAGAGATCTTAAGAAACAGGATTTTTTTTAGTGTTATTTCTGAGATGAATACAGAAAGAATAAAATTAGACACAGATTAACAAAGTACTGATGTGGCAATTGATTAAACTTGTATTTTGACATCTTTGCCTCTGGGTAAAATGTATATTGATATCATAAACTTTCTAGGATTTTCTAGTGGGAGGGCTTTATTTTCCCTAAAGAAACATTCCTGATCACAACTGAGTTTTCTCTAGAAAATAAGGGGGAGGAGAGTAATAAATCAGATGTTAGTATCATCTCAACAGCAAAAATATCCTTCAGTTATGATGGAGTATGTAAGAAAGTAAATGAGATTTCTAGGTAACAAGACATTAAGGACATGTTACAATGTTAGTATTAGTTGTGTTTACATTTATAGGTTGCCTTAATTATAAATGTGTTGTTGTATATAGAAGTTGGACCTCTATAGTCCGGCACCCTCGGGACCTGACCAGTCCCAGACAAGGGAGTTTGTTGGACCAGGGGAGGTCAGGGCTCTCCCAGGGGTGCAGGTCTCTTGGCTGGCTCCCCTCCTGGCTGCAGACCCTTTCTCGATCCCCTGCCTCTGCTGGCAAGGCTGTGCTCCCGATCCCTAGCAGTTACCAGGCTACACTCCTGGTCTCTAGCGGCTGCTAGTTTGGCCAGGCTTCACTTCAGTGCCAGCCCCTGGGGCTGTTGGAGTCTCTGGTCCCAGGCCGCCTGGTCTGGCAACATTCATGGTCCTACTTTTATCTCACAGATGTGTCTGGATCAGAGAATCCCAGGCCAGAGAGGTTCAACCTCTGCAATATATCCCTTTGCAGGGCCTTTCTTTAAAAGGGGTTGGATTTCATATTTACATCCCCATAAGTAATATATATTAAAAAAACGAAAACACACTGAAGTACTCTTCAGGTTATTTAATCTTTTAGCAGTCTTAGAGAATTTTTACAGAGAAGACTGAAGCTGCCGCTGTTGATCTTCCAGCATTCGAATTAGCAGGTCTAGTTAAGAACACTAATTTGAACTGAGAGAAACACTCCAGTCAATGCCGGTAGTCCTGCTTCCAAGAGGAGTAAGGGAAGTTGAAGGAAGAGTGTTTTCTCTTTGCCTTCTTGCAGTGTGGACAGCACCAAAAATCAAGTTTTAAGGTACTTTGACCTCAACTATACTATTAACGTAGCTGAAATTGCGTATCTTAATTTGACCTTGTCCCATAGTGTAGACATACACTTAGGCTGTGTCTACATTGGCATCCCTTTCCAGAAAAGGGATGCTTATGAGACACTTCTGAATTGCAAATCCGCGGGGGATTTAAATATCCCCCACGGCATTTGCATTTACATGGCTGCCGCTTTTTTCCGGCTCGGGGTTTTTGCCGGAGAAAAGCGCCAGTGTAGATGCGATTTTACGGAAAATAAGCCCTTTTCCGGAGGATCCCTTATTCCTACTTTACCAATTTCGAAATAAGCCCTCCACTATTTCAAATGAATTTTGAAATAGCAGTTTTCTTGTGTAGACGCTAGGACAGTTATTTCGAAATAACGGCTGTTATTTTGAAATAACTTTGCTGTGTAGACATAACCACAGAGAATTGGGAGTAAAATTTCATTGATGCTAACTGTGATAAATGGGGTACTTTAGCCAAGCTACATGTGAAAGGAAAGAAACATATGAAAAAAGAACTGGAGAAAGCAAATGAAGCAAAAACAGTTGGAGAAATGGAGATCACTCTCTGGAAAAGAAGTGATTTGTGGTGTTTTGTTGATGAAGCAGAAGGGTGAGCATAAGTTAATTTTAAAATAGTGACTTAAGTAGGAGGCTTTTCTATCATGTATTCTTGAGCTGGGGCAGACTAAGGCATAGGTACTAAAGACTCATGCCTGGAACCCAGCTTCTGGGTTCATGAAAGTACGTAATAACTTCAGCATTAAAAAAATGTGTTTAGCCCTTATTGTTTTGATAAAAGGTTGAAAACCTGAATTGAGTGTAGCTAATAGGATGATACCTGCCTGTATCTGCAGAATGTCTGAATCAATAGCTCTAATAGGGATGAACTCTCATATTCATCTGCATGGAGTATTAATTACAGACTCTGTGCTTTTGGAGGCAATGGGAGTGGTTCCCAGCTTGCCTTATCTTCTCATCAACTTGGTTGGGTTATGTACCTCTAAGATAATACAGACAATATAGAGTGAAAGTGTATAATATACAGATGCATGAATTTCTTTGTTTTGCGAAAGGCCCCATATTCTCTGACCCCTGAATAACCTCATCCCACTTATTGTTTAATATGCATGATTCTTCTTCATAATGACAAGAAAGAAATTTTTAAATCTTTGAAAGGAAAAAAATCTTAATGTTTCTAGAATTGGTCAATGGAGGTGTGGAATATTATAGACATTGAAGCAAATCACTGTTATTAAAGCTAATTAAAAACCAAGTCTTTTTTCCGATGACATTAATTAAATAGCTTGCCTTTTATGTTCATTTGCAAGTACTTTGAATTACTAACCTATATCCATGTTAGAAATGTGCCATTGCCACCTGGTAATCATTTTTTAGCCAACCTCATTGTCCAAATAATGTACATTCTGTAGCTGAAGTTGACTTAAAGATCACTTTTCACCACTTAAAGGGCATTTATCAACAAGTTTAGAGTTGAACAGAGTGCTCAGAGACACACAATTACTTGATGGATAGAATAAATATTATTTGTTATGCAGCAGGTATAAAATTATAATGATTTTCCCCTATGTTTACTGATGAAGGGCATTCCGGCTCTCTGGGGGGTTGATTCTCCAAATTTGAGATACAAATGATTGCATGCTATATTTGCCCACTATATTTGTTGCCTTGGCAACAAACACAGTGTGCTGGAGCTGCACAAAACAGAAGTTTAATTGGCAGATTCACCCTCTGGACAATAAACAAACATTGTCTTTACATAATGAGAAGAGGCAATGTTTTCAAATATGTACAGTAAATAATTTTCTGTTGTATATCCTATTCATTTCTGCAACAGAGGATCTTGATCCCTTTATTTTTTCAAGAAAATTTAGATTGCTTATTTGATTTCCTGGCATAGTTTAGCATCTCATTTATTTCAAATGCCTGAATATTTATTTTTATTCTTTCTATCTATCTATCTATCTATCTATCTATCTATCTATCTATCTATCTATCTATCTATCTATCTATCTATCTATCTATCTATCTATCTATCTTATTTAAGTAAAATTTGGTTTAGAATTGAACTTGAAGAGTGTGCAGCTTGGCTCTCCCTTTTTTACCCAGTTAATATGCCATATCATTAGCTTTACTACACTGTATAATTGAACCTGCATCTTAACTGTTGCAGAGGTTTAGGCACTCATGTCTAATATTCCTAGTGCGTAAACACTGCTTTGCATCTTCATGAATTAATTACTCAGGAACTACTAATGTTTTTATATTTCTCAGGAAGCCTACTTTCCTGCTAGCAAAGGTTGAGATGTAGGTCAGAGTCCAATTTACAACAAAGTAAAGCCTCTTTTAATAACTAGGTCTACAGTAGATGAGCCTTGAAGTTAGAGTATATTTTAAACTACATGAGAAGTTGAGTCTTGGGTACTAAGCTTAGACGCTTGGTCTTCAATTCCCCCAAAGACTCATGACCTGTATAGAGAGGTCTATCAGAGCCAGGAACAACGATTTCTGTAAGGTGTGTTGGGTTGCCCAGTAACAGTATGGCTATGTCTAGACTACAGGGTTTTTTCGAAAAAAAGTGGCTTTTTTCGAAAAAACTTCACTTGTGTCTAGACTGCCACCGTGTTCTTTTGAAATTAAATTGAAAGAACACGGTGGTTTTTTCGACAGCAGTCAACCTCATTTTACAAGGAAGAACGCAAACAGGACTTTTTCGAAAGAGAGCATCCAGATTGCCTGGGTGCTCTCTTTCAAAAAAGCGGATAAGTTTTCGAAAGAAGTGGTGGCTGTCTAGATGATCTCTTTCGAAAGAAGCTTTTTTGAAAGATTATTTTGAAAAAGCTTCTTTCTAAAGAAGCGTGAAGTCTAGATGTAGTAGACGTTAAAATATAAGACTACCTTTTGAATTTCATTACTAGCAGTAAGGGGTCCATTTGTACAGTGGAGCCCTTACTCCATTCATCTGAAGAAGAGGGCTGTGCCCACGAAAGCTCATGATAACATCTACACATTTTGTTACTCTTTAAGATGCTGCAGAACTATACCTTATTTTTTAAGTATTTTCAGTTACCGACTAACCCCTCAGGGATTACTAGCAGTGACATATACCTATACCAGGACTGGTATAGAAGGCCAGAGAACTTCACATTTGCTGCACTACCTCCAGAAAAGGCAGGGGCTGGTATTTTTGGAGAACAGGAGTTTTAGGAGAGTCTCTGTGTAGAGTCAGGAGTGGAGTCCCTTGAAGCTGGTGTATGTGTGTGTACACACAAAGTTAGTAAGCATTTGCTTTCAGAATATTGGAAGGACAGTTTTAAAAAAGTCAAAACAAATCCTTGCATGAACATTATCAGTCATACATTATTTTAAGAAAGAGACTTATAGAATGACTGTATTCATTTTATCATTCCTGAGTCTCCCTTTTCCTTCTTCCCTCCCCCCCCCCCCCAACCCGCTTCTGTTTTCCCACCATTAGTTTAGAAATGATGGGGGTTTAACTGAATGGGTACGGGAACTAACAAAATCATGTTGTAAAAATCATATATAAACAACTGAGGAAAAACTTATGAAAACCTTAAAGTTCCTTAGCAGATGTTTATTTGCTATAATGTTTCCTGTTTTCTTCTCTACTTAGTCATCTTTGCTGCTGAAATCCAGTGTATTAATAGTGCAGTTTTAATGCTGATTTATAGTGAGTCACTTTTAACTATGTGAAAAATGATTGCATTTCATCCTTGTGAAGGTGCATGTTCCAGGGGAGAGCTTTGAGTCATAAGGAAACTAAATACATTTACACCTTTGCTACAGATGCATTCTTGAAAAAGCTTGTGTAAGTTGTAGTATTTTAGAGTAAACAAAACTCAGCATGCATGCAGTTAGTTTTTTGTTCCTCAAACTCCATTCCCTTCCTTTTCCACTAATTTCAGCAATATTGATTAGACTTGATCCTGTTTCCATCAACCACTGACTCAAATGATGCTGGATGAGGCTCTTTGTGAGAGAGCATAGAAATGATTACTTAATCAGAACTGCACTGCATCTCATCCCCTCTCTTCATCTCGCTCAATACTGGAAGTGAGGCCACAGTTGCTGATGAAAACATAGGCACAGTTGGAATATCAATGTGGTGTTGAGGGCACACAGTTAATGAGCCAGTCTCTGCTGCTTCCAACAGATGGGAGATATGCAGAAGAAAGCTATTACATTTTCACCATTTACTTTTTCCTATAATGGAATATATATTGAGTTTGCACGGACAAATTTGATTAGAAATGGGCCTGAACCAAAGCACTCATGGTGAGATTTTGTGCTATGCCTCAAAAAACCTAGATGTCACTGTCCAGGAAGAGGGGGGAGGGAGGATTTTGATGTCTTTGAACTGCCTTTGTGCTTTTTTAGTTTCTTGAGTGTTGTGTGGCCGCTGGTATAATTTAGACAGCCTTTGGAAAATGTTGAAGTTATGGCAGAGTTCTGTGGCTGCCCAATGGATGCACCACTGCACATATGCTGTGGTTTTATGTGTTGTGGTCCTACCCTGATCCTCCTCATCAGCATGCTCCCGTGCTAGGATTTGTGAAGACATCTTTGGAGGACAGTCTTATTGCTATCTTCTGGAGTTCTGGTTCCTGTGTCTTCTCTACAGCCATGCCTGTGGCTTCTTACAGATCCTTCACATTGCTCTGACTTTTTACATGGTGCACTTTGAAGTGTCCCAATTTCATACCTTAGACGCATCCACTTTAATCATCATGATTTGTGTCATTATTAAAACAGCAATCCTTATTGCCATATTGAAAACTACTACCAACAGGTGGGACCTCGGGAGCATAGTGCATGAGCTTAAAACATGAGCATACTCGTATTCATCCTGTGAATGGTCTCAGTGACACTAGATGAGACAGTGCACCACACCAGAAGGTGTGTGGTTTCGACATTCTCCTTGATACTCCTCCAATAATTCTTCACAGGTATGTCTGCATTGTAACTGAAAGATATGATTCACAGTGCAGGTAGATAGACTCATACAAGCCTAGCTTATGATAGCACATGCAGCCCTGGTCTACACTAGGGCTTTATTTCAAAATAACGCCCTTGGGTTGAATTTATAAGCGGAGTGTTCACACTACCAAGCCCGTTATTTCGAAATAATGGGTTGTGGAATTCAAATTCTATTCCTGTTTTTCTTGGGGAATAATACTAATTTCAGAATAGTTATTTTGAAATAGCATTAGTATGGACACTCCAGTGCCACTATTACAAAATAACTACTCACCAGTGCTTCCTGGGGCTCTAAGTCGAGATAGCATGACCACATTCATGGAGCCTGCCTCCGACTAATGTTGAGGCTTCCCCACAGTGGGAACATGCTATTTCATTTTGTAAAATCAGGAGTTAAGTTGAATTTAATTATTTTGAATAGTTTTCCTAGTGTAGACATGGCCTAAAAGTAGCAATATGAAATTTGCAGTACTAGCACCATCTCAGGCTGGCCTACCAAACTCAGATCTAGGGGGTTGAGCAGGCTAGCCTGAGCTTCCACTAGTACTGCAATAACTACTTCTTCGGGTAGTCCCCGTGGGTGCTCCACGTCTGGTGTCGGGCTGGTCCCGGCGCCGCAAATCGGAGCTTGCCAGAGCTGTGTTTGTGTGTGTGGCCGGACTGTGCGCGTGCGAGCCCATTTCGTGCCTTTCATCTGCCGCGCACTGTCCGGCGCCCGCCAGTTCTTCTCATCCGCCTTGGGTCGCAGACGGAGCTCCCTCTTTCTCCTCAACCAGAGGTTCCCCTTCTCCTTCAGACATTTACCTGTGGGGAAAGTTAAAAAGAATAGAAATCATTCCTCGTTTAGCCCGTTGCGGGTTCGTTGTTCTTAAAAAAAAATAATAATAATACCTAGAGGAAACCCGAACAAACAAACCACGGAGAGGCGTTTCTCCTCACTCACTGCTCTCCCCATTATCGTTAGTGTTTAACTTAACTGTTCAAAAAAAAGAAAAAAAATAATAATAAAAGAAAAGAAAAACAAACAGGGAACAAAGCCGCTGTAGTAAAGAAGTACAAGCGGTAAGAAAGCCGGGGGCAGGCAAAAGCGGCGGCACATAGGAGGCGCGAACTCTCAGCCCTCTCAGTCTCCAAAATGCTGGGCTCCCCTGGTTTTAAAAAATGTGCCAGTTGTGCCAAGCCAATGCCGGTGTCAGACGGGCACTCGGCTTGTGTCCGCTGCCTTGGGGAGGCACATATCCCCCAAAAGTGCATCCACTGTTCCAGCCTGACCACCAGAGCCCGCAAGGAGCGGGAGCGTTGTTTAAAAGAGATCCTGTTCAATAAGGCACTCATGCCTTCCACTGCTCCAGGATCCTCTGCCTCAGACCCCACGGCTGAAAAGCGCAAGGCTCCTTCTGAGGCTATACCTTCACCTAAAAAGAAGAGAGCCTCCCCCGCTCATTCCCTGCCAGCTGCTCCGCTATCGCGGGCGAGCGCAGGTGACAAGCCGGGTACCTCGGGCTCGAGGGTAACCCGTGCTCCTTTGGCAAAGAAGCCGGCCGGCATTCCCCGTTCTCGGCAGCCCTCGGCACCACGCTCGGCACCGGGGCTTCTTAAAGAGACAGGTACAGCGACACCGAACTTGCTGGCACCGAATGCTGACATGCCTGCAATCACTGCTCCTCACAGGGAGCTGTCTTCATCACCGGCAGGGGGACAGCATACTCCTGCCCAGATGCTTCCTTCTGAGCCTTTAACCCTTCATTCTCCAGGCTCGGGACAGCTTCCAGCAGCAACAAAATCAAATACCCAGGAAATCTCCCTGCGTGCATCGCTGGAGTTGTCTCGGGACTCATCTCCTCACCCCTGTGCTTCTATACGCCATGCAAGAGATCACAGGGAATTTCATCACCGAAGTCATCATTATTATAGAGAGCCTAGCTGTTCACACCAGAGATGCTCTAGATCTTGTTCTCCTGCAAGACGCTCACCAATGCACCCACCACGAAGCACCTGTTATGTCAGGTATAGCAGTGCTAGGTCTTCTAGACGTTCATCACCTGCAAGGTCCGTCCGACGTTACACGCACCATCACAGACCTGACTATATTGAATCATCTCATCGCAGTCACTCTCGATCTCATCGCAGGTCTCCATGTTCCTGTTGGCCAATTAGCCCACACTCCGTGCATTCAGAGATTCTCAAACATTCTCCACTACGACGTACGAAACCGCCTCATTCTCCGATTCCCCGATCACAAATGTCAGACCTAGAGGAGGGGCAACACTCGGAAACTGACCCGGACATGTCTCCTAATGCCTGTTCATCTGTGCCTTCTAAGGATGAGCCGGTGTCTCTGGGCGAAACGTCACCTCCGGACGATCTTAAAGAATTCCAAGACCTATTTAAACGTGTTGCGCAATCCCAGGAGATACAACTCACTGAGTCCCAGGTTAAGCAGCATAAGTTAGTCAAGAATTTGCATCCTAAACAACAACGAAAGATTGCCCTCCCGATAGATGATGCTATCATGGAAGTAGCACAGGACATCTGGCAGACACCAACATCAATACCACCCACCAATAAGAAAGTGGATAAAAAGTATTTGTCCCATCCAAAGGTCTGGATTTTCTTTTTAATCACCCACAGCCAAATTCCCTGATAGTGGATGCAGTTCGCCATAAGAGCAAGATGCCCCAATTTAGGAATTCCTTACCGGATAGGGATACAAAGAAGTTGGACTATTTCGGTCAAAAAGTTTACTCCTCCTCAACCTTGCTCCTGCGTGTTGCCAATTATGCTGCTCTTTTGTCAAACCATAACTTTGACAATTACTCCAAGCTCCCCGAACTTATGCAACATCTCCCTGACAATAAGAGGTCTCTCCTAAAAGCAGTTGTCCAGGAAGGGTTCACTGCATGTAGAACATTGCTCCAGATAGCCGCGGACGTTGCCAACACAGCCGCTAGAGCGATGGCAACAGGTATCGCGATGTGAAGAGTTTCTTGGTTATTGTCGGCAGGAGCTCCTAAGGAGTTGCAGTCCAAAGTGGAGGATTTACCCTTTGATTGCCATAAGCTGTTTGCCGCTACTACCGATGAGGTTCTCCATTCTGGCAAGGACTCTCATACTAGGGTAAGGTCTCTAGGGATGTACACGCCACCTTTCAAACCTAGGTGGTACCACCCCTTTCAAAGGAGATATGATTACTTCTCCTATAAGCAGCAACAGCTACGTGGATCTGACCAACCTAGATTTAGACAGCGCCCTCAGCGCAAACGTCAGCAGCAGAATTGCTCTTCAGCTCGGCCTCCTCAGAAGCAGCAGGTTTGACTTTTGTGTGGAGGACTCGAACACAGCTCCACTGGTCAACACACTAAAGCCTGCCACCACCTTTTTCCACCATCGCCTGAGGCCATTTCTTCATCAATGGGCCACCATTACTTCGGACCGATGGGTCCTAGAGGTCATATCAGCAGGCCTAACGATCCCGTTTGCCTCAATTCCCCCTACTACCCCTCCCACCCCCGCCCTTCTCAGGGACCCATCTCACGGGGCCGCTCTTCGAGAAGAAGTTTTTCACCTCCTCGAGATCGGAGCCATAGAACGAGTGCCCGATGAATTCCGAGGGAAAGAGTTTTACTCCAGGTATTTCCTAGTTCCCAAGAAATCCAGAGGGTGGAGACCCAACCTCGATCTGAGAGGTCTAAATCGTTTCATCCAAAAGCAGCGCTTCAAGATGACCACGCTGGCCAGGATCATGCCAGCACTAAACAAAGGAGACTGGTTCGCAGTCCTAGATTTGCAAGACGCATATTTCCATGTGACAATACACATAGCGCACAGGCGGTTTCTGAGGTTTGTAGTAGGCGACGACCATTTTCAATACAGGGTACTGCCTTTCGGCCTTATCTCAGCCCCAAGGGCATTCTCCAAAACACTGATGGTAGTGGCTGCCCATCTACCCAGAATAGTAGTCTCCATTTTCCCCTACCTCAATGACTGCCTCATCAAGGGATGCACCCAGTCGGAGGCACATCACATGGTAGTCGCAACTCGGGATTTGTCGACTCTCTCGGCCTTCTTGTGAACATTCAAAAATCACGGCCACAACCAACACAAACTCTAAACTTCACAGGAGCGCGTCTCGACTCTCAGTTAGAGAGCGTTCATCTGCCAGTCGAGCGCTTTCAGCTAATACAAGACCTGATAAAAACAGTCTTGCAAGCTCCAACACTCCCAGTGCACGTATGCCTCCAGCTTCTGGGTCATATGGTGTCGACTACAATCACAGTGCGCCATGCAAGGCTACACCTCAGGTGTCTACAGCATTGGCTAAGCACAGTGTACAATCCTACCAGGCACAGCATCCGCAAGACCGTGGTGCTTCTGGCACATGTCAAAGACTCCCTATTATGGTGGACAGATCACAACAACATGCTGTCAGGAGTCCCCTTCCACGCACCGCAGACGGCAGTGGAGATAACCACAGACACTTCTCTCATCGGCTGGGGTGCCCACATGGGCGCAAAAACAGTTCAGGGCCGCTGGTCCATGATGGAGATGATGCTCCACATCAATCTTCTTGAGCTCTGAGCGGTGTTTCGTGCCTGCAAACACTTCAAGTTACACATAAAAGGCACTGTCACCAGAATTCTCACAGACAATGTAGTAGCAATGTACTATGTGAACAGACAGGGGGGTGCCCGATTCCGTTCACTTTGTGCAGAAGCGATCCGCTTCTGGAAATGGTGCATTCAAAACAACATTTCTATAGTCGCGTCATACTTTCTGGGTGCGAGCAATACCACTGCGGATGCGCTGAGCAGACATTTCCCTCAAGACCACCAGTGGGTTATCCGCACAGATGTCCTCTTACCTCTTTTTCGTCGGTGGGGCTTTCCGGTGATAGATCTCTTTGCCACACGTGCCAATGCGTAGTACAGAGCTTACTGCTCCAGAGCAGGAGTGGGCGATCACTCTCTGGGAGATGTATTTCTCCTTCATTGGGGCATACATCACTCTTGTATGCTTTCCCCCCTGTTGTACTCATTCCCAGAGTACTCGAGAAGATCGTGATGGACCGGGCATGAGTGATACTCAAAGCCCCAGCGTGACCCAGACAGCCATGGTTCTCAACTCTTCTGCAGCTCTCCGTACGGGCACCACACTGATTACCTTGCCTACCGGACCTGCTAACACAACAGAAAGGCTCCCTTCTTCACCCGAAGCTGGATGCTCTGCACTTGACTGCGTGGATGATTCATGGTTCAGCGCGTCCGAGAATCTTTGTTCGGACCAGGTGAAGCGTGCTCTCTTGCACAGCAGGAGGGATTCCACCAGGAAAACTTACCTGTCCAAGTGGTCTAGATTCGTGCACTGGTGTGCTCCTAAACTTCTAGACCCTCTTGTTTCACCACTACATGTTTTGCTGGATTATGTCCTCCAGCTACAGTCGACTGGACTCTCCATCTCATCACTTAAAGTCCATGTGGCGGCGATAGCTGCTTTTCACTACCCCGTTGAAGGCAAGTCGGTGTTTTCCCATCCCATGATGACTAGATTTCTCAAGGGATTGGCTAGCCTTAACCCACCACATAGGCCTCCACCACCTGCATGGAGCCTTGACTTGGTGCTTGATGTCCTAACTCGACCACCGTTTGAACCGTTAGCCACAGTACCCGTGGCGATGCTTACAATGAAGGTACTCTTTCTTCTTGCCATAACATCGGCATGTAGAGTGAGTGAATTAGCCACACTGATGTCAACACCTCCCTATACACTCTTTAATGCTGAATCAGTGATACTGAGGTCTCATCCAGCCTTTCTACCTAAAGTCTGCACAGATTTTCATATAAACGAACCAATCGTTTTGCCATGTTTCTATCCAAAACCTCATACCTCTCAGCATGACGTTCTCCTGCACACGCTCAATGTTCGTAGAGCCTTGGCATTCTATATAGATAGAACCCTCTCTCTCCGTAAGACGGATCGCCTCTTCATTTTGACATCAGGGCCTGCTAGGGGTGAGCCCTTATCGGCCCAGCATATTTCCAAACTGGTTGTCTCTTGTATTACGACTTGCTATGCTATCTGTAAGAAGCTGCTCACGTCGCAGCCTAGAGCCCACTCAACAAGGGCAGTTGCTGCGTCTGCAGCTTCCGTGAAAGGAGTCCCTCTGCGGGACATCTGCCGGGCGGCGACTTGGTCTTCTACTTCCACCTTTGCAAGGCATTATGCAATTGTTCAGCACTTCTCCTCTGACTCAGCGGTAGCCTTGGAAGTGCTGCCTGGCATTCAGAATCCCGATTCCGAAGCCCACGTCTAACTGAGATTACTGCTTCGGAGTCACCAGACGTGGAGCACCCACGGAGACTACCCGAAGAAGAAGAGGAAGTTACTCACTTCGTGCAGTAATGATGGTTCTTCGAGGTGTGTCCCCGTGGGTGCTCCACGCCCTGCCCTCCTCCCTGCTTTGGAATCTTGTCTTTCTGTCTTTCAGATAGGCGGTGAGACGAACTGGCAGGCACCGGACACCGCGCGGCAGATGAAAGGCGCGAAATGGGCTCGCATGCGCGCAGTCCGGACACACACACACACAGCTCTGGCAAGCTCCAATTTGCGGTGCCAGGACCAGCCCGACACCAGATGTAGAGCACCCACAGGGACACACCTCAAAGAACCATCATTACTGCACGAAGTAGGTAACTTACTCTTTATATTTTTAGTACTCTTGCTCAAACTGAGCTAGTATGAGTGTGACTCTCTGTACTGGGAAATACACTGCCCAGTTGTAAGTGTAGACATAAGATATTTGGGCTGGCATTTTTGACATTCAAAGGCTGTAATATTGCACAGCACAAAATAAGCAAGTCATCTAGAAAGTTTACATGTGCAGACATAGAAGAAATGCTAATTAAAAAGTTAAGGCTGTAATATCACAAATTTGAAATGGTAAATGATGTGCTAATTAAAAAAGACTAGTTTCTGATTGTTTTACCCACATTAAGTAGTAATTACTCAATGAATAATCCTGTTAAAATCAGTAGGACATTTCACCAAGTAAGTTGCAATTTAGCATAAATAAAGGTCTCAGAGTCTAGCCCTTACTTCTCTTTTAAATAAAAAATCTTCTACAGATTGAAACATTAAAATGACTTCTCTAAGGATGGAGAATTATTTCTGGGATTACATTAAGGTATGACGGAAAGTAATAAGATAAGTTAAGCAAGGGAAAAATTTAGACTGCCTAAATGAAAGAATCTGTGTGATACTATACAAAATAAAACAGTAACGCTCCTATTACAGGCAGTCCCCAAGTTACGCGGATCCGACTTATGTCAGATCCGCAGTTACGAACGGGGACCGTCTCCCTGGTCTCCAGCAGACCAGGGAGAGGAAGCAAAGCGGCAGAGCATGCGGGCAGCGGACGCGTCTGGGCTGTCCGCTGCCCGCGTGCTCCGCGGCTTTGCTCTGCTTTGCTCCCCGTCTCCCTGGTCTGCAGGCCAGGGAGAAGGGGAGCAAAGCAGAGCAAAGCGGCGGAGCACGCGGGCAGCGGACAGCCCAGACGCGTCTCGGCTGTCCACTGCCCGCGTGTTCTGCGGCTTTGCTCCGGACACCTGTGGTACAGCAGCTGGGGCGCTGCTGGTTGGTCCCGTAGCGCCGCTCTGGGTGCTACTGGACCAACCCCACAGCACCCCAGCTGCTCTGCCCCAGGCGTCCTGATTCAGCCACTGCTGGTCAGTTTCAGCAGCAGCTGAATCAGGATGCCTGGGGCAGAGCAGCTTGGGTGCTGCTGGGTTGGTCCAGTAGCGCCGAGGAGTGGCGGCGCTACTGGACCAACCCAGCAGTACCCCAGCTGCTCAGCCCCAGGCGTCCCCAAGTCAGCCGCTGCTGAAACTGACCAGTGGCTGACTACAGGAAGCCCCTGCCCCGGGCTTCCTGGAATCAGCTGCTGATCAGTTTCAGCAGCAGCTGACTTGGGGATGCCTGGGGTTCTTAAGTTGAATCTGTATGTAAGTCAGAACTGGCATCCAGATTCAGCTGCTGTTGAAACTGATCAGTTTCAGCAGTGGCTGAATCTGGACGCCAGTTCCGACTTACATACAGATTCAACTTAAGAACAAACCTACAGTCCCTATCTTGTACGTAACCCGGGGACTGCCTGTACTTAAGACCTTACAAAGCACAGTGAACCTGAACCAATACTAAATAATATGCTGCAGAGAGCCATTGTCCATTGAGAGGAATACTGACTTCATAATTTGATGAGTGGTGAACAGAGGACTAGTTAATAGCAAGAAAACTGAAAAACAACAAATAGTCTGGTAGCACTTTATAGACTAACAAAACATGTAGATGGTATCATGAGCTTCCATGGGCACAGTCCATTTCTTCAGATGACCGGAGTGTTGGATGTCTGGGACAAAAAAAATAAGTCTATAAAGTGCTACCAGACTATTTGTTGTTTTTTCAGTTTACCTGTACAGACTAACTCAGGGTACGTCTACACTACAACGTTAATTCGAACTAACTTAGTTCGAATTAGTTAATTCGAACTAAGCTAATTCAAACTAACACATCCAGATTAAAAAACTAGTTCGAATTAGCGTTTTGCTAATTCGAACTAGCATGTCCACATTAAGTGGACCCTGAACCGGGGTTAAGGATGGCCAGAAGTAGTGCCGGCAGAGCATCAGAGGAGGACTTAGAGTGTGGAGATGCTGTCTCAGGCTAGCCGAGGGCTGTGCTTAAAGGGACCCGACCCCCACCCCGGACAAACAGTTCTCAGGGGTGCCCCGCTTGCAAAGCAGTCGTGGCTTGGAGTGCCCGGACTACCCACACTGGGCACATCACAGCACTCGGCCATCAGCCCGGCTGCACTTGCCGCAGACTACCATCTGGGGAGAGGGGGTAATTGGGGGGCTGCAGGAGAGCTTCCACCCCCAGAAGCCCGCAGAGCCAGCCCAGTCCTCCCCATCGGGGGCTCGTGCCCAATTCCTCCCTCACCTCCTTCCACTAAGCCTTCCCTAGCCCCTCTTCTTGATGTACAAAATAAAGGACAATTGTGTTAAAAAATGGAATCTGTCTTTATTGAACAAAACTGGGGGAGACTGGGAAAAGGAGGTGGGAGAGGGGAAGAGAGAGGCTGGGAGAGGGGAGGGCAACTAAAATGATCAGGGGTTGGAAACAGGTCCCATATGAAGAGAGGCTAAAGAGACTGGGACTTTTCAGCTTAGAAAAGAGGAGACGGAGTGGGGACAGGATAGAGGTCTCTAAAAGCAGGAGTTGGGTGGATAGGGTGCATACAGAAAAGTTCTTCATTAGTTCCCATAAAGAAGGACTAGAGGACACCAAAGGAAAGGAGTGGGTAGCAGGCTTCAAAGTAGTAACAGAAAGTTGTTCTTCACAAAGAAAAGAGTCAACCTGTGGAACTCCTTGCTGCAGGAGGCTGTGAAGGCTAGAACTAGAACAGAGTTTAAAGAGAAGTGAGATCAAGTCATGGAGGTTGGGTCCATGGAGTGGTATTAGCCAGGGGGTAGGAGTGGTGTCCCTGCCTAAGGTTTGTGGAAGGCTGGAGAGGGATGGCACAAGACAAATGGCTTGGTCACTGTCTTCGGTCCATCCCCTCCAGGGTTCCTTTGGTCTGACCCAGGACGGCCATTGTAAGCTCAGGGCTCAGGGTCGGGGGTCTCACTGGACCCCCTTGATTTTCATGCAAAGCTGCTCCTGGGTGGCCAGGCTGGCAGCTCTCCTGCCCTAGCCGGCCACTTTCCTGTGCCTAGTGCGGAGATCGTGGACGAGGTCCACGACGTCCGCACTAGCCCAGGCGGGTGCCCGCCTGTTGCGGTCCCGGGCAAGCTCCCGGGAGCTGCCAGCCTGGTCCCGGGAAGAGGGGGAGTGCTGGGGGGCATCGGGTGGCTGGCTCGAGCCGTGCCAGGTGCAGGGTCTGCTGGCTGGGTGCTGGCAGGCTTGCACCTGGCACGGGCACCGTAGCCAGTCCGTGCCCCTTTAAGGGGTCCGGGGCCGGGAGAGGGGCAGACGAGTTTCCCTGGTGTTGGCCAGAGTGGCCACCAGGGAAACCTGGGGAGGGCTAACCTCCCACTAGTTCGAATTAAGGGGCTACACACCCCTTAATTTGAACTAGCTAGTTCGAACTAGGCTTAATCCTTTTGGAATGAGGATTACCTAGTTCGAACTAAGCGCTCCGTTAGTTCAAATTAAATTCGAACTAACGGAGTGCTAGTGTAGCGCCTATGAAAGTTAGTTCGAACTAACGGACGTTAGTTCGAACTAACTTTGTAGTGTAGACATACCCTCAGCTACCCTCTGAAGCTTCTAACAGCAAGAGTTTGCCTAGGAATGGTCTGAGAAGGGCTATGGTGAGTGAGAGGATGCGGAGAGGGGGCTTTGATGGTGAGCAGGTGGGGTGAATATCTGATTGCTGTGACCATTTCTTTGATTGGAGCTTTGATTTGATTGCAGGGCGTTTTTGACCATGTGGTTGGTTGGTTGGTTGAAAAGTCTGACAATTTGACCATGTGGTTGGTTTTATTAACTGAGAAAGCTTTTTGCTGCAGGGGTTAGGGTTAGGGTTGCATTGTCCTACAGGTGGGACTTCCATAAGCACAGTCCCAAAGAAGATGAGATGCATGGTGGTGGGCAGGGACTCCCTCCTAAAGGGAACGGTGTCATCCATTTGCCGCTCAGACTGGTAAACTTGAGAAGTGTGCTGCTTGCCTGGAAGTAGAATTCAGGATGTGACAGAGTGTCTGCTGAGACTTGTGAAGCCACCAGACCTCTACCCCTTCCTGCTTCTGCATGTGGGCACCATTGATACTGACAAGAAGGACCCCAAGCAGATCGCTGCAGACTACATGACTCTGGGAAGAAGGATAAAGGAGTTTGAAGTACATGTTGTGTTCTTGTCCAGCTTCCCTGCTGAAGGAAAAGGTCCAGAGAAGGGTTATCAAATTAGGGAGATAAATATGTGGTTGCATATTTATGAGCCAACAGTGTGATGCTTTTGCTAAAAATCAAATATGATTTTGGGATGTATTAACAAGAGTGTTGTGAGCAAGACACAAGAAGTCATTCTTCCGCAGACAGGCTACTGGGCTAGATGGACTAGAGGACACCAAAGGAAAGGATGTGTCCAATCTATGACCCCTAGATCCCTTTCTGCAGTACTCCTTCCTAGACAGTCACTTCCCATGCTGTATGTGTGAAACTAATTGTTCCTTCTTAAGTGGAGTACATTGCATTTGTCCTTATTAAGCTTCATCCTATTTACCTTATACCATTTCTTCAGTTTGTCCAGATCCTTTTGAATTATGACTCTATCCTCCAAAACACTTGCAATCCCTCCCACCTTTATATCATCTGCAAACTTAATAAGCGTACTCTCTATGCTAATATCTAAATCGTTAATGAAGATATTGAACACAACTGGTCCTAAAACAGACCCCTGTTACTCCCTTCCAGCAGGATTATGAACGATTAATAACTATTTTCTGAGAATGGTTTTCCAGCCAGTTATGCACCCACCGTATAGTAGACCTATCTAAGTTATATTTGCCTGGTTTATTGATAAGAAGATCATGCAAGACTGTACTAAATACCTTACGGTATGTCTACACTACAAAGTTAATTCGAACTAACATCCGTTAGTTCGAATTAACTTTGATAGGCGCTACACTAGCGCTCCGCTAGTTCGAACTTAATTCGAACTAGCGGAGCGCTTAGTTCGAAATAGGTAAACCTCATTGTACAAGGACTAAGCCTAGTTCAAACTAGCTAGTTCGAATTAAGGGCTGTGTAGCCCCTTAATTCGAACAAGTGGGAGGCTAGCCCTCCCCAGCTTTCCCTAGTGGCCACTCTGGCCACCACAGGAAACTCTATTGCCCCCTCCCGGCCCCAGACCCCTTAAAGGAGCACGGGCTGGCTACGGTGCCCGTGCCAGGTGCAAGCCTGCCAGCACCCAGCCAGCAGACCCTGCACCTGGCACGGCTCGAGCCAGCCACCCGATGCCCCCCAGCCCTCCCCCTCTTCCCGGGACCAGGCTGGCGGCTCCCGGGAGCTTGACAAGGACCGCAAGAGGCGGGCACCCGCCTGGTCCAGTGCAGACATAGTGGACCTCGTCCACGACCTCCGCACTAGGCACAGGAACGCGGCCGTCTAGGGCAGGAGAGCTGCCAGCCTGGCCACCCAGGAGCAGCTTTGCATGAAAATCAAGGTGGTCCACTGAGACCCCCGACCCTGAGCCCTGAGCTTAGAATGGCCGTCCTGGGTCAGACCAAAGGTCCATCTAGCCCAGTAGCCTGTCTGCCGACAGCGGCCAACCCTAGGGACCCTGGAGGGAATGGACCAAAGACAGTGACCAAGCCATTTGTTTCGTGCCATCCCTCTCCAGCCTTCCACAAACTTCGGGCAGGGACACCACTCCTACCCCCTGGCTAATACCACTCCATAGACCCAACCTCCATGACTTGATCTCACTTCTCTTTAAACTCTGTTCTAGTTCTAGCCTTCATAGCCTCCTGCAGCAAGGAGTTCCACAGGTTGACTATTTGCTTTGTGAAGAATAACTTTCTGTTGTTAGTTTGAAGCCTGCTACCCATTCCTTTCCTTTGGTGTCCTCTAGTCATTCTTTATGGGAACTAATGAAGAACTTTTCTGTATGCACCCTCTCCACCCCACTCGTGCTTTTATAGACCTCTATCATATCCCCCCTCAGTGTTCTCTTTTCTAAGCTGAAAAGTCCCAGTCTCTTTAGCCTCTCTTCATATGGGACCTGTTCGAAACCCCTGATCATTGTAGTTGCCCTCCCCTCTCCCACCCTCTCTCTTCCCCTCTCCCACCTCCTTTTCCCAGTCTCCCCCAGTTTTGTTCAATAAAGAGAGATTCTATTTTTGAACACAATTGTCCTTTATTTTGTACATCAGGAAGGGGGGCTAGGGAGGGGTAAGTGGAAGGAGGTGAGGGAGGAATGGGGCACGAGCTCCCGATGGGGAGGACTGGGCTGGTTCTGCGGGCTTCTGGGGGTGGAACCTCTCCTGCAGCCCCCCAATTGCTCCCTCTCCCCAGAGTGCAGCCGGGCTGATGGCCGAGTGCTGTGATGTGCCCAGTGTGGGTAGTCCGGGCACTCCAAGCCACGACTGCTTTGCAAGCGGGGCACCCCTGAGAACTGTTTGTCCGGGGTGGGGGTCGGGTCCCTTTAAGCACAGCCCTCGGCTAGCCTGAGACAGCAGCTCCACACTCTAAGTCCTCATCTGATGCCCTGCCGGCACTGCGTCCGGCCATCCTTAACCCCGGTTCAGGGTCCACTCTGTGTGGACATGCTAGTTCGAATTAGCAAAACGCTAATTCGAACTAATTTTTTAGTCTGGATGCGTTAGTTCGAATTAGCGCTGTAGTGTAGACATACCCTTACTTAAGTCTAGGTATACCATATCCTCCTCTTCTCCCTTATCCACAAGACTTGATATCCTATCAAAAGAAAGCTATCAGATTGGCTTGACATGATTTGTTCTTTACAAATGCATGCTGGCTGTTACCTTTCACCTTGTTATCTACCAGATGTTTACAGATGAATTCCTTAATTACTTGCTCCATTATCTTTCCTGGCACAGAAGTTAAACTGATTGGCCTGTAATTTCCTGTGTTGGTCTGATTTCCCTTTTTATCGATGGGCACTATATTTGCCCTTTTCCAGTCTTCTGGAATCTTTCCTGTCTTCTATGATTTTTCAAATATGATAGCTAAAGGCTCAGATATCTCCTCTATCAGCTCCTTGAGTATTTTAGGATGCATTTCATCAGGCCCTGATGACTTGCAGACATCTATCTTTTCTAGGTGATTTTTAACTTGTTCTTTTTTATTTTATTTTCTAAACCTACCCCATTCCCACTAGCATTCACTATGTTAGGCATTCCTTCATCATGAGACTTCTTGGTGAAGACCGAAACTAAGAAGTCATGAAGCACCTCTGCCATTTCCAGGTTTCCTGTTTTTGTTTCTCTCTCCTTCCTGAGCAATAGGCCTACCCTGTCCTTGGTCTTTCTCTAGCTTCTAATATATTTATAGAAAGTATTTTTGTTTCCCTTTATGTCTGTTTCTAGTTTGAGCTCGTTTTATGCGTTTACCTTTCTATTCTTGCCCCTGCATGCCTGTAGGCTGTGTCTACACTGCACCCCTTTTCCGGAAAAGGGATGCAGATGAGACAAGTCGGAATTGCAAATGAAGTGGGGGATTTAAATATCCCCCGCTTCATTTGTATAAACAAGACTGCTGCTTTTTTCCGGCTCAGGGCTTTGCCGGAGAAAAGCGCCAGTCTAGACGGTATCTTTTGGAAAATAAAACCTTTTCCGAAAGGTCCCTTATTCTTCTTAAAATCAGGAATAAGGGACCTTTCGGAAAAGGGTTTATTTTCCGAAAGATCCCGTCTAGACTGGCGTTTTTCTCCAGCAAAGCCCTGAGATGGAAAAAAGCGGCAGCCATGTTTATACAAATGAAGCGGGGGATATTTAAATCTCCCGCTTCATTTGCAATCCCGACTTGTCTCATCTGTATCCCTTTTCCGGAAAAGGGGTGCAGTGTAGACACAGCCGTACTGTTTGCTTATATTCATCCTCTGGAATTTGTCCTAGTTTCTAATTTTTATGTGTGACGTAGTGGGGAGTACCTTGCTGGTTGCTATGCTGGGCAGTGGGCTGTGAGTGACCTCCACTGTCTGCTGTCTGTAGCATGGCACAGCAGGGCAGGGGATGAGTCATTATGCAAGGGGGCTCTGAACCTGTCCGACCAGTTATCTCCCAGGGAGTGGAACAATGGGAAGAAGGCGGAGTGGAGCCCTGGCTGGAAGGCAGGGCTGGAAGAGAGTGGTAGTTTCAGTCTGGGAAGCAGAGGAGAAGGAACTAGGGAGGGGAGCTGGGATTGTAGGGCCCAGCCACCCCCCATCTCAAGGGGGGGCACTGAGGCCTCCTAGCCCCAGTTCCTGTAACCAGATTACATCTGCGCTGTGCTGTATCCTGGAGAAGCAATAAACTCCCTGTATTCTACTGGCTGATGGAGTCTGTTCGTGCCACTACGGGGGTGCAGGAGACGGGGAAATCCCAACGCGTCGTCACATTATGTGACTTCTTTTTTATTTTTTAGATCATGCAAGACCTCCTGGTTAAGCCAAGGCAGTCCTTTGCCATACTTTCTATCTTTCCTACACAGAGGAATAGCTTCCTTTTGGGCCCTTAATAGTGTCCCTTTGAAAAACTGCAAACTGTCTTTCAATTGTTTTTCCCCTTAGTCTTGCTTCCCATGGGACCTTACCTATCAGCTTTCTAAATTCTCCCATATGGCTTCCTAAAGTCTCCCTTAGCAGGCTGTTGCAGCTTGCAGACTGGAGATTCTTCCCTCAAGTGGATCTTTTAACTTTAAAGTGAAAAGCCTTCCAGATTGCCAGACCTATTAGCATAATATTGATTCTGTGAAAGAGCCATTAAGTGATAATGAAACCATTTAACATGCATGTACCAGCCCTGACTTTACTGACAAAAACAGTTATGCTTTACTATGTCTATAGGACATTACTTTAAAATTTACTTTAAATATGTCATTAGTTTGATGCTGAAGATTATAAAATCACATCTCTAAAAAATCCATGCACAGATATTTACATGCAGAATATGAGTACTCAGCTTTAGCCTTAAATGCCTGGATCTTCCAACATATAGTTTTTTTAATGAATTCTTCAAAAGACCATCCTTATCTAAAATACACATTTTAAATTTAATTACCATAGTACAAAAACATGCTTCCAAAGTCTTCCTATTCTTTCTGTCCATCCCTCCTCTCCTTTCACCCCCTACACCTCATTGAAGAGAGAGCTCGTAAAGGGACAACATTCCAGCCATCTAGGGAAAAAAAAGGAATGTTGTTCCGTTCTCTTTTACTTCTATTTGATGAACTAGTTTTAAGAGAACCCTCCACCAAAATCAATTTCTTTCTAAGATATAAAATCCTTTGTTTTGCCTAACATCTCTGAAAACATGCTTTTAATATAAACATATAGTGAAATTTCATAAATTTGTCTTATGAAAACCACACAAAATGGTGTTCCCTTTTTCTAAAAGCAATAACTTAGTTATGAATGCACTAAAACTCTGACAATTTAAAATAATGTCTTTGTTTCAGTGAGATTAAGTATGCAGTGATCTGGTATGATTACTTAATGAAGGCTTAAGAGTATATTTAAAATATAAAATCAGCTTAGAAATACTGATGAAGAAAATGTAAAACAGAGAAGGGTTCTATCATTTGTGCCATAATATTTAATGTGTAATTTAGCAGGACAACTGACTTACCATTTGCCATGAGTGGTCGTGATTAAACAAACCGCCCCCTTCCCTTGGGTTCGCTAGGACTGTGCAGGACTCTGGTCTGCCATCTTGCTTACCTGGGAAGTCGTCAATAAATTTAGACCAAATACCAATTTGTGTCTTAATCAATGAGCATAACTTTATTGATGTTGCCACTTAATGAATAACAAAGTTAAAAGATAATAGCTAAGAATTAAAAGAATATGAATAAAAGAAAATTGGTTCTGCTAGCGTGATTACAAGGTTATTTAGTGACATCGGCTAACTCGTTATCTAGTTTTTTAATTTCTTCTAGATTAATTTTTAGAAAAATGCAACTATGAAGATCCTTGATCTTATAGCTTATTGAGATTATTTTGTTTTTCTTGATTTTTTTAGAATCTTTTTGTTAGACTTTTTGACTCTTTTTGTTAAGCTTTTTGACTCTGTCAGATTTTTTGACTCTAAGTTTTTCTGAGCCTTTTGTTAAGATTTTTGACTCACCCAATCAGGTGTAGCAGCATCTCTCTACTGGCCAAGTAGAGGATGACGAATGCTGTTACGATGCCTGCCTCGGTATGGACCTCCTGCCTCTTGTCGTCAGAGAGCAGCATGTGAGTTCAGTTTCCAGAGTGGGTTGTAGATGATGAGGTACCCGCAGTCGATACTGAAGAGTATTTATGGCCTGATCTCTCATTGTCTATTCAGTTCTGTGGTTAATTTGAGATGCTAAAAAAAATTTTCTCTAAAAAAGGGTTAGCGAATTAGCTGAGGAACTTGTAAGTAGATGCACAATTTTTTTTTTCTCTTACACCAAATTTGGTGTGTTGCTGAAGAGCTAGAGACTCAGATGAGGATTTTTACTCTTACAAAATTTACTGCTTATCCTAAATTATCATGTTTCCTAACACATTTCCTAATACAATCCTTCTTAACAGCAAAAAGACAATTCATGTAGTCTGTGGTTAGGCTACTTTCTCTTAAACATAGCTGTCTGTGCTTTTGCTATAGCTTAATTTTAAAGAGCTGCTAAGCATACATGACACCATTACTACAGAATTTTTGCAACTAAATCTGACAAACTTCAGGGTATGTCAAGAAACCTGTGACTAACATTTTTATTCCCAAATTTAGTGCTTTTAATTAGGTACCTTCTGCATGTTCCATCTTCACAATCTGGCATGCAATTAAAAACTGATCCATTTTCTTTAGAAAGAAATTTTAGACGACTCTTTTCAAGTGTCATTTGCTAATTTGGGTTCAGGGGTTTGGCTGGAAGGGTTGAGCAGAGAGGAAAGGGAAGAAAAGGAGATAGTGGAGAGAGGGCAGGGCTTTGGCCTGAGCAGAGCAGGGGCAGAGTATGGGCAGGGCCACAGGCCACGGAGGTTGCCTTCCCAAGCAGCAGCTTCACACCTTACCCATGTTGATCATGTAAGGATGTAATGAGGGAGGACAAAGTTTCAGCTAGCGAGGGATGTGAAAGATAACAAGAAAGGTTTCAACAGGTTTGTTAGCAACAAGAAGGCAAGGCAAAGTGTGGGATCCTTATTGAATGGAGAAGGCAACCAAATGACAGGGAAAAAAAACTGAAGTACTCAATGCTTTCTTGCCTTGATCTTGACAGGCAAGGCCAGCTCCAAGAACGCTTTTCTGGGCAACAGAGCAGGAGAAGGAGGGTGATGAATGAACAGGTTAAGGACTATTTAGAGAAATGCATGGAGCCAAATGTAATGCATCCAATTATGCAGAGCCAGTGGCCATTATCTTTGAAAACTCATGGTGCTCAAGGGAGGTACCAGATGATGGGGAAAAAAGGCAAATGTAGTGCTCATTTTTAAAAAGAAAAGAAGGAGCATATTGGGAACTACAAACCAGTCATCTTCACCTCAGTTCCTGGAATACTCATGGAGCAGGTCCTCAGTTAATCCACTTCGAAACACTTGGAGGACAGGAAGGTGATCAGGACAGTCATCATAAATTCACCAAGGGCAAATTATGCCTGACCAACCTAATTGACTTTTATGATGGGATAACTGGATCTGTGTATATGGGGAAAGTGATGGAAATGATATACTTTAACTTTAGCAAAGCTTTTGACACGGTCTCCCACAGTAGACTTGACAGCAAGCTAAAGAAGTGTGGATTGGAGGAGTGGACTATGTAAGGTGGATAGAAAGGTGGGCTCAACAGGTACTGATTAACAGCTCAATGTCTAGTTGTCAGTTGGTATCAAGTGGAGTGCCCAGGGGTCAGTCTTGGTGCTAGTTTTGTTCAACATCTTCATTGATGATCTGGACGATCAGATAGATTGCACCCTCAAGCAAGTTTGTGGATGACACTAAGCTAAAGGGATAGGTAGATGCACTGGGGGGAAGGGATAGGGTACAGAGTGACTGGGACAAATTGGAGGATTTGCCAAAAGAATTCTGATGTGGTTCAACAAGGACAAGTGGAGAGTCCTGCTCCTAGTACAGAAGAATCCCATGCAGTGCACTAGCATTGAAACCAGTGTTCCGTCTAAGTTGTGTGCCTGCGCAGGTGCACGCAAAATAATTTAGGTCCGCCCACATCACTTTAAGAGTCACACAGCAAAACTCACTGCTAACCTTCCTACTGGAATGGAAGGTGAGTTGTGGCAGCAATGGTAGCTGGTGGCCAGGTCAGTGTCTAGTGGCGGTGGCTGTCATTTTGCTCCGGCTAGAGCCAGGATACATGAGGTGAGGCTGTTCCTGTGAGGTTGCCCCAGATGGAATGAACCTCATGCAGCTGCTGCTTTACTCCATCTGGAGTTAGCCGCCCGTGGTGCTATTTTCAGTACTGCAGTCCCATGGTACTAAAAATAGCACTGCAAGCAGCTGCTGCTCCAGTCCCAGCCTGTGGTCCCACCCCAGAGCTGGAGCTGTGGGGGCTTCTGGGACTGGGGTTGTGGTACTGAAAACAGCATCATGGCCCCGGCTCTAGCCCACACAAACTGCTTTCCACATCGAAAGTAGAAAGTTAGGGAAGGGGTAGGGGAGAACTAAAGGGAAGCTGGGTGGGAAGAGGAAGGAGCTTGTACTGTGGGAAGTGGAGGGAGCCAGGGCAGGAGAATAAAGAGGCAGGCATCGACGGACAGGCTGGAGGAGAAGCAAATGCCAGGGGGCCAAGAGAAGACAATGAGGAAAAAGGCAGGAGGGGGAACAGAAAGGAAGGTGTCAGTGAGGGTGCGAGAAGGGAGGGCACAGGGTGATACTGGGAGAGGAAAGGGGAGGAACAATGGGGGCAAGAGGGAGGAAGAGAAGAGGGGAGGAGTAGGTGCCAGGAGAAGAAGGGTTGAAAGGAGGGGATGGAGCAAGTCATGTGTGAGGGCACAGGGAGGCATGAGGAATCTGGGGCAGAGGGTGGTGAGAGGGTGGGCAGTATGGAGAAAGAGGGCAAGGGGGACAGGTGTTGGGAGGGGAGGGGCAGTGAGGGAAGGGGAAGGTGCAGGGGCAAGTGAAGGTGCAGGTGCCAGTGGAATTGTGGGAGTGAAGCAGAAGGGCAGACACATGGAGGGGAGAGATAGGTACCAGAGGACAAAGGAGAGAAGCGTGGCAGTTGGATAGAGGGAGGTGTTAAGAGAGGGGATGGGAAAGGGTAGCTACTGATGATCAGTGTGGAGCTAGAGGAGGAGTGGGCACAAGAGGAAGAGAAAGGCGGGTCGAGGGGTCAAGGAGGAGGAGGAGGTGAGTGCGAAGGGCAGTAGCCAGTACAGCAGAGGTGGGTGAAGGATAGGGGACAGCAGCAAGTGTAACCATCACCAAGGCAGATTTGAATCTGGGACCTTGAGAGCTGACTATAGGAGCCTCTACTTTCTGAGCTAAAAGCCAGCTGGCTCCCAGCCCGTGCTGTAGAGATCTCTTGATCTTAACTTCTGCAGTGGTCTAGGTGCCACTTGCAGTACTCAGTAACCACACTAGGTGTGTGGGTTACCTACTTCCCCTAGGTGAGGAAGTGTGTCCTGAGCTTCCGAGACCCAGTTGAGATCACAGATGAGCCCCCACTTGTAACCACCACCAAGGCGGATTTGAATGTCGGACCTCGGAAGCTGACTATAGGAGCCTCTATCATAGAATCATAAAGCTGGAAGAGACCTCAGAAGGTCATCAAGTCCAGCCCCCTGTTCTAGGCAGGAACAATCCCAACTAAATCAACCCAGCCAGGGCTTTGTCAAGCCAAGACTTAAACTTCTCTAGGGATGGAGACTCCTCTACTTCCCTAGGTAACCCATTCCAGTGCTTCACCACTCTCCTAGTGAAATACTTTTTCCTAATATCCAACCTGGACCTCTCCTACCACAACTTGAGACCATTGCTCCTTGTTCTGCCATCTGTCATTACTAAGAACAGCCTTTCTCCATCCTCTTTGGAACCTCCCTTCAGGAAGTTGAAGGCTGCTATCAAATCCCCCCTCACTCTTCACTTCTGCAGACTAAACAGACCCAACTCCCTGAGCCTCTCCTCATAAGTCATATGCTCCAGCCCCCTAATCATTTTGGTTGCCCTCCGCTGGACGCTCTCCAATGTGTCCACATCCTTTTTGTAGTGGGAGGCCCAGAACTGGACACAATACTCCAGATGTGGCCTTACCAGAGCCGAATAAAGGGGAATAATGACATCTCTGGATCTGCTGGCAATGCTCCCCTTAATGCAATCTAATATGCCATTAGCTTTCCTGGCTACAAGGACACACTGTTGACTCATATCCAGCTTCTCATCCACTGTAACCCCCAGGTCCTTTTCTGCAGAACTACTACTTAGCTGGTTTGTCTCCAGCCTGTAACAATGCTTGGGATCCTTCCGTCCCAAGTGCAGGACTCTGCACTTGTCCTTGTTGAACCTCATCAGATATCTTGTGGCCCAATCCTCCAATTTGTCTAAGTCACTCTGGACCCTATCTCTGCCTTCAAGCATATCTACCTCTCCCCCTAGCTTAATGTCATCCGCAAACTTGCTGAGGGTGCAGTTCATCCCCTCATCTAGGTCATTAATAAAGATATTGAACAAAACTGGTCCTAGAACCGAACCTTGGGGCATTCTGCTAGAAACCGACCGCCATCCTGACATTGAGCCGTTGATCACTACCTGCTGAGCCCGACCTTCTAGCCATCTTTCTATCCATCTTACCGTCCATTTATCCAATCCACATTCCCTTAAGTTGCTGGCAAGAATATTGTGGGAGACCGTATCAAAAGCCTTGCTAAAGTCAAGGTATATCACATCCACTGACTTTCCCACATCCACAGAGCCAGTTACCTCATCATAGAAGCTAATCAGATTGGTCAGGCACGACTTTCCCTTTGTGAATCAATGCTGACTATTCCTATTCCTAATCACTTTCCTGTCTTCCAAGTGCCTCCAAAATGGATTCCTTAAGGATCCCTTCCATGATTTTTCCAGGAACAGAGGTAAGACTGACCAGCCTATAGTTCCCTGGATCGTCCTCCTTCCCTTTTCTGAAGATTGGCACTACATTTGCCTTTTTCCAGTCATCCAGGATTTCTCCCGATCTCCACGGCTTTTCAAAGATAATGGCCAAACGCTCCTCAATGACATTTGCCATCTCCCTCAGTACCCTCAGATGCCTTAAGTTCAGACCCATGGATTTGTGTACGTTTAGCTTTTCTAAATAGTTCCTAACCTGTTCTTTACCCACCAAGGGCTGTCCATCTTCATCCCATCTTGTGTCACTTAGTGCATTAGTCCGGATGCCCACCTTGTCCGTGAATACAGAGGCAAAGAAAGCATTGAGTACTTCAGCTTTCCCCACATCATCTGTCACTAGGTTACCTTCTTCATCCAGTAGGGGCTACACCCTCTCTGATCACCTTCTTCTTGTTAACATGCCTTTCTTGTTATCCTTCACATCCTTAGCCAATCACAATTCCATTTGTGCTTTCGCCTTCCTGATAACCCTCCGACATTCTTGAGCTATACATTTAAACCCCTCCCTGGTCATTTGTCCAAGTTTCCACTTTTTGTAAGCTTCCTTTTTGTGTTTTCCCCATTAAGCCAATCCGGTCTCCTACCATGTTTGCCTCTCTTGCTACGCATCAGGATGGTTTCTTTCTGTGCCTTCAATAAGGCTTCTTTAACATACTGCCAGCTGTCCTGGACTCCTTTCCCCTTCATGTTAGCATCCCAGGGGATTCTGCCCATCAGATTTCTGATGGAGTCAAAATTTGCTTTTTTGAAGTCCAAGGTGTGTATTTTACTACTCTCTTTTCTTCCTTTGGTCAGGATCCTGAACTCTACCATCTCATGATCACTGCCTCCCAGGTTGTCACCCACCTCTACTTCCCCTGTTGGTTCCTCCCTGTTTGTGAGCAGAAGATCAAGCTGTGCACGGCCCCTGGTCGGATACTTCAGCACTTGTACCAAGAAGTTATCCCCAACATTCTCCAAAAACTTCCTCAATTGCCTGTGTACTGCTGTATTGGTTTCCCAACAGATGTCAGGGTGATTAAAGTCCCCTATGAGAACCAGGGCCTGCGATCTGGAAGCTTCTCTCAGTTGTCCGAAGAAAGCCTCGTCTACCTCATCCACCTGATTCAGTGGACTGTAGCAGACACCAACCACAACATCACTGCTGTTGTTTGCTCCTTTAAACTTAATCCATAGACTCTCAACAGGTTTTTCTCCCTCTTTATACTGGAGTTCAGAGCAATCATAGTGTTCTCTTACATATAGTGCATCTCCTCCTCCTTTTCTCACCTGCCTGTTCTTCCAGCGCTCCAGTCATGCGAGTCATCCCACCAAGTCTCCGTTATCCCAATTAAATCATATTTCTTGTACTGGGCCAGGGCCTCCAGTTCTTCCTGTTTGTTGCCCAGGCTTCTCGCATTAGTGTACAAACACCTCAGATAACTAGTTGATCAAAGAAACCAAAGCCCACTCTGCGACACCACCTGAGCAACCACGCATTTACTTCCTCAATTCGACGATCCCTGCCCAGTCCTTTCCCTTCAACAGGGAGGATGGACAAGAACACCACTTGTGCTCAGAATTCTTAGATCCTTCTTCCCAGTGCTACATAATCTGCAGTAACCCACTAAAGGTCATTCTTGGCCGTATCATTAGTTCCCACATGAAGAAGCAGGAAGGGGTAGCGATCCGAAGGTTTGATCAGTTTGGTAAGCCTCTCAGTCACATCCTGAGTGCGAGCTCCTGGTAAGCAGCCCACCTCTCAATATTCCATGTCCAGACGGCAAATGGATGGCTCAGCCCCTCTTAGGAGGGAGTCCTGACCACTACCACTCATCGTTTTCTTTTGGGGGTGGTGGCCGTGGAACCCCCATTTCTAGGACTATGCATTCCATGCCTTCCAGTAGATGGTGTTCCCTTCCGGTTTCTTCCTTGTGAGGTCCCTTCCAAAGCATTCAGCACTGCAGAGCCTGTGGAGAGAGCCTGAAAGCGATTACTTTTCTCTCTAGAATTGGGGGATTCCCGTGCTGGCCTTTTTCCCCTTCTAGAAGTTACATACTGCCAGTTCCTTTCCTGGTCCCGTACTGCCCTCTCTGGCTCTTCCACCTGCCGTGCTTGAAGGATTAAACACTGCCTTGTATCAAGGAAGTCTTCATCCTCTCTAATCAAGCATAGGGTCGACACTTGCACCTCCAGTCCTCTAATTTTTCTTCCAAAATGGCAACAAGCTTGCACTTAGTGCAGATGAAATCCGTTCTTTCTTCCAGGAGGAAGACAAACATGGCACACCCTGTGCAGGTAACAACAGCAGACCTATCACTATCCATCACTGCAGTCCTGGAGAAGGGATTTAAAAAGAAAGGCAAGAGAATCTCACACCCTTCCCAACTCCCTCTCTAAACTCCCTGTTAGCACTCACCTGTTTGCAAGCTCCTTGGTCGCTTGCCCACTGCCTTATAAAAGCCCTGGACTGCCTGAAAGTCCCTCCCCCTACCAAGGCTCAGCCAATCAGCCAAGAATTCAAACTTTAATTAGAAGCCAACAGTTTCCATCTGCCAATCACTGCACACACTCCATGAAAGGGAGGGGGAGGGCAAAGGGGAAGTGGAGAAAAAAAAAGCCTCACTCACAAACACAGGGGAAAAAACAAACAAAAACTAAAAGCCAGCTGGCTCCCAGCCCATGCTGTAGAGGTCACTTGATTTTAACTGTTGCAGTGGTCTAGGAGCCAGTTGCAGTACTCAGTAACCACACTAGGGCTGTGTCTAGACTGGAAAGCAGCCACTTTTCTGGAAAAACTTGCCAGCTGTCTACACTGGCCACTTGAATTTCTGCAAAAGCACTGATGATCTCATGTAAGATTATCACTGCTTTTGCGGAAATACTATGCTGCTCCCGTTCGAGCAAAAGTCTTTTTTCGAAAAACTTGTGTGCAAAAGGGCCAGTGTAGACAGCAGTGATTTATTTTCCACAAAAAAGCCCCGATCGTGAAAATGGCAATCGGGGCTTTTTTGCGGAAAAGCGCATCTAGATTTGCCATGGACACTTCCGCAAAAAGTGCTTTTGCGGAAAAGCATCCTGCCAATCTAGACGCGCTTTTCCGAAAATGCTTTGAACGGAAAACTTTTCCGTTAAAAGCATTTCCGGAAAATCATGCCAGTGTAGATGTAGCCCAGGTGTATGGGTTACACAAGCACCTGGAGAGCAGATGGGGTAAGGAGAAAGTGGGAGACAGGGCAGCAGAGAGAAAAGGAAGAGGTTTATAAGATACTAGCAGAAATACCCAACGTCTCCCAGGGAAAATATAGTAAAAGGTATAAGGAATGAACTATGTCAATGACATTAACAGAGCATATTTTATTGGAAATACTTTTCTCTTATATATTACTTTAAGAAATTAACATAGCTAGTGATGTGCTTAGAAAACATTTACATTTAACTCATTTCTTGATAACAAAAGGTGTGATGAATGAAGTACATAAGTTATGTTAACATATTTTATTGGAAATACTTTTTCTTTTATCATAGGGAAAGGATCTCATAGTTGCAGTTTGTGACATGATAACAGAAGAGTATAGCAAATGCCTATGATCAGGTGCTACTAAAAGCGAATTAGTGGCCCAATTGGGGCTTTAGGGACTCTGGGGGAACTGATTTTGAGATATAACCAATCCAGTTATTTAAGTTAGAAAATCAGTAGTATCCGTGCAAAATTTGATGTTTTTAGCTCTTTCTGTTTCGGAAATCTTTTGGGACTAACTAACTTTTGGAAATATTTAAAAGATTTATTAATAACTTGGATGCCACAGTGGCACACATCCAAACCAGTGCACATGAACTCAATATTGGTGCACAAGACAAAACTCATTCTGCTCATGAGTGGAAAATCTTAGAGAGGACACTGGTGGGGGCCAACTGTCCAAGCAGCAGTTCTGGTGATTATAATGGGTGAGATGTTAGATATGAGTCCATAATGTGCCTTTATTGCCAAGAAGGCTAATGGCATATTGGACAACATTAGTAGGAGCAGTGTCAGCAGATTAAAGGTTTATTTCCCCTCAATTTTTTCACTGGTGAGGCCATATCCAGAGTACTGTGTCCAGTTTTGGATCCTCCACTACAGAAAGGATGTGAACAAATTGGAGACAGCCCAGTAGAGGGCAGCAAAACTGATTATGGGGCTGGGGTGCATGACTTCTGAGGAGAGGCTAAAGGAACTGTGCTTATGTATTCTTAAGAAGAGAATAATGAGGGGGGATTTTATAACAGCCTTACACTGCGTGAAGGGAGGTTCCAAAGATAATGTAGCTAAGCTATTCTCAGTGGTGGCAGATGACAAAACAAGAAGCAATGGTCTGTGGGAGAGGTCTAGGTTGGATTTTAGGAAAAATTACTTCAATAGGTGCAAGGTGGAGCACTGGAATGACTGTATGAAATCTCTATCCTTAGGGTATGTCTACACTACCACCCTAGTTCGAACTAGGGTGGTTAATGTAGGCAACCGTAGTTGCAAGTGAAGCCCGGGAAATTCAAATCCCGGGCTTCATTTGCATCTTGCCGGGCGCTGCCATTTTTAAAGCCCCGCTAGTTCGGACTCCGTGCCTGTGGCTACACGCGGCACGGAGTAGGTAGTTCGGATTAGGCTTCCTATTCCGAACTACCGGTACACCTCGTTCCACGAGGAGTAATGGTAGTTTGGAATAGGAAGCCTAATCTGAACTGCCTACTCCGTGCCGCGTGTAGCCGCGGGCACGGAGTCCGAACTAGCGGGGCTTTAAAAATGGCAGCACCCGGCAAGATGCAAATGAAGCCCGGGAAATTCAAATCCCGGGCTTCATTTGCAACTTCGGTTGCCTACATTAAACACCCTAGTTCAAACTAGGGTGGTAGTGTAGACATACCCTTAGAGGTTTCTAAGGCCAGGCTTGACAAAGCTGTGGCTGAGATTATTTGGTTGGGGTTGGTTCTATGTAGAGTAGGTAGTTTGACTGGATCACCTCGTGAAGTATCTTCCAACTCTTAATTTTCTATGATTCTATAACCTCACCAGTTTTTCCTACTCCATATTCCATAATTATTTAATTTTCCAACTTGCAGTAACTTACTTAGTCCAAACGTTGAAATATTAATAGGATTTCAAATAATTTACTTTTATTTACTTTAATCATAAAGAGTATGCTCTAAAATACTCTAGTAATATAATTATTAAAGTAGCTAATAATGAAAGTCTTTAACAAGCTCATCCTTTCAGATGCTGTTTCCTTTTGGAGCATAATGGGACACATTCCTTATGAATTCTCGGCTGCTCTCAGAAACGTCTTAGATATTCCACTTAGTTGGAACTTCATGTGAATTTATTTATATTCCCTTCATCATCACCAGTACAATCTCATACAAGGTATTTTCTGTGCTTTCTTGCCCTTTCCTCAGAGTCAAGGTGGGGTGGAATTCACATTTTCTCAAGATCTTAGAACATGCTGGGCTCAGAAAGATCATTCTCCTTCACTTCCTGTGTTGTCTCTTATGTACCTCAGCTGATAGCTAATTGGTTCATCAGCTCTCCCTCACTGATAAGCTAATTAGCTGCATAGTCCCCCAACAGCCTTCTCCAGGGGAACTGATTGATGTCTAAGTGATGAAAGTACTGGCTCAAGGGATGCTGCCGCAAGTGTAAATTAGGTAGGATGACAATAATGCAGTGGTTTTCTGGAGATGTAGGTTCAATTCTTAGCTCAACCACTGACTCTGTTTGACCCTTGGCAGGTCACATCATTGTTCTAGTTCTCTGCTCTATGACCCCTTCTGGATCATGATTTTGAACGTGTCACCCTCACTTCATCCCTGCTTTTTCATTGGTTGTTCCCTGGAATTGCTTGAGCCCTGGGTTCAGTATTTCCTCACCTTGGGTTGGGGAGGGGCATTGGGCTGTGGGTGGATGTATCTTCCTAGGACTTCAGTAGGACTTTGGTTCAGCACTGTATTGCAAGTAGGTAATATAACTTTCAAGAGTTGCATGATGTGAGAGCCTTGCTACTCACATTATGTGATATATAGTAAAATCCCAGTTCCCTGCCACCAAATGACATGAAAATAACATTTAATATTTTATAGTATTTCTCTCAATGTATTTGGTTCCCTTCTGAAATTTGATTATAAAATCAAGTCCCTTCATTGGCCAAAATAATCCAATTTTATTGTCATTGCAGGTTTTTCAGATTTTATTTCAGATCATCTGGTTTATAGTGCAACAGTTTTAAAGGTTAAGTTTACTGAAGCCAATTTCCTTGAATATCTTTAATTAAAATGTTTTATTATTGCCTTAATTCCCTGGTTAACAGTTGTTATAGCCAGTGAAATTAATAGTGTAATTGCAGATATACTAAATTCTAACTTGGAAGGATCATGTGAAAAAGAAAGCTAACTTGCAACAGTAAAACATAAATTTTGATGATACTCTCTCTCTCCCCACCACCAAATGCTGAGGGATGTGAAAGGTTAATTGGTGATGTTTAGCAGTTCCAGTTAATCAGTAATCAGTGTAGGCTGGAGCAGCTCCCTGCCTTCTGCAGGGAGGGGGCAGGGCTCAGAGCAGGAGCCCCAGAGGCTGGGAGCCACTCCAGCTAGGCTGACATAGTCATCCTCCCAGATCCCATTTAGTCACTCATCCTCCTAGATCCCATTTAGTCATTTAGTCAATTAAATGTTAAGTTAACCTAATCTCCAGCATCGAAATTTCAACAATACTAACAAAGTAACTAAATCAACCCTTCTTTCAGCCTCTAAACTCTCTTAGGGTACATCTACACTTGCTTCCTAGTTCGAACTAGGGATGCAAATGTAGCCGACCGAAATTGCTAATGAAGAGGGGAGTTAAATATCCCGTGCTTCATTAGCATAATCTCGCCCACACGCTATTCTGCTCGCCAGCTGACTCGAACCAGGAAGTGCGCTCTGGAATGCATTAGTTTGAATCAAGCCCCTTGATTCGAACTAAAGTTACTCCTAATTTTTTTACAAGTAACGTTAGTTCCAACCAAGGGGGTTGATTTGAACTAACGCATCCCAGAGTGCACTTCCTGGTTCGAATCAGCTGGCGAGCAGAATACGTGCAGGTGAGATTATACTAATAAAGCCCGGGATATTTAACTCCCCTCTTCATTAGCAATTTCGGTCGGCTACATTTGCATCTCTAGTCCGAACTAGGAAGCAAGTGTAGATGTATCCTTAGGTACAGGTGTTTCCAGGGAAGTTTGTTGTCTCCTTTTGGTCTCCCCTCCCTTTTTTTTTCCTTTTAGACTCGTAAAGCACACTGCAACCCCAGTTCACTCTTTGGTTTAAGTTTTAAGCCATCACACGGTTGATAGAACTGGTTATTTCAGACTATTTAAAAAAAATAGGAAATTCAATACAAAACTCAACAGTAAAAAAGCTTCAGAGCAGTGGCCGAGTTAGTCTGTAACTGGAAAAACTTAAAAATCAATAGTCTAGCAGCACCTTAAAGACTAACAAAACACGTAGATGTTATCATGAGCTTTTGTGGGTACAACAGAAGAAGTGGGTTAGACCCATGAAAGCTCATGATACCATCTATATATTTTGTTATTCTTTAAAATGCTGCTAGATTATTTGTTGTTTTTTAAGTTTTTCAACAGTAAAAGTATGTTAAAGTTTTACAGTCATTCATTCATGCCAAAATGAGACTGACCTACAGCCTTAATTGGGCCGCCATATCCTCTTGAGTCATGACGCAGTTTTTAATTAGACGTTGACACTATTTCTTCTTCAGGATCCTGTCTCATTTGGTGCACAATGAATAAGGGAAAGGATTTTAAGGGGAAAAAAAGGCAGTTTCCAACAGGGTAAGGCACTTGACTGGAACACAGGCATTCTGACTTCTGAAAGAACTCAAATGTGAAATTGCGGAACTATTAACTATGGTTTTTAACCTATCAATTAAATCAGCTTCTGTACCCAACGACTGGAAGATAGCTAATATAATGCCAATATTTTAAAAGGGCTCTAGAGGCGATCCCGGCAATTACAGACCGGTAAGTCTAACGTCAGTAGCGGGCAAATTAGTCGAAACAATAGTAAAGAATAAAATTTTCAGACACATAGAAGAACATAATTTGTTGGGCAAATGTCAACATGGTTTCTGTAAAGGGAAATCATGTCTTACTAATCTATTAGAGTTCTTTGAAGGGGTCAACAAACACGTGGACAAGGGGGATCCAGTAGATATAGTGTACTTAGATTTCAGGAAAGCCTTTGACAAGATCCATCGCCAAAGGCTCTTACGTAAATTAAGTTGTCATAGGATAAGAGGGAAGATCCTTTTATGAACTGAGAACTGGTTAAAAGACAGGAAACAAAGAGCAGGAATAAATGGTAGTTTCAGAATGGAGAGAGATAACTAGTGGTGTTCCCCAACGGTTAGTCCTAGGACCAATCCTATTCAATATATTCATAAATGATCTGAAAAAAGGGGTAAACAGCGAGATGGCAAAGTAACTAAACTGTTCAAGGTAGTTAAGACCAAAGCAGACTGTGAAGAACTTCAAAAAGATCTCACCAAACTAAGTGACTGGACAACAAAATGGCAAATGAAATTTAATGTGGATAAATGTAAAGTAATGCACATTGGGAAAAATAACCCCAACTATACATATAATATGATGGGGGCTAATTTAGCTACAACTAATCAGGAAAGAGATCTTAGAGTCATCGTGGATAGTTCTCTGAAGACGTCCACGCAGTGTGCAGCGGCAGTCAAAAAAGCAAACAGGATGTTAGGAATCATTAAAAAAGGGATAGAAAATAAGACAGAGAATATCTTATTGCCCTTATATAAATCCATGGAATACTGTGTACAGATGTGGTCTCCTCATCTCAAAAAAGATACACTGGCATTAGAAAAGGTTCAGAGATGGGCAAGTAAAATGATTAGGGGTTTGGAACGGTTCCCATATGAGGAGAGATTAAAGAGACTGGGACTTTTCAGCTTGGAAAAGAGGAGACGAAGGGGGGATATGATAGAGGTATATAAAATCATGAGTGATGAGGAGAAAGTGAATAAGGAAAAGTTATTTACTTGTTCCCATAATATAAGAAGTAGGAGCCACCAAATGAAATTAATGGGCAGAAGGTTTAAAACAAATAAAAGGAAGTTCTTCTTCACACAGCGCATAGTCAATCTGTGGAACTCCTTGCCTGAGGAGGCTGTGAGGCTAGGACTATAACAGGGTTTAAAAGAGAACTAGATAAATTCATGGAAGCTAAGTCCATAAATGGCTATTATCTTGTATGGGTAAGGAATGGTGTCCCCTGCCTCTGTTTGTCAGAGGGTGGAGATGGATGGCAGGAGAGAGATCACTTGATCATTACCTGTTCGATTCCCTCCCTCTGGGGCACGTGGCATTGGCCACTGTCGGCAGACAGGATACTGGGCTGGATGGACCTTTGGTCTGACCGAGTATGGCCATTCTTATGTTCTTATGTTGTCTATACACCAACATTATTTCAAAATTACTAGCATTATTCTGAAATAACTTAGTCTGAGTCTACACAGCAGGCAGTTATTTAGAAAAATGTTGAAATACTTTCAAGATGGAGGACTTCTTACTCTGACTTCTGTAACCCTCATTGTAGGAGTAATATGGGGAGTTGGAAGAAAAGTGCTCTATTTCGAAATAATTGCTAGGTAGACACTCTCAATTTTGAAATTAATTATTCAAAATAAACTATGCAATTAATGTAGCTCAATTTGCGTAGCTTATTTCGAGTTAAGCCCTGCTGGTTAGATGTACCCTAAGAGGTAAAAGCATGTGTGTATTTGGAAGTTTGATTCAACATCTTGAGGCCATAGCATCAACTGTTAACTGTCTTCTAGTAGGAATATGTTACTCAAAGTACAATTTTCAGAAATTAATCATAGAGCATGTAATCTATGAATCTGAAGGTCCATTTTAATGTTAGTTTTGATAGTTGAGTATTTCTATGATACTGGATTTTGTACATTTTTGTTTTTCTAGGACTTGTAACTCTTAATTTTTATAAAGAATTTTATTTTAATTTACATAATGTTGGTGTTGCTTAATTCAGGTCGAAAGAGAATCCAAGCTTTTTTAAAAATAATTTTCGTACTTGTAATGAAGGTCTCAGTGCTGATTCAACTTCCAATACTTCTCTTAATGTTCAGGAAAAAAAGGCAGGTAAATCTGATGTTGCCCATACATCCAAAACCTGACCAATGCCTTACCAGTTTTTTATAAAGTTTCAGATTAATGGAATAAAAATTTTAATATCTCTTTTTAAAAAGATACCATTCAGAAAGCTGTAAAATTATCATAAATGATGTTGGCACTGTGTCAATGACTTTAAGCCAGAATCTGCACCTGCTATTTTGTGCAAGCAGAGAAAAATCTGCATTTTTGCCTTCACTGCATAATATCAGTGTGAATCTGTGGAACAATCAGTAAATATTGAAAGCAGAGATTGACACGTCAAGAAATTATACTATATATTTTTACAGGTGCACTCTGAATGCTGTTTTAACTTGAAATGACTAAATAACCCCTATATATAGTTGAACTATCAGGACAGACATCTTGGAAATTTGTTTTTACATATTGACTGAAAATGTAACACATACAAAATCCATCAATTGCATATAGGCCTTTTAGACCGGGATAGACATTTCACATAAACTCGTCAATCAAGTTTCAATCAAATAATTTTTCTGGTCAAATACACGGCCTTAAAAATATGATAAATACTTATCACAAGTCTGACTCTGGTAAGGTCAATATTAACCAGGAGGCAGCTGTCTGAAAGCAGTTTAGTTGCTTAAATTAAATAAGTTAGGTCTTAGTCCAGAATCTAACAAACTGACATTGAAGTCCCCCGCTCCCTGCCCAAGTCCTCCTAACTACTATTCGCTATCGCTATTTCTATTTTCTACCAAAACGACTCAACTGCTGGGAGAATTCTATACGGGCCCGTTCTAATGCATAGACCACTCCATTTTAGGAAGTTGGGGAATTGTTAGGGCATAATAGGGATGTTTGCACCAATGTTGCTAACACCATATCTTTCTGATGAATAAACAGACATCTTATTCAATTTATGTTTATCTATCACCTTTCAGGCAAGCTCTAAAATCACTTTAAAAAACAATTAGCAACAGAGCCATGGCCAAATTCCAACTCCGCAGTTACATTCCACATACGTAAAATATCCCCCCTGTTATTACAACTAAGTTATTGTGACAGGCGATTGTGCATTTTTGAGTATGTATTTTGTGTGTATAGTTTCGTATTGATAGGAAATCTGTTGTAATGTAATGCTGCAAATATTCTGCACTGAAAAAACTCAATGATAATGACATTTTTTTAGCATGACAAAGGAAATTGCTATACTGAAGATGCTTTCCCAAACAATATTTGGGGAAGAAAGTTTTTCAGCTAAATTGCTCCTTTCTTAGGATCAAAATTGTTTTTTGAGGCATTGATTAATAAGGTGTGTATAGTAAGTATATATGTGAGATTAATCTTTGTTTATATAATTACAAAACAAACTTGAATCTTGCTGTAAAAATGCAAAACCTATCTCTATGGATCTCTGAATATAATTTCCATAATATATGTATGTTTGTTTTTTAAAGGAGGATGGTGATGTCATCTGCTAAACATAGTTCTTAGGACTCACAAATGGCATTGAGTGATTCTGGAAATAATATTTAATAGAAAAACTGGCACCAAATAAAAACTAGACATGGCAGGAAAAACTAAACACAAGAGACAGAAAAATAGATACATTATTAAAAATGTATCTGACTTGTTTACTTGTGTAACCCTTCTGCCAGGTAGTGCAGGCAGCAGCTAGGGCCAGGTTCAATATCTAGGGGTTCCTTTCATCCATCTCACACAGAACTGGCTTGAGTCCCCACATAGTTGCATGGGAAATTCTCACACCCCTGGGTGCCTCTGAGAGGCAATGCTTCCCCACTCGCAAGCACAGATTCTGATCATATGAAAGAAATTTTTAATGAAAGAGGAAGAGAAGAAACATGGCATTAGCTTGGGAAAATACCACAAACTGAGTTCATAACCAGACTACAAGTAAATAAGTAAATGTCCCAGCTCAAATGGATTGAGCAATGTCCTTTGCCTCTCAGGCTCACAAGTCCAGCAGTGTAAGTGTCCTATTCACATGACCAACCTTTCTCTGTACCCCATTCACAGTTGCTGCCCTTGGTCAGGGAAGATCAGAGCTTAGATTTTCAGAGCTCACCTCCCATCCATGAAGGTGGAGTGAGGATTGGAGGTATCTCACCCAATCTGTTGGCCTCTTACCACTGCTCCTGCCAGCTGCACCCGCCAGCCACCCTGCTGGCTGCCTGCCGCTGTTCCTACCAGCTGGCCACCATCCGCCCTGCTGGCTGCCTGCAACTGTTCCTACTGGCTGCCCAGCGACCGCTTCTTCCATCCACTTTTCTGGCCACCTGCTCCTGCGAGATGCCCTGCTAGCCACCTGCTCTTGCCGGCTGCCCTGCTGGCTGCCTGGTCATGCTTGCTGCTGCTTCCATGATAGGTCTGGCTCTGGGCTATGAACCTAGTGATTCCAGCTCTGTGTCAGCCTACCGCCTAGGCTGGCGAAAAGATTCCAGCTCACACTGGAATATTTCAAAATAACAAAGACTTATGGAGTCTGTTTTATAACTATCCTTAGAACAGGGGAGGGAAGAAGAGAGACAGGTTGAACCAGTCTTACAGTTCACACCTGGAGAGCATGAAACCTGCTAGTTCAAGCTCCTTCCCCCCTCCCCCACCCAGTCCAGTCCACTTGAATCTGGAAGGGGGTGGCTTGTCCATTCAAGACTCTTTACAATGACAGTCTCTCACCTGCGAGCACTTTTTTGACAGATCCTGTAAACTTTTCAGGAGAGTGGGGGTATGTCTACACTACCCCGCTAGTTCGAACTAGCGGGGTAATGTATGCATACCGCACTTGCTAATGAAGCCCGGGATTTGAATTTCCCGGGCTTCATTAGCATAAGCGGGGAGCCGCCATTTTTAAATCCCCGCTGCTTCGAACCCCGTGTAGCGCGGCTACACGGGGCTCGAACTAGGTAGTTCGGACTAGGGTCCTATTCCGAACTACCGTTACTCTTCGTGAAACGAGGTGTACCGGTAGTTCGGAATAGGCACCCTAGTCCGAACTACCTAGTTCGAGCCCCGTGTAGCCGCGCTACACGGGGTTCGAAGCAGCGGGGATTTAAAAATGGCGGCTCCCCGCTTATGCTAATGAAGCCCGGGAAATTCAAATCCCGGGCTTCATTAGCAAGTGCGGTATGCATACATTACCCTCCTAGTTCGAACTAGGAGGGTAGTGTAGACATACCCAGAGAGAGAGATGAATTGACTTCTTCATAGCGTTTAAATATAAATTCAGGTTTCTTGTCCTATATGGTTCAAGACCCAGAAGAATATTACTTACACTATATAGCTCTCCTTTTTCCTAGTACTCTCCCTCTTGCCTCTGGTTGCTTCCTCAGTTCTTCCTGACTCAGTGCTCACTTTCTCTCTCACATATTCCTGTTTTGTTTTGTTTTTAAGATTGTACCATATGCCCAGAGAATCCCTTGTTGCATTATCTTTTAGTTTGCCAGTTAAGTTTAAAGGAGCAGCATTTAGATACTTTTAAGCTGAACCTTTAATTTGCCAGGGAGTCATTGAGAGCTTAATGTTCACAGAGCACTATTATGCCATTATTTATTTATTTGTTTGTTTATTGCAAAGTCACTTTTCAGAGCAGACCTCTAGCTGAAGGAATAAGTTAGGATTGTTGAATTTACAATATTGGTAGCAATGTATAATAAGGAATGAAGCCATCCTGACTGTCAAAGCCCACCTTGAATTTGCACACATATCTGGGAGATAGGGGGAAAAAAACATTTATGAGTAAACTGAACAACTTTGAGCTGGAAATAGTAAAACAACATGGAATCCCACAATGACAATTTTATTAAGACACTTAAGGAGAAGAACTACATTTTAAGCATGGGGAAGCAGGGGATGTATAAACTGACAAGGCAAATCCCTACTCCATGAGTTAACTTTGTGGTTGCACATAGGAATCTACATAGAAAAGCTCAACTCTTACCTTGCAAGATTATGATCTGTAAAATGCTGTTTTACAAAGTCCTCATGTACCAATCCACTTGTATCCTGCCACTGTCTTTGATCTCATATTACTATTCTCAATATTCTCTTTATACTGTCTTTAAAAACAAAATATCAAAATGAAAAGCACAGAAAAGACAAATCTAAGATTGTAGGAGAAGGGAATGGTCATCTTTAATTGGAGGAAAAAAATCAAGGGCAACCGTTCAGTCAAAAAGCAGACAGATTAATTTAAAAACACCTCCACTGGAAGAAGATAATGCTGTAAAGAGACCTCTGGGCTTCTCCTACAAGCACCGGCCTTTCAATACTGGCATTAGTCCTGCTAATATCTGTGAATCATATATACTCAAATGGAGAGTCACCAGGGATCTACTGATAGTAGAAGAGTCCACCCTCACATGTATCAAAGAGCTGCTTCATACTATTGAAGAAGAGAAAAAGATATGCCACCCCCTGGCCAAATTTCAGACTGCAGGAGGAGTCTGCAGTCTGAACCACAAGGCTACATCTACACTGCAGGTTTCTTGTGTAAGAACTGTTTTGCACAAGAGTTTCTGTGCAAAAATTCTTGCACAAAAGCACGTCCACACTGCCATGTACTTTTGCACAAGAGATGTGCTTTTGCGCAAGAGCATCCATGGTAGTGGATGCTCTCTTGCTCAAGAAAGCTCTGATAGCCATTTTAGCCATAGGGTTTTGTGCACAAGAAACATCTGTTGCCCATCCACACTGCCTTCTTGCGCAAGAGCTCTTGTGCAAGACAGCTTATTCCTCGTGGGGAGAGGAATAACCCTTGCGTAAGAAGCCCTGTTTTCCAACATTTTACTGTAAATTTACTTTTGCAAATATGTGCATGCAGTGTAGACGCTTGGCAAGGTTTTGAGCAAGAACAGTTGTTCTTGTGCAAGAAGCCTACAGTGCAGACATAGCCCAAGTGTCCTATCTCACCACCAAAAAACCTCTCCTCATTGTCACTGCAGGAAATGTTATCCTTGGTCCTGGTCCTGGTTGACTTCAAGCACCGTGTGAGCTTCATTTCTGGACTGCCACAAATCTCACTCTGATCATTTAGGAGAAGTCCCATAAGCCGTTCAACATCTTGTCAGTTTCTGCTCCATCAAGGGTTGCCCTCCCTATTAATTAGGGACTGCTGGACCTAGCCAAAGCCTTATGGCAGAAGCCAGACCCTAACACATTACTATAAAAAACAGGCTGAGTACTCGCCTGAAACTTGTTCGTATTAAAGGAATGTTCTTAGGATGACATGTGAGGACATATGAATGTCCTTGTCCTGAGGGCCATCAGACTGGTCTGTATAGCAGGTTGGTCTATTCTCTGGAACTCTATGGGGCAAATCGTGACAGATGTGATGTCTGTGATTGGTTGTACTATACAGTTAAGTATAGGGAGTGCTCAATCATCCCTTTTTTGCCAGGGGGATCAAATTCTGGGAGTAGTGTCATCAACACAGTGTGATCCCACTGGCTCCATGCTTTCCAGGGAACAGTAACATCCTGGCAGTCTTCAGTGCTAAATATCTGTGACAGGGAGTGTGAGGCCCGCACTGGTGCAATAGGGATTAACCCTTGTCATTTAGCTGAAGGGCCCGTGCCCTCTCTCCCAAATCTGCTGGGCATGCTCCAGTTGTAGCCAGGGTATAAAAAGCTGTAGTGAAGCTCTGTTTGACCTGACTTCCTGAGGGGAAGGAAGTGTGTCACTAGCTTGAGGGACAGGACTGCTTGGACTCAGACGCACAGAGGCCAGTCAGATGGAGCCAGACCCTCACATAGAGGTGGGGGACATCGCAGAAGGTGGAAAGGCTGGAGAATCTGAGACCAAAGACTCCAGCTGCACAACCTCTAGACATGGGGCATCCTTTTACACTTGGCTGTGGGGTTGTGACATGCCCTTTCTTCATTCCATGGATAATGGGGTGTATTGGCCATGTGACACCTCCCATAAGAGATTGTTGCACCATCCTAGAGCCAGTGGGGATCTCTGACCATAAACATACTTTTCACAGTTCATAACACCTAGTATGTGAAGTCACAGGGGCTACGTCTAGACTGGCATGATTTTCCGCAAATACTTTTAACGGAAAAGTTTTCCATTAAAAGCATTTGCAGAAAAGCGCGTCTAGATTGGCATGGACGCTTTTCCGCAAAAGCTCGTTTTGCAGAAAAGCGTCCTTGCCAATCTAAACGTGCTTTTCCACAAAAAAAGCCCTGATTACCATTTTCGCAATCGGGGCTTTTTTGCACAAAACAAATCTGAGCTGTCTACACTGGCCCTTTTGCGCAAAAGGACTTTTGCCCGAACGGGAGCAGCATAGTATTTCCACAAGAAGCACTGATTTCAGACAGTAGGAAGTCAGTGTTCTTGCGGAAATTCAAGCGACCAGTGTAGACAGCTGGCAAGTTTTTCCGCAAAAGCAGATGCCAGTCTAGACACAGCCAGTTGGAAAAAAAAAAAAAAAAAAAAACAGTGGGGAAAAAAGCAGCACAGCATGAAGCAGGATTAAAATGTCCCACCAACTAGGAAATTGATTTTTGTTATCACTCACCCCAGCATAAACCTGGAGCAATTCCACTGAAATTAGTGAAAGTACACCAGAATAAAACTGGCATGAGAGAAGAATCAGGCCCCAAACCTTCAGAACGTTAGGTAAGCCCAATTGGAAAAATCACAAGCATTGCTTACATAATGGAAACATCCTATTATTATTACTATGCTTTTTTCCCCTGTTGCCACATTTCTGTTGCCACGGTAACTGATCATGAATTGTTCATACTAAGTGACCTTGTCTTTGCTTTTATATATGCCACGAGTTATTGTGCAGAGGTTATTTATAGAATTATAGAGGTGATTGTGACTCTGAATACATGCAGGTTTTTGTCTGTTTTATTGTTTTGTAGACTGAAAGGTTAAAAACATAAGACAGAAAATGTTAACACTTGTTTGGCTACAGAAAAATGTTGATGTTACTCAGAGAAAATTACAACTAGTAATAATTCATAAAAAGCTTCATGAAAACTTGCCAGCTAGCAATGTTCTTAATGTATATATTTTTATATTGGCCATGTCTGTATTCTGTGTCTCACACTCTCTCTTGTCTTGTGTGCTTGATGTTTTCAGAAAATAGTGAAAGAACATTATTAAATTTGGGGGCTAACAGTGCAAAATTCACAGCTCATATTTATTTTAAGACTTAACTTTCTCACCTGTTACGCATATCAGCTCTTCTTACATGTTCCATCTTTCTTTTTGTTTTTCCATTTCAAAATGACAAACAGTGAAATAAAACAAAATAAATTTCTCTATGCACTGCATAGTATGCGACAATCCAGGAATAAATAAAATCAACCTAATAAAAAATCAATATTAATAAAAACTAAACGAGGAAAGACATATTACAGTAAGAAACACTTTTAAGAAATGACCTCTCAATTGGAAATGCATGCTTGTGCACACAATTAATATGCACAAAAACTTAAAATTTGCTTAAATGAATTTCCATGTATAAATTGATATATTTACATATTTGACTAGAGAAGTTGCTTATGTGATAGCCAGTTGAGTTTGCAAATTCTTTGTTTTCTGCACAACTCCAGAGTGCAAAATTGTAAGCCATCTTCAGGAGTTTGGTATAATTTTTTTCTCAGAGGTATGATGTAACATGGAAATATCCAAGATAACTTTGGGACATACAAACTATGAAGCTAAAATATTACAGAAAAAAAGTAATCCTGAATTTGTTGTTCTGAGAGAATTGGATTCTCAGACTTTTATTACAACACTTAATACTTAATCAACTGATAAATAGGCTGCATCATATCAAATGCAGAAGAATATAGAGACAGTCAACTAGGAAATTCATGTAGAGGAACATACCGGAATCCAAAAGAGGATTTGTGACATTACCCAGGGTGCAATCTGGACTGATGAACAGGTGTGTCCCTTCACTTCTCCAGCCTTTGATGTCTTTTACCTTGGTTTGCTATGAAAGTTGTCTTGGTTGGTTTGCATGCAGCCTTCAGCATTTAAATCACTCTCAGGTATGCTGTCTGCTATAGCCAGCTAGTCATGAATAACACTACTGGGTGACACCAGCAAACTCCTAGTCCAGACTTCCCCCTAGAAGTATGCATTTTGGACTGCCCAGCACCCTTCCGGATAACACAAGCTCATATAAAATCCGTCATTTTTTAATAGAAAATTATATGCGCAAATATTGTTATTCCAAATTGAGTTTCCCTTACACTTCAGTCCAAACGTACTGGTTTAGATAAAACAATTAAACTACAGAAAGATTTTTAAACGCTTTTTAAATATTAGAGGCATATAAATTCAAATCGGTTACAAAGCTATAAAGGTAAAACACAACTAACACCCTAATGCCACAAAGTGAATACAAAGGAAAGGTTTTGCTCACCATAGGTTCCTATAATCTCACTGGCTGAAGCTCTTTAAGTCCAGATCTCTCCCCTCAGTCCAATGAATTCCTTTTTCTTCCAGGATTGATGACGCATGGGTAGAGAGCAAGGGAGAGATGACTGAGGATTGCATTCTCCTTTTATAGCCCTTGCACAAGAATCATCTCCAGCATATGTTGAGGAGACAGAAAAATCTGTTAATCAAAAATTGGAATGTAGATATTTTCACCATAAGAAAATAAAAATGGCCATATTGGGTTAGACCAAAGGTCCATCTAGTCTAGTATTCTGTCTTCCGACAGTGGCCAATGCCAGTTGCCTCACAGGGAATGAATGGAATAGGCAATCAAGTGATCCCTCCCCTGTCACCCTTTCCAGCTTCTGACAAACAGAGGCTAGGGATACCATTCCTAAACATCATGGCTATTAGCCATTGATGGACCTATCCTCTATGCATTTATCTAGTTCTTTTTTGAATCCTGTTAAAGTCCTGGTCTTCACAACATCCTCTGGCAAGGAGTTCCCCAAGCCTGACTGTGCACTGTGTGAAGAAATATTTCCTTTTGTTTGTTTTAAACCTACTAACTATTAATTTCATTTGGTGACCAATAGTTCTTGTGATATGCTGTGGAAGAGTGGCCACTTAAATAGGAGGAGGTCCATTTGAGCTCATTGACCCCTGTCTGAGGCATTGGCTAGTGTTTGTCTGAGGAACTTATCTGTGATTGCCCTGCAGAATGTTTTGGAAAATGTCTTGGTAATATTATATAGTGGAATCTTATATCTTTACATACAGTGCTACCACACATATTTTACTAGGACAATAATGATGAACAAATCATGAGTTTTCAAATGACACCTTACACTGTATGTTTTATTAAAAAATTAACATAGTAGTGTAAAGGAGGTGAATGTAGGTTATAGATTGCCACAGGCTTCTTACACAAAATTTGTTACAAACTAGGACTGGTAATCCTTCAACATTTCTGAAAATCCAGGCA